>NC_045429.1:138137695-138448588 GCF_902635505.1 Sarcophilus harrisii
TTTATTTCTCTGATATGCATCCCCCTTTCTTTTACTCCAAGTAAAATATTTTTCTTATCTCTAATTTTTTTTATACCATTACATCAAAGTCAATTTATACCCATACCCTCTGTCTCTGTATACTCCTTCTAACTAGCTTATCAAGATGCAGTTCTCAAGAATTACAAATATCACCTTCCCATGCAAGGATGTAAATAGCTTAATCTTTTTGAGCCACATACCATTTTTTTTCTATTCTGTTTTCCTTTTAATGCTTCTACTAAGTCTTGTACCTGAAAATCAAATTTTCTTGTCAGTTGTTTGTTTTTTTTTAAATCAGGAAAGTTTGAAAACCCTCTATTTCATTAAATGTCCCCCTTTCTCTTCAAAAGATTAAGCTCCATTTTTTTCTGAATAGTTGATTCTTGGTTGTAACACAACTTCCTTTGCCTCCCAGAGTATCATATTGTAATCCCTTCTATAATTTAAATAGAAGCTGCTAAATTTTGTGACTGGCTCCTTGATAGTTGAATTATTTCTTTCTGTCTGCTTGCAGTATTTTCTCTTTCACCTGATGATTCTGTGATATGGCTACAATATTCCTTAGAGTTTTCATTTTGGCATTTCTTTCAAGGGATTGGCAGATTCTTTCAATGTCTCTTTTAATCCTCTGGTTGTAGTCAACAGAGTTTTCTATGGTAATTTTTTTCTTTTTCATCTTTCATTTTTTCCTTTTTTATTAAAACTTTTTATTTTTACAATATATGCATGGATATATCAACATTGACCCTTGCAAAACTTTGTGGTCCAATTTCCCCCCACTTCTCCCCATTCCTTCCCCTAGATGGCAAGTAATCCAATATATGTTAGACATGGTAAAATATATATGTTAAATCCAATATAGGCATATATAGTTATGCATTTATTTTGCTGCACAAGAAAAATCAGATCAAAAAGGAAAAAATGAGAAAAAAAATACAAACACCACCAAAAAGAGTGAAAATGCTATGTTGTGATTCACATTCAGTTCCCACAATCCTCTTTCTGGGTGTAGATGGCTCTCTTTATCACAAGATCAGTGGAACTGGCCTGAATCATATCACTGGTGAAAAGAGCCATGTCCACTAGAATTGATCATTGTGTAATCTTGTTACTATGTAAAATGATGGTTTTGCTTATTTCACTTAGCTTGATAATTTTTTAAAAGATGTCCAAGTTCTTTTCCTCATCATAACTTTCATGGTGTCCAGATGTAAAGGGCTGAAATTCTGAATAGGTGCACTGGAATCAGACAACCAAGCATTTAAGGTTAATTACCTATTGGACACTAACTCTATTAGCATGTTTGGAATTTCTCTTCTCACTGTTAATGCTGACTCAATGCTTGGGATTAAAAGAATTTTAAGAAGGAATTAGGGGGTAGAGTGAGAAGAGCCAGAGTCACTTTGGAGAAGGATGACAAGAAGAGAGGTGGAGAGTTTGTGGCAGTTTTGTCCATCCTCTTCACTTCTCCCCTTAAGACCAAGGACTTTTGCTTATCCTGACTCTGGCTGATGCTGAAGCCTCCAGGGAGCTAGCCCGGAACTTACACCCAATAATTCTTAAAACATCTCTCTTGAATTTTCCCAAGGTCTGTTGTTTTTTCCAATGAATTGTTTTATATATTCTTCTATTTTCTCATTCTTTTCTTTATGCTTTACTGATTCTTGATGTCTTAGAGAGTCATTGCTCAAATCTAATTTTTAAGAAATTGTTTTCTTCAGTTAGCTTTTGTACTTCCTTTTCTATTTGGCTAATTTTACTTTTTATGGAGTTGTTTTTCTTCAGTGGATTTTTTCCCCATTAGGCTAATTCTATTGTTTAAGGAATTGTTCCCCTCCACCCCCAGTCATTTTGATGCTTCCTTTTCTAAGCTGTTGACTTTTCCATAATTCTATTGTATAACTCATTTCCCCTTTAATTTTTCTTCTACCTCTCTTACTTGATTTTTAAAATCTGTTATGGGCCAGAACTCTGAACTTGAAACAAAGAATTCTTATAATGTACTAAGTCAGTGGAATTGATAGAGGCAATAGTTATCTAATTTAGCATGGTTCAGTATGATTGATTTAATTCTACAAGGAGATGTTATGGGCCAGAACTTGAAACAAGATACTAAGTGGGATTGAGGAGACAATGGTTAAATCTAGTTTAGCAATGATTTAATCCTACAACAAATAATGGTTTCCTAGTGGATTGGTATATACTCAATGTGGGGTGTATAAGCAAGAAGCTCTCAGGGCCAGAAGAACAAGCACATTGGAAGCTCTTGGAGCCTCAGCCAGGTTTCCGTTGGGGAGATTTCAGAAGCCAGAGAAGGTAGGCAGGAGCTCAAGCTCTTGGAACCAAGGAGAGAGATAAGCCTCCAGAAAAACTAGCCGAGCCCCAAGTCAAGGAGACAATAAAGTGTGATAATTTCATCCTGATCTTTTCCACATCTTCTTGAATTGCTTTCTTGAAAGTATTTACAATACTACTGTGCCATCACAAATGGTGAAAAGGTGAATTTCAGAAAACCACATCTTTTGGAAAGACTTGATTGAACTGATGCTGAGCGAAGTGAGCAGAATCAACATTGCATACAATAACAGTAACCCTGCAAGGATTAACTATTATTGACTTAGCTTTTCTCAGCAACACAATGATCCAAGAGAATTCCAGAAGATTCCTGTTGGAAAATGCTGTTCACATCAATATTATTTCTCCTTTTGGGTGTCTTTTCTTTTTTGTTCTGTTTTTTTCTCTTTATAATGAGCAAGTCACTTAACTTTCCGTGCTTCTGGTTATAGAAAGAGGACCTCCCATTAAAATATAGAGATTCAAAATTAAATTTATAGATGATCTAAAAATTGTGCAATTCTTTTCCCTTCTTCTGTTTTTTTCCTCTTTTAATCTACTGATATTTTATAGGGCATTACCAGATATACACAAAAATACATACATGCATATATATATATACACACACATACACACATATATGCACATAACATTTGGAATTAATACTTACCATCTGCTCTGATTTCTACATCTTGCATATTCCCTATCAAAATTTAATTCCCTGTAAGTTGTAAAGAATTTGGTTGAGTAGATTGAGGGTTTCATTTATAACTCTGATCAATTACAACATGTCTGGCCTTAGGCAAGATACTTATTAAGACTTAAGTTTTCTCATCCATAAAATCAGAGTTAGGTTTGAACTAAATACTCTCAGAGATAATTTATAGTTTTAAAATTCTAGTGATTAAAATAACAACTGAAAATGAATTAAAATTATACAAGTTTAGAATGTTTAATTTGAGATTGTAAGGGGCAAGGGGTGACATGTTAGTTATTAAATACATGACTACTTATTAATATAAGTAGATTGCTGACAATCTTATACACATGAATAACTTAAATGGACAGCTTAATGAGAGATTAGTTGAATTTTAAGGAAGAAATATTTGATTATAGGGTCTACTAAAGGAAGTTAATTACTTAAGACAGTTTTGATATAATTATACTTGAAGATAAGACTAGACAAAATGATCTAGTAAAATTTGATATATTGTAGGTTTAATAGGGATTTCACAACTTTCTGGAGTTGTGAAATTTTCTGGAGAAATAGAATAGGAATATCCAGAATCATCAATGATGTTTTAGTGGGTAGGGAGATAAATCATATGCATATTGCTAGAGTTATTGGTAAGAAGTTTTTTCATAGGAGGTGTATTAATTGTTCTTAGTAGAAATGTGGGTATGAGGTTCAGACTCATAGAAAAGTAATGGTAAGGAGAAGTGTTTTTAATATAAAGGAGATGGAGATTGTTTTTTTCTTGCTAACACTCATGACCTCTAGCATGACTTCCAGAGGGAAATATTAGAATAATGTAGTATCATGTACTCCTGAAGATTTCAATACACAGAGAAACTCACACCCATGCTGTTTTTCACTTTCTTTCTCTACTTATTGGGATTTTTTCCTCTGGTATGATCCTAGTATCTGATTATTTAATTGCCTTATCCTTCAATTCAATTTAATTTAATCCAACATGTATTTAATAATTACTTTAATAATTCTTATTTATAGCTCCAAAAAGCTATAGCATTTACATCCTGGTAAACCATCTTGGCAGATGGGCTAAACCAGGTTGGGGACGACTTATAAGGCTCAAACCCATTGCTGAGTAATGGTGGTATGTTTAACCCAAGAATGTGAAATCATCTCCCTTCCCTTTTCTCCCTGCCCCTCCCCCTTACCCCCACCTCCTGCAAAATGGATGCATGAGAACAATTTGTTCTAATGGCCATGAAGGTAGCTGAAACAGTACTGTGGAGCACTTAGGTTTTAGACATTGAAGATGCCAAAGTTATCCACTGAATCCTGGATTATCACCAATAGTCTTGATTTTTGTTTTGCCATTGAACTTTGATGATTCTGGAAAAGGGAGTGAGACTGACAACTGTCTACAATTCTGCCTTACTTAAAAATACAATTCTTCCATAAGTCAAGACATCACCTTGTGATGTCACTGGTCCTTTTTGAAAATAAAGGATGTAAAAAACCAACAACTATGTGTAAGACTGTGCAAAGCACAGTAATGGTAAGGTGAATATTATTGAGGTCAAAAAATAATTATTAAACAATTATCCAATCTCTTGACAGAAAGGTACTGGACTAGAGTTGCAGAATGAAAGTTGTCAGATATGATTGATGTGTTGATTTGCTTTGATGTATTGTATACCTATATCTATAAAGGTCTACTTTTTCAATATAAATATAGATACCCACATTTACATAAACAGCCAATACTGATGACTACATATCAGCTAGACCTGGAACACCACTGCTTTTTTTTTCTTTCTTTTTTTCCTTTTTCTTTTTGGAAAGACAATTGGGGTTAAGTGACTTGTTCAGAGTCACATAGGTAGTAAGTGTTAAGTGTCTGAGGCTGGATTTGAATTGAGGTCCTCTTGACTTCAGAGATGATGCCCTATCCACTGCTCCATCAAGCTGCCCCAACATCATTACTTCTAAAGGGCTTAAAATATGTAGCAAAATAAGGAAATGGAAAGGAACAATATGGGTCAGAACAAGTTGCAAGATATAACCAATGAGTAACTATGAAAAAAATTAGGAGTAAATGATATTATCAAGAATGATGATAGAATAACATAAAGAGATGTCTGGTAATATGATAAAATTGAAGGATAACAGATGGATAGCCATATTGCTCCACTGATAGCCTTTATAAAGTAAGTTTGTTTTAAGTATCACCTTTAGTATATTGGGTGGACCCCAAATGATGAATTTAGGAAAGCCTGAATGAAAATCTCACAGGATAGGAAGTTATAGATAGGTAAAAATCATAATTATTGTGATAAATGAGCTAAAAGTTTCATCTATTTCTGTTTTGGTACCACTTATGTTCTATACCTTCCAACTATATCAAAGTATGTTCTCATGGTGTCTTTGGTGAGTGACTTTTCTTCTTTATTATGGGTTTGCAATGTCAAATTTAGATGAAGTACAATTGCTTTTGTTTTGGTACACAGAAGGTGTCCTAATGAAAAAGAAGTTCATTAAATGACAGCAAGTACAGATATGTGAAAAAGAAAGAGAAAAAAGCTAGTTATGTAGCCTTTGTTACTGATGAGAATAAACATATAAAACTCAAACTTCTTTCTTTATTATAAATTCTGCTCCCTTCTTCTTCTGGATCTTCATAATATTTATCTGTCTCTTCCTTCTTATAATGTTTATATTCTACTTTGCGCTCTATTTGTATGTAGCCTGAGATCATCTCACTTGTTTGCTTGTTTTCACAGTTTCTGGGAAGATCTCAAAGACTTTGAAAATGAATCACAGGGGGAGCACTGAAGACTGGATACTAGGTGTGAAGAAAAATCTGTTAGATATTAGCTTGATTCTCTGGAGTCATGCTGATCTTTTTATTTAACAAAGTATGTTAGCTGGACATGGAGCCACATAATAGCCAACCATGTTGGCTTTTTATGTGACCTTCCATGGACATCAAGAAACAAGGAATTGAAAAGTGGAGACAAGATGGTGGAGAGCACACACAGCTCTATCAAAGCTCTCTTTTTCCCTCAAGCTAATTTTTTTATGAAACAGCCTCAGAATTAGGGCTTGACTGTCAAAACCCATGAATATTGGTAGTACAACACATTACCAACAGAAGATAATCTCAAAATTTGCCAGAAAAGGTCTGCTTTTGCTCCCAGATTTTGACAGCTAGGCCAGGTGCAGAATCAGGATGATAGGTAGTGAGGGCATGGGAAACAGCTCACTCTGAGCAGATCTGAGGGGGACAAGGTATGGTCTTCACAGGCTGAAAATTTATAGGGAAAACTTTACCACAGTGTTAGCTACTCTGCTCTGGCAGCAAGCCAGTAGATCAGCACAGAAGCTATAAACACAGGGTAAAGAGTATAATCCCTAAAAGCTAGAGTCTCTTGGGACCAGGTCATATCCAACCAGTACCAGGAGGGACTCAGCACAATTTTAGTGTGCAACTGATGATCCCAGCACAGACACTGACCACAACACAGATGCTGATCCCAGTACAGCCATTGCTGTCCCACTGCTGCTTCACTGCTACTTCCTGTTGTCATGGAGGAAGTTTGGTAACACCACATTGCCCAAAAGCAGACAGCAGTTTTTTTTCTCCCCCAACTGAGTAAAAAGGCAAAGCAGGCTCTAACTATAAATAGCTTCTATATAGAAAGAGCAGATTTTAAACCCTGAATAGACTAAAAGCAGGTTGTCTCCGGTGAAGCTCCAAATGGTGATATAACTTGGTCCCCATTACACAAGACTCTCATAGAAGAAATTAAAAATGATTTTAAAAAAGAACTTAAAAAAATGGGGAAAGGAAAGGGAAACTTTGCAAGAGGGTCTGGAAAGTCAAGTTACTCACTCAAAGATAGAGTGGGTAAAGAAATCAACTCCCTGAAAAACAGAATTAGTGAATTGGAAAAAGAAAATAGCTTTCTAAAAAGTAAAATTGGTGAAATGGAAAAATATTCCATAGAATAAAACAACTCACTTAAACACTCAATTGGAAAATGACAAAAAGAAATAAAAAAGTAAGTGAAGAAAGTAATTCATTAAAAATCAGAATTGAACAAATTGAAATGAATGACTCAAGAGACACCAAGAATCAGTCAAGCAAAACCAAAAAAAATTTTAAAAATGTTAAATACCTACTTGTGAAAACAATAGACCTGGAAAATAGATCTAGAAGAGATAATCTAAGGATTATTGGACTCCCTGAAAATCATGATGAAAAAAAAAAAAAGAACCTAGACACTATTTTCCAGAAAATCATCAAAGAGAACTGTCCAGATGTTATAGAATCAGAAGGTAAAATGGACATTGAAAGAATAAATTGATAACCTATTAAAAGAGATCCCCAAACCACAACTCTAAGAAATATTGTGGCTAAATTCCAGAACTATCAAACCAAGGAAAAAGTACTACAAGCAGCCAGAAAAAATAATTCAAATACAGAGGAGCCACAAAGAAAAATTACTCAGGATCTAGCAGTGTCCACATTAAAGGATCAAAGGTCCTGGAATCTGATATTATGTAAGGCTAAACAACTTGGTATGCAACCGAGAATAACTTACCCAGTCAAACTGAGCATTTTCTTACAGGGAAGAAAATGGACATTTAGTGAAATAGGTGAATTCCTTTTATTTCTGATGAAAAAAAAACCAGAACTAAACAAAAAGTTTGACCTCCAAAAAATAGGACTCAAGAGAAGCATGAAAAGAAATCTTGGGAGCCATATTTCTGTTATGAGCATACAAAAGAGTACATGTATAATTTGGTTTTACTGTTATAATATAAAAAAGGATCTACAGGTGAAAAGGAAATTGTACCAGAAAAAGGGAAAAGTGGAGGTAAAAAGAGGGAAACTACATCTCATGAAGAGGCAAAGGAAAACTATTATATTTGAGGGAAGGAAGGGTGGGAAATGAAATAGTGTGAATCTTAATCTCATCAGAATTGACTCAAAGAGAAAATATTAGATGTATTTGATTTACAGAGAAACTTCTCCCCCCTCATTGAAAAGTGGGCGGGGAAAAGTGAAAAAGGAAGGAGTAGGCTAAATAGAAGGGAATCAGAAATTGTAAAAGAAAGGTTTAAGAAAAGGGGAGGGACTTTAAGGGAGGGATCCTAAAGAGAGAGGGCTGCATGAGGCAAATGGTGTTCACAAGTTTAACACTGGGGTTAAGGGGGTTAAAGGGAAAGAAAAAAGAAAAAAACCCCATAATCTGGGGTTAGCAAGATGACAGGAAATACAGAATTAGTAATTATAACCATAAATGTGAATGGAGTAAACTCCCTTATAAAGCAAAGGCAGGTAGCAGACTGTATTAAAAGTCAGAATCCTACAATATTTTATTTACAGAAAACACACTTGAAGCAGGGCAATAATACAGAGTAAAAGTAAAGGGTTGGAGCAGAATCTACTGCTTCAGATGAAGCCAAAAAAGTAGGGGTAACCATCCTGATCTTAGATCAAGCAAAAGCAAAAATTGATCTAGTTTAAAAGAGATGAGGAAAGGCACTATCACTTGCTAAAGGGTAGCATAGATAATGAAGCAATAACAATTATTAAACATATATGCACCAAGTGGTGTACCATGTAAATTTTTAAATGAGAAGTTAAGAGAGCTGCAAGAAGAAATAGAGAGCTAAACTATAATGGTGGGAGATCTCAAACATCCACTCTCAGAACTAGATAAACCAAACCACAGAATAAATAAGAAAGAAGTTAGAGATAACTAGAACATTAGAAAAGTTAGGTATGATAAATCTTTGGAGAAAACTAAATGGAGACAGCAAGGAGTACACTTTCTTTTTGGCAGTTCACGGAATTTATACAAAAATTGACCATATATTAGGACATAAAACTGCAAATTCAAATGTAGAAAGGCAGAAATGACAAATGCATAATTTTCAGATCACAACACAATAAAAATTACATTCAATAAAAAGCCAGGGGAAAATAGACCAAAAAGCAATTGGAAAGTAAATAATCTCATCCTAAACAATGATTGGGTGAAAAAGCAAATTATAGACATAATTAATAATTTCACCCAAGAGAATTACAAGAATGAGACAGCATCCCAAAATGTGTGGGATACAGCCAAAGTGGTAATAAGGGGAAATTTTATATCTCCAAAGGCCTACTTGCATAAAATATAGGAAGAGAAAATCAATGAATTAGGTTTTCAACTAAAAAAAGCTAGAAAAAGAACAAATTTTAAAAATCCCCAAACATAAAACTTGAAATTCTAAAAGTAAAAGGAGAGATTAATAAAATTGAAAGTTAAAAAAAAACTTGAATTAATAAATAAAACTAAGAGTTGGTTCTATGAAAAAACCAACAAAATAGTTAAACCCTTGGTAAATTTGATTAGAAAATTTTTAAAGAAAAGAGGAAAATCAAGTTGTTTTTCTTTAAAATGAAAAAGGAGAACTTTCCACTAATGATGAGGAAATTAGAGTAATAACTAGGAGTTACTTTGCCCAACTTTATGCCAATAAATTTGATAACTGAAATGAAATGATTGAAAACCTTCAAAAATATAAGTTGCCCAGATTAACAGAGGAAAAAGTAAATTGGTAAATAGTCCCATTTTAGAAAAAGAAATAGAACAACCTATTAATTAACTTCCTAAGAAAAACTCCCCAGGACCAGATGGATTTACATGTGAATTCTAGTAAATATTTGAAGAACAATTAACTCCAATGCTATATAAACTATTTGAAAAAATAGGGATTGAAGGAGTCCTACCAAATTCCTTTTATGACACAGACATGGTACTGCTATCTAAACCAGGTAAGTTGAAAACAGAGAAAGAAAATTATAGACCAATCTCTCTACTGAACATTGATGCAAAAATCTTAAATAAAATATTAGCAAAAAGATTATAGAAAATCATCCCCAGGATAATACACCATGACCAAGTAGGATTTATACCTGGAATGCAGGGCTGGTTCAATATTAGGAAAACTATTAGTTTAATTGACTATATTAATAACCAAAGTAACAAAAACAATATAAACCTCTCAATAGATACAGAAAAAACATTTGATAAAATCCAACACCTATTTCTAGTAAAACACTATAGAGTAAATGGACTTTTCCTTAAAATAGTCAGCAGCATTTCTTTAAAACCATCAGTAAGCATCATATGTAATTGTGATAAACTGGAACAATTCCTAATAAAATAGGGAGTGAATAGGGTTGCCCACTATCACCATTACTATTCAATATCATATTAGAAATGCTAAATTCAGCAATAAGAAATGAAAAAGAGATTAAAGGAATTAGGGTAGGTAATGAGGAAATCAAATTATCACTCTTTGCAGATGATATGATGTTAAACTTAGAGAACCCCAGAGGTTCTAACAAAAAAGCTATTAGAAATAACCCACAACTTCAGCAAAGTTGCAGGATACAAAGTAAATCCACATAAATCCTTAGCATTTTTATACATGAATAATAAAATCCAGTAGTTAAAGATACAAAGAGAAACTGTTGATAGTATAAAATATTTGGGAATCTATCTGCCAAAGGAAAGTCAGGAACTATATGAGTAAAACTATAAAACACTTTCCACACAAATAAAGTCATATCTAAACAACTGGAAAAATATTAAGTGCTCTTGGATAGGTCAAGCTAATATAATAAATATTCCAGTACTCCTTAAACTAACCTATTTATTTAGTGTTATATCAATCAGACTCCCAAGAAACTATTTTAATGACCTAGAAAAAATAACCACAAAATTAATCTGGAAGAACAAAAGGTCAAGAATTTCAAGGGAACTAATGAATAAAAGGTCAAATGAAGGTGGCCTAGGTGTACCTGACCTAAAACTATATTATAAAGCAGCAGCCATCAAAACCATTTGGTATTGGCTAAGAAATAGATTAGTTGATCAGTGGAATAGTTTAGGTTCACAGAACCAAACAGTAAATAACTATAGCAATCTAATGTTTGACAGACCAAAAGATCCCAACTTTTGGGATAAAAATTCATTATTTGACAACAACTGTTGGAAAATTTGGAAATTAGTATGGCAGAAACTAGGCATTGACCCATACTTAACACCCTAAACCAAGATAAGATCAAAACAGATTCATTATTTAAGCATAAAGAATGAGATTATAAATAAATTAGAAGAACATAGGATAGTTTACCTCTTAGACCTGTGGAGGAGGAAGGAATTTGTGACTAAAGAAGAATGTGAGATCATTATTGATCACAAAATGGAATATTTTAATTATATCAAGTTAAAAAGCTTTTGTACAAAAAGTAATGAAACTGTGCATACCCTTTGATCCAGAAGTGTTACTACTGGGCTTATTATCCCAAAGAGTTATTAAATGGAAAGGGACCTGTATGTGCAAAAATGTTTGTGGCAGCCCTTTTCATAGTGGCTAGAAACTAGAAATTGAATGGATGTCCATCAACTGGAGAATGGCTGAGTAAGTTATGGTATGTGAATGTTACAGAATGTAAGAAATAACCAGCAGGATGAATATAGAGACTTGGAGAGACTGACATGAATTGATGTTAAGTGAAATGAGCAGAATGAGATCACTATACACTTCAATAGCAATAGTATATGAGGATTAATTTTGATGCAAGTGGTTGTCTTCGGCAATGAGAGGATCCAATTCAGTTCCAATTGAGCAGTGATGAACAGAACCAGCTACACCCAGTGAAAGAACACTAGGAAATGAGTGTAAACCAAAACATAGTATTTGCATTCTTTCTGTTGCTGTTTGCTTGCATTTTTGTTTTTCTTCCTAGGTTATTTTTACTTTTCTAAATCTGATTTTTCTTGTGCAACAAGAGAACTGTATAAATATGTACACATATGTTGTATTTAACATATACTTTAACATGTTTAACATGTATGGCATTGCCTGTCATGTGGGAGAAGAGGTGGAGGAAAGGAGGAGAAAAATTGGAACAGAAGTGTTTGCAAAGGTCAATGTTGAAAAATTACCCATGTTTATGTTTTGTCAATAAAAAGCTATAAAAAAAAGAAACAAGGAATCCATGATCCTCACACAAAGCTATCATGAGAATCTGGGTCATCCAGGGAAATCTTTTCTTTAAGAAGAGGATACTATCTATCCAGCTAAATTGAGCATTATATTTCAGGGAAGAAGATGGTCATTCAATGATACAGGTAAATTTTATTTATTTCTGATGAAAAGACCAGAGCTGAACAAAAAACGTGACCTCCAAATATAGAACTCAAGAGAAGCATAAAAATGTAAAAAGGAAAAAAAAAAACCTTGAGAACTATATCTCTGTTATGGGTATCCATAGAAAGTGTAGCTATAATTTGATTTTACTCTGATAATATAAAAATAAACTAGAGATGGAAAGGGGATTGTAGTGGAAAGAGAAATATGGATGTAAAATGAGGGAAATCACATCTCATGAAGAGGCAAAGAGGATTTATTATAATTGAGGGAAAAAAGGGAGGGGGATGAATATTGTATAAACCTTACTCTCATCAGATTTGGCTCACAGAGAGAATATTAGATATATTTGGTTTCATAGAGAAATTTGTCCTCTTATAGGGAAATGTTAAGGGAAAGAGGAAAAGAAAGAGAAAGGCTAATGGAAAGGAAAACAGAAGTAGTATGGGAAAGGTATAAGTAAGGGGGAAGGGCTATAAAGAGGGGTGTTTGAGGTACCTTGGGTCAGAAGCAAAATATTGGGGAGGAGTGAAAGAGAAACTGGAAAGAGAAAATCATAATTTGGAGTAAATAAGATGGGAGGAAATACAGAATTAGTCATTTTAACTGTGAATGTGAATGGGGTGAATTCTCCCATAAAACAGAAGCAGATAGCAGAGAAGATTAAAAGCCAGAATCTTACAATATATTGTTTCCAAGAAATACATTTAAAGCAGAGTGATACATACAGAGCAAAGATAAAAGTCTAGAACAGAATCTATTGTGCTTTAGGTGAAAAAAAAAACAGGGGTAACAATCCTGATCTTAGTTCAAGCAAAAGCAAAAATAGATCCAATTAAAGAGATAAGGAAGAAAACTGTATTTTTCTAAAGGGTATCATAGAATATGAAGTAATATCAATAATAAACACATATGCACCAAGTGGTATAGCATCTAAATTCCTAAAGAAGTTAAGAGAATTGCAAGAAGAAATAAATAGCAAAACTATAATAGTAGGGGATCTCAACTTTGCTCTCTCAGATCTAGATAAATCAAACCACAAAATAAATAAGAAATAAATTAAAGAGGTAAATACAATTTTAGAAAAGTTAGGTATGATATATCTTTGGAGAAAATTGAATGCAGGCAGAAAGGAGTACACTATTTGTCATGGCAGTTCATGGAACTTATACAAAAATTGACCACATATTAGGGTATAAAAATCTCAAAATCAAATGCAGAAAGAGAGAAATAGAAAATGCAGGGGTTTTTTCAGACCACAATGCAATAAAAATTAGATTCAATAAAAGCCAGGGGGAAATAGACCAAAAATTAATTGCAAACTAAAAAAATCTCATCCTAAAGAATGAATAGGTGAATAGAAATAATCAATAATTTCATCCAAGAGAATGACAATAATGAGAAAACATGCCAAAATTTATGGGGAAATTTTACATTTTTAGATGCTTACTTGCATAAAATAGAGAAATAGATCAAATTGGGCTTGCAAATAAAAAGCTAGAAAAAAAGAGCAAATTAAACCCCCCCAAATCAATATCAAATTTGAAATTCTAAAAGTAAAGGGGAGATTAATAAAATTAAAAGTAAGAAAACTATTGAATTAATAAATAAAGCTGAGTTGGTTTTATGAAAAATGCAACAAAATAAACCTTTAGTTAATTTCATTAGAAAAAGGAAAGAAGAACATTAAATTGTTAGTTTCAAAAATGAAAAGGGAGAACTTTCTACCAATGAGGAGAAAATTAGAACAATTATTAGGATATATTTTGCCCAATTTTGTCAATAAATTTGATAACCTAAGTGAAATGGAGGAATACCTACAAAAATATAGATTGCCCAGATAAACAGAAGGGGAAACAAACTACTTAAATAGTCCCATTTTAGAAAAAGAAGCAGAACCAGCTGTTAATCAACTTCCTAAGGAAAAAAAATTTCTAGGACCATATGGATTTACATGTGAATTCTACCAAACATTTAAAGAACAATTAACTCCAATATTATATAAACTATTTGAAAATATAGAGAAAGAAGGACTCCTACCAGATTCCTTTTATGACACAGACATGGTACTGATACCTAGACCAGGAAGGATGAAAACAAGGGAAAGAAAATATAGACCAATTTCCCTAATGAATATTGATGTAAAAATCTTAAATAAAATATTAGCAAAGAGATTATAGAATGTCATCCCCAGGATAATACACCATGACCAAATAGAATTTATACCAGGAATGCTGGGCTGATTCAATATTAGGAAAGCTATTAGCACAATTGACTATATCAATAAACAAATTAACAAAAACTATATGATTATCTCAAAAGATTCAGAAAAAAGCATCTGATAAAGTCCAACACCTATTCCTATTAAAAACACTAGTGAGTATAGGAACAACTAGACTTTTGGAGTGGGGGTAGAGGTGGGGAGTGAGAAAGTAGTCTAAGACATTTTTAAGGTTTGAGCACTGTCTAATGGCCATCAGAGATATGGTAATGTGATTCCCCCTCCCCCCCCCCAAAAAACAACAGAAAAACAAAACAAAACCAACAACTCATGTATATGTGTGTGGCAGAGAAGAAGAGTTTAATAGAGTAACATTTAATGACCAGTTTAGAAATTGCATTATGAAATAATTGAAACTCATTCCATCTGGGAATACAATATATTGCAAGTGAATATTCCATGTGTCAATATATTTTAGCACTTCTTCTAGATTATAAACTCCTTGAATGTAAGATCATTATCTGATTTCACCTTTGTAACTCTTCCAAATATTTTAAAGAATTTAATAAATATTTATAACAGAAATAGCAAAATTTGGTGAATTTAGTTACACATTTGGAGAAATTTTGTTAATACTTCTTTGTTATTACTGTTTCTTTTGATATTAGGCATAACTAGATAATTTTGAAAAGCAAATAGAAGTTCAGTGTTTTTCCACAGTTATTTCCAATAATGGTGAACTTTACAATGGGATCAATGGAAGAATGATGAACAGTAAGCTCACATAGGAATTCATCATAATTGATGTATTATACACAGATATTTCATATTCTGACTGATCCCAGAAAATGCTTCCAATTATCATAAGTATTTAGACATTCAAGGGATCTGATTCAAGCACTATTGTTGGACATAGTCCAATGATCACTATTAGCTTTGGAATTTGAAGGGATCTATTCCAACTCCTTCATTTAGTAGAATAATTTATTGATTCAACATGCCTTTATTAAGTGTTTATTATGTACACAGCTCTCTGTTAAATTCTTTGGACAAAACAAAATAAAGAGAGGAAAAAAAAAACAATTGCAGTCCTCAAGAGATTATATTCCATAAGGATAAAGCAGGGTGAATTTACAATATTTTGATGGAAAATTAAGTACTGGACATTTTGAAGATATGATTTTGAAGATATGAAGATATGGGAGCTTGATAAATAGAAGGATCAGGAGAAGCTTCTTCTCAAAGATGGCACTTAAGTTGACTTCAAAGAAGTTAAATATTCCAAGTTTGGGAAAGAATGAATTCCTGGTATATGTGATAGCATATGGAAAGGCATAAAGACAAGAGATTGATTGTCAAGCTTCAGAGACAGCAAGAAAATCTGTTTGATTTTATAAAGAGTCTATAGGATAAGTTTAAGAAGATAGCTTGAAGTAAGATTGTGAAGATCTTTCTTTTTTTTATTTAATAGCCTTTTATTTAAAGGTTATATGCATGGGTAACTTTACAGCATTCATCAATTGTCAAACTTCTTGTTCCAATTTTTCACCTCTTACCCCCCCACCCCCCCCCAGATGGCAGGATGACCAGTAGATGTTAAATATATTAAAATATAAATTAGATACACAGTAAGTATACATGACAAACCGTTATTTTGCTGTACAAAAGAATCGAACTCGAAATATTGTACAATTACTTTGAAGGAAATCAAAATGCAGGTGGGCATAAATATAGGGATTGGGAGTTCAATGTAATGGTTTTAGTCATCACCCAGGTTCTTTCTCTGGGTGTGGCTAATTCAGTTCATTACTGCTCCATTGGTTATTTGGTTGATCTCCTTGCTGAGGATGGCCAGGTCCATCAGAACTGGTCATCATATAGTATTTTGTTAAGTATATAATGATCTCCTGGTCTGCTCATTTCCTCAACATCAGTTCATTAAGTCTCTCCAGGCCTTTCTGAAATCATCCTTGGTCATTTCTTACAGAACAATAATATTCCATAATATTCATATACCACAATTTATTCAGCCATTCTCAACTGATGGGCATCCATTCAGTTTCAGTTTCTAGCCACTACAAAGAGGCTGCCACAAACATTCATGCACATACAGGTCCCTTTCCCTTCTTTATGATCTCTTTGGGATATAAGCCCAGTAGTAACATTGCTGGATCAAAGGGTATGCACAGTTTGATAACTTTTTTGAGTATAGCAAACTACTCTCCAGAATGGTTGGATTCGTTCACAACTCCACCAACAATGCATCAATGTCCCAGTTTTCCCGCATCCCCTCCAACAATCATCATTATTTTTTCCTGTCATCTTATAATCTCACTGGTGTGTAATGGTATCTTAGAGATGTCTTAATTTGCATTTCTCTGATTAATAATGACTTGGAGCATCTTTTCATATGACTGAAATAGTTTCAATTTCTTCATCTGAGTTGTCTGTTCATATCCTTTGACCATTTTTCAACTGGAGAATGGCGATTTTTTATAAATTAGGTTAATTCTCTATATTTTTGGAAATGAAGGCCTTTATCAGAACCTTTGACTGTAAAAATATTTTCCCAGTTTATTGCTTCCCTTCTAATCTTGTCTGCATTAGTTTTGTTTGTACAAAAACTTTTCAGTTTGGTATAGTCGACATTTTCTATTTTGTGACCAGTAATGATCTCTACTTCTTCTTTGGTCATAAAGTCCTTCCCCTTCCACAGGTCTGAGAGGTAAACTATCCTGTTCCTCTAATTTATTAATAATTTCATTCTTTATACCCTGGGTCATGAACCTTTTGACCTTATCTTGGTGTACGGTGTTTAGTTGGATCAGTGCCTGTTTCTGCCATATTGTTTCCAATTTTCCCAGCAATTTTATCAAACGTAAGTTCTTATCCCAAAAGCTGGGATCTTTGGGTTTGTCAAAGAACTAGGTTGTTATTTTGTTGACTGTTTTATCCTTGAACCTAACCTATTCCACTGATCAACTAATCTATTCCTTAGCCAATACCAAATGGTTTTGGTAACTGCTGCTCTATAATATAGATTTAGATCTGGTACACAAAGCCACCTTCATTTGATTTTTTTCATTAATTCCCTTGAAATTCTTGACCTTTTGTTTTTCCATATGAATTTTGTTGTTATTTTTCTAGGTCATTAAAATAGTTTTGGGAGTCTGATTGGTATAGCGCTAAATAAATAGATTAGTTTAGGTAATATTGTCATCTTTATTATTTTCTCGCCCTATCAAGAGCATTTAATATTTTCAATTGGTTAGATCAGACTTAATTTGTGTGAAAAGTGATCTGTAATTTTGCTCATAAAGTTTCTGATTTTCCCTTGGCAGATAGATTCCTAAATATTTTATATAATCAGTAGTTACTTTAAATGGAATTTCTCTTTGTAACTGACTGTTGGATTTTGTTAGTGATATATAAGAATGCTGATGACTTATGTGGGTTTATTTTATAACCAGCAACTTTGCTAAAGTTGTGGATTATTTCTAATAAATTTTTAGTAGAATCTCTGGGGTTCTCTAAATATACCATCATGTCATTGACAAAGAGTGATAATTTGGTTTCCTCATTGCCTATTCTTATTCCTTTAATCTCTTTCTCAGCTCTTATTGCCAAAGCTAGCATTTCTAATACAATATTAAATAGTAACGGTGATATTAGGCAACCTTGTTCCTCCAGATCTTATTAGGAATGGTTGCGTTTGTCTCCCATTACATATGATGCTTACGTGGTTTTAAATAGATGCTGCATTATTTAAGGAAAAGTCCATTTATTCCCTATACTCTCAAGTGTTTTTTAATAGGAATGGATGTTGGATTTTTCAAATGCTTTTCTGCATCTATTGAGATGATCATATGGTTTTGTAATTTGGTTGCTAATTGGCCAATTATATTGATAGTTTTCCTAATATTGAACCAAGCCCTGCATTCCTGGTATAAATCCTACTTGATCATAGTACATTATCCTGGAAATGATTTTCTGAGCCTTTTGCTAATATCTTATTTAAGATTTTAGCATCAATATTCATTAGGAATTGGTCTATAATTTTCTTTCTCTGTTTTCAACCTACCTGGTTTAGGTATCAGTACCATGTCTGTGTCATAGAAGGAATTTGGTAGGACTCCTTCATTCCCTATTTTATCAAATAATTTGTATAGCATTGGGGCCAGCTGTTGTTTTATTGTTTGGTAAAATTCACATGTAAATCCATCTGGTCCTGGGGATTTTTTCTTAGGGAGTTGTTTAATTGCCTGTTCTATTTCTTTTTCTGAAATGGGACTATTCAAGCAATTACTTCCTCCTTGTTAGTCTGGAAGTCTATACTTTTGGAGGTCGTCATCCATTTCACTTAGGTTATCAAATTTATTGGCATAAAGTTGAGCAATATAACCCTTTATTATTTCTCTAATTTCCTCTTCATTGGTGGAAAGTTCTCCATTTTCATTTTAAGACTACTAATTTCATTTTCCTCCCTCCTTTTTCTAATCAGATTTACCAAAGGCTATCTATTTTATTGGCTTTTCATAGAACCAACTCTTAGTTTTATTAATTAGTTCAATAGTTTTTTACTTTCAATATTTTTAATTTCTCCTTTTAATTTTAAATTTCCAATTTAGTATTTGATTGGGGTTTTAATTTGGTCTTTTTAGAATTTTTTAGTTGCAAGCCCAATTCATTAATCTTTTCTTTCTCTGTTTTATTCACGTAAGCCTCTAAGGATATAAAATTCCCTCTTATTACCGCTTTGGCTGTATCCCTTAAATTTTGGTATGACGTCTCATCATTGTCATTATCTTGGGTGAAATTATTAATTGTATTTACAATTTGCTGCTTCACAATCATTCTTCAAGATGAAATTGTTTAGTTTCAATTACTTTTGGTCTATTTCCCCTAACTTTTTGTTGAATGTAGTTTTTATTGCATCATGATCTGAAAGAAAGCACTTATATTTCTGCTTTCTTGCATTTAATTAGTCTTTATGTCCTAATATATGGTCAATTTTGAATAGGTTCCATGAACTGGTGAGGAAGAAAGTATTTCCTTTCTATCTCCATTCAATTTTCTCAAGATCTAACATACCTAATTTTTCTAATATTCTATTTACTTCTTTAATTTCTTTCTTATTTGTTTTTGTTTTGTGGTTTGATTTGTCTAATTCTGAGAGTGTAAGGTTGAGATGTCCCACTATTACAGTTTTGTTGTCTATTTCTTCTTGCAAACTCTCTTAACTTCTCCTTTAGGAAGTTGGATGCCATACCACTTGGTGCATATATGTTTAATATTGATATTGCTTCGTTGTTTATGCTTCCCTTTAGCAGGATGTAGTTACCTTCCTTATCTCTTTTAATTAGATCAATTTTGCTTGCTTGATCTGAGATAAGGATGGCTACCCTCCTTTTGACTTCACCTGAAGCATAATAGATTTTGCTCCAGCCTTTTACCTTTACTCTATATGTATCTCCCTGCTTTAAATGTGTTTCTTTTAAACAACATATTGTAGGGTTCTGACTTTTGATCCAGTCTGCTATCTGCCTCCTCTTTATGTGAATGGGAGTTCATCCCATTCACATTTATGGTTAGAATTACTAAATCTGTATTTCCTGCCATCCTAATAACCCCAGATTATGCTTTACTTTTTCTTGCCTCCCCCACCTCTTTCCCCTTTTTGAACTTATGTACCCCACTTGTATCACGATGCTTACCCTCTTTATAATCCCTCCCTCCCCCTTTGAATCTTTTCCCCTTCCTTCCTTATTACTCTTTTCTTTTCCTTTCTCTCCCGTTTTTAATGGCGAGGAAATTTTCTCTAATACAAATGTCAATTATTTTTTCTTTGAGCCAACTCTGATGAGAGTAAGATTCACACAATTTCCTCCCCTCTCTAAATTCCCTCAGATATGTGTTTTCCTTTGCCTCTTTGTGAGATGTTGGTTTCCCTCTTTTTATCCCTCCTTCCCCTTATTCTGCCATCATCCCTTTTCCATATCTACTTCCCTTTTTGTTATATCAGTACAATCAAATTATACATGTATTCTTTTGTATATCCACAACAGAAATACAATTCTCAAGGAGTTATTTTACCTTTTCTGTATCTCTTTGGTTTCTTGGTTGGAGATCAAATTTTTGTTTAATTCTGGTTTTCTTCAGAAACAAATGGAATTCATTTGTTTCATTAAATTCCATCTTCTTCCCTGGGAAAATGCTCAGCTTATCTGGGTAGTTTATTCTTGGCTGCATCCCAAGTTCTTGTGCCTTTCGGAATATCAAATTCCAGGCCCTTCGTTCCTTTAATGTGGAGGCAGCCAGATCTTGAGTGATCCTTATTGTGGCACCTTGGTATTTAAATGGTTTTTTTTTTCTGGCTGCTTGTAAAATTTTTTCCTTAATCTTATAGTTCTGAAATTTTGCCACAATATTCCTTGGTTTTATTTTGGGTTTCTTTCAGAAGGTGTTCATAATTCTTTCCAATGCCTATTTTACCTTCTGATTCCTATTACATCTGAGGAGTTCTCTTTGATGATTTCTTGTAAAATAAGTATCTAGGCTCTTTTTTTTCTTCATAGTTTTCAGAAAGTCCAATAATCCTCGATTATCTCCCTAGATCTATTTTCCAAGTCTTCGTTTAAGTAGATAATTCATGGTTTTCAGTTTGTCATTTTTTTTGTTTTTTGACTGATTCTTGCTGAATCAATGAATCATTAGTTTCTATTTGTTCAGTTCTAATTTTTAAAAATTATTTTCTTCATTAGCTTTTTACTTCTTTCTGTGTATGTCCAATTGGGTTTTAAATGTATTGTTTTGGTCTGTGGAATTTTTTCCATTTCACTAATTTTTTTTTTAGTGAATTATTTTCTTTTTCAATTCACAGATCCTACTTTCTTGAGTTCTTTGTCTTTTTCAATTCATAAAATCCTACTTCTAGTGAATTCTTTATTTTTCCAATTCATCAATTTTGTTTCCCTGCACTTCCTGGAATTTTAACTTTTCAATTTGTATTTCAGGAAGTTTGTTGCTCTCTTGGAAAGGCTTCTCTTTCCTTTCCCCATTTATCTTCTAACTCTCTTTTGAGACTTTTAATGGTCTCTTCTATGAGAAGCATCATGTAAGGAGGACAGTCTGATGCATTTTGCTGTTGAAGGTCTCTTCAGGTTTGCTGACCTGCTCTTTTTCTGCATAGAAGCTGTCAATCTTCTTTTCATCTTTTTATTCATGTTTTAAAAGCCTTTAGGGTATGTCTCCTAGGCAAGGGGTTACCAGCTTCCTGTGCAGAACAGGGAGAGATGTAAACCGATTTCTACTCCGAGGTGTGGAGTGCTCTGGTGAGGTTTTCCCTTCCCCCAACAGGAGTGGATTCAGCACTGGCCGAGCTATTGAAGTGCCAAAGGATGTGTGGGTTAGCGTTGCCCTTGGCTGAACTAGGGTGAAAGTGTCACTGCCTCAGGCCAGGAGCCTCTTGTGGGACTGTTTGCAGCTGACTCAGACTGCCGATTTCACGAATTCTGCCCCAGGGTCTCTGATGCAATGGGCCCTGGGAAGCTCTATTTAAGCCAGAGCCCCCACTGTGCAGATTGGGAGGCTAACCCAGGCTGTGTCCTCCTGCCGGGCAGGATCCACACTGCCCCAAGGAAAACCCCATACTGCTGGTTGGGGCTGCAAGCTTATGCTGAGATCTGTGCTTTCATTTGGTTTGAGACTCTCCTCGGAACCTAATTTCTCTCCCCGTCTGGGCTGATCTCCCCCCTGGCCCAGGAAACAACCTTTTTTTGGCGAGACTGCAGATTTTCTTCGGCTGGTGAGTTGTTTTACTTCTTATCTTTATGAATTGTAGCAGTCAAGACTATTTTTGAGGCTTGATATAATATTGATAGAGAGGGTGAGAGAAGAGCTTAGAAAGTAGCATGTGCTTTCTCCACCATCTTGGCTCCGCCCCCTACTATGAGCTCTTAAAAGATGGCCACAACAACTGGTGCTGGGGACAGGAATCTGTAATGGTGCCAGAGTGACCACTCTGAGGTCAAGCACTGCTATGTGGTCAAGACAATCTCTATGAAGACTCCGGAGGTAGAGCCCATTGAACTGCACTGTTTCTGGAGCAGGCAGAGTGTGGTTGAGAAGATTAAGTAATGTAATGGGACAGAAAATAGGCACCCTACTCCCTTCAGACAAGGAAGCATATGTCAGGATTATATATAAATGTATAAAAGAGCTGGGGTGCACAGTTCAATTAGGAGACGTTAGGAAATTCCTGGACATTGCTTACAAAGTTTCTCCATGGTTAGTTGAGGAGGGCTGTTATAATTGTGATAGATGGATTGTTTTTGCTGAACAGCTCACCACTTATAAGCAATGCCCAGGAGAAATAAAAAGCCATTTTATGATTTATCATCTCATTAAACAAAGTCTGAAATCAGAACCAGAGAAGGAAGTCAGGAAGTTTATAGTTGGACCATAGACAGGCCCATCTCTTAGCAGTAGATGTCTCTCTCCTGAGCCTGAGCAAGATGATTTGGAATGGCCTCCCCCGCCTCCACCTTCAGCCCTGCCTTATTTTTGTGTCTATCCAGATCTACTGGAGCCTACAAAGGCTCTCCCAATGTAAAAAATGAAATAAGAACTGAGGAAAAGCTGGATCACAAATATAAACCAAAGACTGAAGTGACACAGTGGACAAAAAGCAAAACGTAATCCCTTATAGTTTTTATCTTCATTTCAAAAAGTTTTGCAGCTGGCTAGAGATCAAGGAAAAGACACAGAGGGGTGGGAAGAATTGTATCCTGTTATTGAGGAGGATGCCCCTTTTAACTCAGGGCAAAGAAGACATAGACATGAACCACTTTCTTTTAAAGTTCTAACCCAGCTTAAAAACTCAGTTCATAAATATGGATCCATAGCACCTTTTGTTATGTTACAACTTGAAAGAATGTCACAGGCAATTTTGTGCCCCAATGATTGGAAAGCACTCACATAGGCAGTGATGACTCCAGGACAGGCAGTGTTCTGTATGACAGAATTTTTAGAATACTCTCGGCTGATTGCCACTCAGGTTTCTCTAGGAGCAGACACGGGAGATCAAATTCATTTTTCTGAAGAGACATATCTCTGAATATCCTAATGTGCCAGAATTGCAATGAGTAGGATTCTTGTAGAAAAGGATGAAAAGGAAAGCTTTACCCAAATAAGACCAAAAAACTGGGGAGCCCTTCACTGGTTTTGTTGCTCATTTACAGGATGCTGTAGCTAAGGCCATGGGAAATGTAGGAGGTGTAGATATGATATTAAAGGCTTTGTTATGGGAAAATTGTAATGCAAATTGTTTCAGAGCAATGAATGAATTGAGAAGAGATTGAACCATAGAAGAAATGATTCAAAGGTATGGCTGAGTAGGTTTGCAAGTATATCAAGCTGAGTTGATGTCAGAATATGTGATTGCTGCTTCAAAAATAAAAGGGACAAAAGGGAATTGTATACTTGTGGTAAACCAGGACACTTTAAGAAAAACTGTCGTTCCCAAAGAAAGAAAGCAGGTAATGGGGGTTGACCTAATACATCATGTCCAAAATGCAAAACAATGGGACATTGGGCTTTAGAATGCAAGAATCAGGGAAACGGGGTCAGGAGCCCCCAAGGAGCTCAGGAGCAATGATTATTACCACTTACCACCTCATGCTATTTGTGAAGTGCCCATTCAACAGTATCAAAGATGAAAACAATTAAAAATCCTTGTTATAAATCCTCCACTACACTGGTATTCATTAGCTATCCCAGTCATGCAAATATATGAGGAAGTGCCTGTGTCTATAACTATGATTAACACTGACAATATTGAAACATATCTTAACAGAGAACTATATATAGCTCAAGGAATACTCATCCCATCTGAACTTACAGTTAAAATAGAAAATAATAATTGTGAATTAGCCCCACACATGGATCCAAATTCAGAGGCTGTTGTACAAACATATTTTACAAAGGCTATCATACTCACTTGTCCAATACTGACCCTTACTTTGAATAACCAACAATTTGAAGGATTAATTGACACTGGAGTTAACAGGACTGTGGTGGCTGTTTCTCAATGGCCCCCTTGGTGGCCTACGACTTCAGCTAACAATAGAGTGGCAGGGGTAGGAGGCAGTAAGGAAGCTTTGATATTTGCTGAACCAATAAATTGGTAAAAAGATGGAAAAACAAGAGCCAATTTTCCTTTAATAATAGATGGCTTTCATATTACCTTATGGAGTAGGGATATATCACATCAATTAGGGATAAAAATCACCACAGATTTTTAGGAGGGGTCATAGCTGTTGTGGCTTCCACCACTCCAAAAATCACTTGGACTAGTGACACACTGATATGCGTGGAGCACTGGCCCCTCACCAAAGAAAAAACAGCCACTCTATATTAATTAGTACAAGAACAATTAGAATTAGGATATATTGAGGAAACAAATAGCCCATGGAACTCCACTGCATTTGTTATAAAGAAAAAAATCTGGTAAATGAGAATGTTAACAGATTTAAGACAAGTAAATTCAATCTTGAAAGACATGGGTTCTTTACGGCCAGATCTGTCATCACCAAATATGATCCCCAGGGAATAGCTCTTATGGATAATACATATTACAGATTGCTTTTACTCTATCCCTTTTCAACCTGAGAACAGGAATAAATTTGCTTTCTTAGTACCAACATATAATTTCCAAGGACTTGTGAGATTTCAATGGAAGTTATTGCCAAAAGGCATGAAAAACTGCCCTACCATATGCCAATGGTATGTTGATAAAGTTAATAGCATTACCCCGATGCAGTCATCCTCCATTACATGGATGATATATTGGCTGGTCATTTACAGCCTGAGGATTTGGAGGAGATGTTACAAATGACAGAAAGAGAATTAAAACACTTAAGGTTGATAATATCATCAGAAAAAATTCAAAGATACCCCCCTTTTTAGTTATTTGGGTTTCACTGTTCAGCCTGAGGGTGTATATCAAAAATCACCTGAATTCCAGACTGATCAGATACACACATTAAATCAGGTCCAAAAATTGATTGGGGACATTCAATGCTTAGACCCCAAGCTTGTATACCCAATACTCTGATGTTTCCTTTGTATAAAATGCTAGAAGGCGATCCTCAGTTAGATTCTAGTAGGACATGGACTTCTGAAGCCTTTGACAGCATAAAGCAGATAATACAAATAACAGCAAAAGCAAGCACTCAGAGGGTACTTCCACAAACAAAGGTTACATAACTGTTATTTTAGCTCCTATACAACTCATAGTAATTATACATCAAAACAATGACATTTATGAATGCTTATATATATCTCAAGGACAAAAAGGTCACTAGAACCATACTTAGACGTGACAGCCGAAACATCAAGGAAAACATTGCTCAGAATTATCCAATTAACAGGAGAAAAAGGAATTACATGATTTAGCATAGATAGGTTAGGTTGTTTAATAGCTACTTGGGAAACGTGGACCATTTTGTTAGGATTAGGAGAAGTAAGAGCAGGAAAAATTCTGACACAGTTGCCATTCTATGGACAGTAGCAATGGATATTTCCCATAAAAGCAAAAATACATCCACTTAAAGGCCCTAATGTGTTCATTGATGCTACCAAGCAAAATAAAGTGGTCATATATCCCCCCAATTGAGTCTTTCTAATGTATTTACTACACCTTACACCTCAACACAACAAAATGAGTTGTATGCCGTTATACAAGCATTGAAAATAGACCAACCCATCAATATCATTTCAGATAGTCAATATGCAGCTGGGGTGATCCAGAGACATAGAAACAGCATATATAAAGGCTCAAATAGGACCTTATCTTCTCATTGTTTCAGGAGGTGCAAGAAGGATTAATAAGAGTTCACCCTTTTTATATAACGCATATCCACTCTCATACAAATGGGCTGGAACCTATATTTGAAGGGAATAAAATAATGAATGCTCTGCTTCCACAATGTATTTTTTTCTGCCATCTAGAACAAGTAATAAAGCTCATGAACATTTGCATCTGTCTGCCAGATCTCTTCATAGATTGTATGGAGTGTCCTGGCAAGAAACAGCAAGCATAGTAAAAAGATATGTAGCTTGTGCACCATATTCTCAAAGACTTGTAGGGCTGGGGACTAACCCCAGAGGTGATAGGCCAAATGATATAGTCCAGGCAAATGGATGTTACACATATGGGAAAAACATTTTTCATGTTACAGTTGACACTTATTTAGGCTTTGTATCTGCATCCTCTCAATAAGGGGAAGCTGCTTCATATGTAATAAATTACCACTTTCACTGTTTTGCCTCTATGGGTATCCCACACACTATTAAGACCAATAATGGACCCTTATATACCTCAAAAATATTAAAACAGTTCTTACAGGAATTCTCTATACATCATATTTTTGGGATTTTTTACAACCCTACAAGACAGGCCATTGTAAAAAGAATCAGTTAGATCCTCAAAAAATTTATCAAAAAACAAAAACAGAGAGATGGAGGTAGGTCACTCAGAAAGATATAGATAAAGCAGTGTTCACAATAAGTTATTTACAATTTGATTCAAATGATTTAAGTCCAGCTATGAAATACTCTCTGGTAAACATAGACAGAGAATTAATAAAAGATAACAGCTTATCTTCATTAAGAAGGCTCCCTAAGAACAAGACCATGGCAATGCAAAAGGGTACTGAAGGATGGGAGGGATCCTATTGGGTTCTAATGTAGGGCCAGGATATGCTTGTATCTCCAGAGGAGAAAACCTTCAGCAGTGGATCTCCACCAGACATCCCAAAGTTGTCCACAGAACTGAAGAGGAAAAAGAAGAAAGAAGAAACAACTGTCCAAAAGGAGAACTCGTGCCTCCAAGACCACTAGCAAGGTGCTTTCTGTATTTATAGCTTTGTTACATACAATCAGGACTGGCAACAGAGGCCAAAAGGTGGGCTGGACCCATCACGGCCTAGGATTGTCTCATTGGGTGTGTGGCATTATGTAACACAAGCTGGACATGCAGGAGACACCTTGTCATAGTGATAGCCTCGTCCACGGGAGGGTTCCAGCCGTGTGTCTACATCATCAGGCTGGCCCCTCACAAACCTCCATGGTACACATTCTTGTCATTCAACAAACATCTTGAAACACATGGAAAGACATCTTGGCACAAGGGAAAACATCTTGGGCCCTGTTTTTTGGACAAATGGCAGGAGAATTGAATACCAGTTTTATACTAAAGCCTGTGTGGGAGAGAAATGAGCATTTATGTGGGGAGACTCTGTAACTGTTACCAAAGAAACATTGGATTTTTACAATGTTACCCTTTGGAAGTGTATACTGAAATTGAAAATCAGACTGTATTTTTGATCACTAGAGCTTACATATCAATGCTTCCTGTCAAAAATGAGACATAGACATTAATCCCATTAGAAAAAAGAGAAATATCATTGGAAATAGGAGCAGAAGTAAGAGTTATTGAAACTCCAGGCTCAATTACAATGTGAATCCAGATGAAACTGCTGAAAAAAATCAAGCCTTGGTTTGATAATACCTCTTTCAAGGTGGTTAAAATTGAAGTCATGGATTGTCTTGTTTGTTGTTTAGGATGGTAAAGAAAGTCACAAAACCATGATAATGGTAATATTCATTACCATTGTAATATTAGGATGCTTTTATATATCTTCTCCACCATCCTTTCAGAGGTTGCAGCTCAAGAAAAGACTTTTATCTAAAAGATAAAAAGGGGGAATTGCTGAGTTATGGGACCCAGCTGAGAGGGAGTATTAAGGTCACCTCGATTTTTGATGCACAAGTTTTCTGCCATGTTGCAGAAATGCCCTTGCTGAGCAAGGGGTAATGATTTGTGATCATGGGAACGGGTGTCCGTGGGTCACAGCTAGTTGCTCATGAGCAGAGATGCCTTGATAGGGCCTCTCACCTATGTGTGAATTGCTAAATTGCTGGATTGGCTCTCCTCCCATTAGCAGATATCATACATACACAAAGCTCACAAGCTGCTTCTCTAAATGGTGATTGCGGATTGTTTATTGTTCACGTGCTGATCATGCTTGCAAAAATGTATATCAACAAGGCTGTACGGCATAATAAACTGGAGCTCTTTTCACACTGTATGAGTCTCCCAACTCATTCATCTCACTTCTGCGATCAGAAGGCTCATATGCTATGAGCTCTTAAAAGATGGTTGCAGCAGAACCCTTCTAAGAGGGATAAATAGGAGGCTTTAAGAGATAAGAGAAGGCTTAGAAAATGGCTATGAGAAAAAAGGCAAGAAGTATAAAAAATTGTCTTATGGCAGCAAGTATTGGGATCAGTTATTTGTTTTTTTTATTTGCAAAAGACCCATTTATCATGGTTTTGTGACTTTCTTTACCAAGATTTGGTGTAGGAGAAGAAAAGTTAAATCACAGAGGTACTAAGTGTAAGGTTGGGCAAGGCATGAAGAACTATAGCATAAGGATTCAAGAATAGAGGACCATATTTTTTAATTTAACAAAGGCTTCAGGGAAGAAAGTAAGGATAAAACATGAACTAGGAGAACAGGAAGGGATGGAGTAACTGAGGTCCAAGTAAAGATAAAGAATAATTAGAAGAATCCAGATTCAAATCAAAGTCTTCTGACTCCAATTTCAGTGCCATTGACATTACATGAAACTATCTCCCAACAACATCCCACTCTCTTTCCCTCCTGCACTTAGACAAGTTCCAGTAAAAATAGCAGATTCCTCTGGGGAATGTTCATTGTCATTGAGCAATGTTAGAAACAGTATGATCTTACTGACACAGAATGTATCCAGAGATATCAGAGTAAGGTTCACTTAGAAGTCCAATATAACCAATTGTCTGTTGCAATCCTAGGGCTTCTTTGAAAGAACCATCTGATCACATTTGATAGGATATTGGGATAAATTATTTCCTAGATTTATTTGGTTATCATAGCCCTCACTTTGTTCAGGAACTTTCACATAGGATTAAATGGCATCAACTTTTGCTAGTTTTGCCTCCTTGCTTTGTCTATATAGATTCATTAGCAAGCCAGGGGCTAAGCCTTAGACCTTGTTCCAGAATTCCTGATGAGAGACATCTACTAGTTCATTCCATAATCAAATCTACCAAATAACTGGGAGAATTGATAGTACACAAGGGTGGACACTGACTCCCTACAGTCCCCTTCCTTCCCCTGAGTAGATTGGGATTTACTGGAAGATTTTAAAGCCACATATAGGAAATGCTCAAGTCAGTTGAAAGCAGCCTTAGAGATGATTTTCTCCAACTTCCTGTTACAGGTAAAGAAACTGAAGCCCAGAGAGCATTAAACTTGCCCAGTTAGCAAGTCATGGATACTTGAACCTGGAGATGAACTTTGGATACGGAGATGGGATTCCTTGGTCTTTTTCAGTAAACCTGACCTGTATCTTGCCACTGCACCCAGTTATCTCTGAAGGGGAGAGTGAGGCAAGTGGCCTTGTACAGCCCTCTCTCAGTCAATTCCAGTTCACTTGTGTGCCATGGCATCAGCTCTCTGTTGTAATAGTCCTCTTTGAGAATGAGGGACAAAAAGCAAAAACAACTAAAACCAAACTCTTTTGACTTCTAGTTTGGAACTATTTCCTACATTACCATAGTGACCCACCCTTTTAGTGAGTTATTCCTTATACTGATCTCAAATAGGCATGTACATCTTATTCATGGATTGTTCCTATTGCTGCCTTCTAGGCTCAAGAACAAATAGAATTCATCTCTACAATATACAACTTTAAAATATTTGAGAACCTATATTACATTCCAAGTAAGTCTTCTTTTTCCAGTATGTAGCTTTACTTTATTTAACTCATTCTCTAATAGATGATTACAACAAGACTAGGTCATTTATTCTTAGTATTGCAGCATTGTGGCTATTATCTTTACCTGATCCACTCATCATTAACAGTTACTTATTTTAAAGTACATTATGTGATGATCACATTTAGCACCCAGAGTATTTTAAAATCTGCGAGAGTCAGGATAAACAAAAATCCTTGATCTTTATTCTTTGTGGAGATGAGGAGAATGGCATAGGAAGTGAGAGCAATTCGCAACAGAATCCAGCCAGCAGTGTCTCTGGCTCTCACATTCCACTCACCTAATCTTCTATCCATTCTTCTATACAACACATCAAACTTGTACAGAGAGTGGGCAGGGCCATTCTTTCTCCAAGCATATATTAATAGAGTATTGTCCAATTGCTAATTAGCCATAAGTGCTCTGATCGGACCTCAGTGCATCTGCTCAGCTTCAGTCCATTACATATTGAATATAAATGTTTCCTTTCTATTGAGGAATTGTTTAAAAATATAGGGGAAATAGAATGAATACTCTGGTTATTTGATCCCTCTCCTGGTCAGGGTTCTTTGGGGAATTAGGAGTGTATCAAATATGTCACTTAGATAATCTTGGAAAATTTTGGGAAGCAGGGACTTTTATTTTGTGTCAAACCCTGGAAATGTTAAGTTTTGAGGTTCAGTATGGACATTCCAAAGACAATTTTCCAGTGACTTAAGTTGAGCTGGGAAAACACTGGAGTGTGTCAGAATTAAGATTTTTTTTTCTTAAGACCCAGTATTTCTCATTTGTGGCAATATTTAGATGTATGTTTTTTTTTTATTTGACCAATACAATTAATTATTTTAGTTCTCCACTTCTTTTTGCATACAAACACAAAGTCCAACAAAATTAGGGACTTTAGAAAGATACTTAGTATTACCTAAGAACAATCAACAATTCCAAGGAAATTCATGCTTTTAAAAGTAGGTAATTACAGCCACAGGTAACTGAACAGTATATATATTCAAGAGCCCATTTTGAACCTATTATAACTAAGTGACCCAAATTACATAGAGCTTTGAATTCTGAATGCCTCTGTTGGCTGCACTGGACCACAAGAATATAAAGACAGCTTTAAAGGTTTTCTTGGTAATTGAAAGCCTGATGAGAGAGGTTTATTTACTATAACATTTTACATTTGTTCATTTTTTAGTCCCTTGGTTACTGATTCCACTGCTTCCCCTCATATTCCTCACCTTTGTTCCCGCATTAATCATGATTTGAGCCTCTGAAAGATTCATTTAAGTTTACAATATTAAAAAATTCCTTCCTGGCACACATCTGTACTTTGGTACAATTTTGTTATTTTAAATAGTCTCTCCTAATACCCTGAATTTAGCTTTAGTTATTATTCTTTTTTCAATACATTTAATTTTCTGATAATTGTCTCAGCTGCATGACACTTTGTATGGATATAATGAATGAGTGAATGGAATTAGATGGGCACTGGAACTAGCTGTGCCTGCTCACTTGCCTTCTGTTTTTCTTTTAAATTTTCAATATCTGAATGCTTACCTTAGGGATTGTTTCATTTGCACCTGTGTTCCTTTTGTGCTCCTCTTCTCAGATGAATAGAAACTTTTTTTGGTGAGGCAATTGGACTTATACCACTTGCTCAGGATCACAGTTAGTATGTGTTAGATGGATGAGGCTGAATTGGAACTCAGGTTCTACTGACTCTAGGGCAGGTGTTCCATCCACTGTGCCATCCAGCTGCTCCTAAATTAGAAACTTTCAACAGAGATGACAATACCATTTTGCTTTTTTCTCTTCTACTCCTGTTGTTTCAGCTATAGGTCCCTTGTAAGCATATATTAGAAATACATTCTTGACCCTGAAAATCAAATATTGAGGAAAATTTATTAAAGAAGAATCTTAAGGAATTGTCTTAATCTTTCTGTCCAGAAGCAGCCCCACTCTTCTTTGGGAAGAGGGAGCCCTAAGTAGAGAAGTGGGAGAACCTTTATACTTTCTAGTTTGGCACAGTCCCTTCCTTCAGAGAATGGATTGGTCCATTTTTTCTGGGTTATAATCTTTCTTATATATTCACTACAAGTTTCCCCTAAATATGTATAAACATGGTCCCTCTCCTTTATCATATGTTCCACATTTGAAAATGATGGAAAACTCCTCCTATGAGTGTGTTGTTTAATATTTAATTAGCCTATTAAGCAGATGCAATAGTGATTTGCTCAAGTCAGGTAACTGACTCCAACTAGTTTGGGATGGATTGGCTATTATCTTTAAGTTTGTAGTTTTCTTAGAACCACAACTCTCTTTCTTATTGGTTGAATCCATATGTATCTTCTTAGTTCCCTAATTGCTTGTTTATTCAAGGCTTCTATTTATCACTTAATTGTTCTGTGGAATCTTAACCTTTCTTAACTTTTCACATGCTGAAAACCTCTTCATCAGTGGTATCCATTATTCCACACTACTTCAAAGTTTGCAACACAGTGAAAACCCAACTTTTCACCATTTCTCACATGTTATTTTTGGCTGAAAAAAGAGTCATTACACTTATAGTCAATTGAAATTTCACAGCTATTTAGTGATATTTAGTCAATTGAGGTCAAGGATTTAGGGGATTTTGAAAAATCATGGAACCCACCATCACTGAAATTCTACTTTATGAATCTCTTGGTTTTCTATCATAAGATCCTATAAAGAATATGTGCTGTTTTCAAAATAAAGATAGGGACTCAACTATTGCAGGGAAAGCCAGTTACTAAATTAAAGTAAATAACTAAGGCAACTACTACTTACAATAATTTATGTATTATGTACATGCATTTTCACAAGTTGTCTCCCAAGTTGTGTTTCAAGCTGTTGGCTTTTCTGGTTTCCTCAGACCTCAGGTAAAACCTTAACTCCTGCAAGAAGAAAACTTTGATCTATTTTAAAACTAATATCTCCCCTCTGAAATTACCTCCTACGTAGATATTATTTGTATGTAATTGTTTGCATGTGTTCTCCTTTAGATCGTGCTCCCTGAGGGCAGGAATTGTTTTTGCTTTCCTCTGTTTTTCCAGTACTTAGCATATGACTGGCTTTATATAACTGCTTAATAAATGTTTGCTGACTTTTGGAATAACATTGCCATCCTTATTCCTAAATCTTGATCTAAGGTACTCCTCACCATTTCTTCAGTGAAAAGTTAGCTACTATTCATATTTCTGAAATATGGAATTTTGAATGTGTTTAAATTTACAGTATTTTGTTTATTGCTACTCATATCAATAGGGGCAACTAGGTTAGCTCAGTGTAAAAAAGTGCTGGGCTTCGAGTCAGGAAGATTCTTCTTCTTGAGTTCAAATCTGGCCTCAGACACTGAATGGCCTGGTCAAATCACTTAACTTGTTTGCCTAAGTTTCCTTATTTTGTAAAATGTAGAAGGAAATGACAAATTACTACAGTGTGTTTGCCAAGAAAACTCCAAAAGAGGTCATGAAGAGTTCAATGCAACTGAAACAATTGAATAATAATAATTTCTTAAGTGGAATGTATAATCAATTAGTGATGATTTATATTAGAGACTCCTTGGCTGCTGTTTTCTTTCCTCTAAAATTGACCATGTATATATTGAAAGATCCTGGAAAGCCTGAAACAGGCTAGGGACAACTCTGGTGATAGGGTATTCTTGTCAGAGTGTTGAAGTTGCAGCACCAATAGTAGCATCAGTTTTTTGACAAAGAAAACTATCAGGTCAGACTATTGCCTCATATTGAACTTTCAATGCAGCAAAATCCTATATCTTTTTAAAATTTGGAAAGTTTCTTTCTCATATTGATACTTTGAGTTAGTTCAGGTACACATATTATTATTTTATAGATGAAAGAATAGAAATGTCCACCAATTGTGGACTCAAATTTGTGTGATTTGATGATAATACTTTTTTTCCCTATTCATATAGTTCTTTGATCATATGCTTTGTACCATTTTTCTGGTACAAAAATAATGTGTTACCATAGCCTTGTCATGATCAGAAATCTCCTCTTTATAGTTATTATATAACATGTAGTCATATAACATTTGCAGAAAACTTCTAATGTTTAAAAAGTCTGGGTTTTTCTTTCTAAAAATTGACTCAAAATTTCAAAAGATCCTAGGCCGGTAATGCAGAAGTTTGTCATATCCAATGGCTTTTCCCAAAATAATGTACTCTATTTGCTACTGACCATTAAACCTTTTGATAGCATAATTTGTTTTTAAACAACAAAAGTTTAAAATAAAATACCTGAAAGGTCTAATGCTTTTCATTTCTTATAACTCTGTACATTTCCAGATCATTTAATTGACATGGTATTTAGTTTGCTTTGCCTAACAACCTCCAGTAGGTAAGAGAAATATCTTTATTATTGAAAAATAATTACATTTACATATTGTATTAAATTCATAAGAGGGAAAAGTTAAATGGTACACAAAAGTGACATTAATGTCACATTATCAAATAGACTGTCACAAGTAGTTGGTCCTGTTTCCTTGTCTCAATGATAAAATTCTTCTAGATAAAATATAACTATTTAAAAATTCTAATTGAGATCATTCAAGCTTATACATCATGTTTCTTCCTTGGGAAGGGTAAGGGCTATGACTAATTCTAATATGCAAAAAGATTGCCTAACATTCTTTTTCTACTTTGATCATTTAATGAAGATGATTATTATAAGGTCCTGGATGGTTATGTGGGAGTTAGCAGAAAAAGCCTGAAGTGCAGATGAGATTATAATACTTCCTGAAGGAATCAGGGAAGAGCACCTAAAGGGTGAGTTTAACCTTACAGCCCCACCCTGTGAAAGTCTTGGGAAACCTCACCTTATATCCAACCAGAAAGCTAAATTATGATGTCAACTACCCTCCATCAGGTCAAATTGTCCTTATAAATCTGTCCATAGTCTATGGCCTTTCAAATTTAGCTCACATCTTCTATCTATCTTCTCACTCCTTTGCCTTCCATAGCTCATGTTTTCTTTCTCTTTGTTATAACAAACTCTTTTAGGATGCTTAGTACCTTTAAGCGTTAGCCCAACAGTCAATGGTATAATCCCCTACCCTTGCTAATCTTTTTTGGGATTAGTCTGCTAAATTCCTTTATAGATTTAGCCTGCCCATTAATGACATATTCCAACCTCTTAAAAAATAAGTGTGCTGTACTATATGGTGATAACTCTCATTTTGATAATACTTTATTATGATGCTTAGTTACTTTTCAATTTTAAGCATTTATTTTAAAATTAAATCTAAAAAAGTAAAGTATTTATTTTGTCTCCTTACAACTGTCTTTCCTCCAGTAAGTGGATAAAATATTAAGTACCTATTCTGTTCCAATAATTTTTCTAGGTATTGGAGATAATAATATAGTGAATGAAACAATTGCTACTTTCAATAAATTCAAATTCCATCGGGAGAAAAAAAGTATACACACATACATAGAAGGAAAAAAATACACAAACACATATGATAAATATAAAGTTAAAAATCAATTAGTCAATAAACATTCATTTACAGACTACTACAAGGCACTGTACCAAGTGGTGGTGATACAAAGAAAGGTAAAAATTCCTGATTTCAAGGAACTTTGGGTTCATGTGGTAGGTTACTCTTGAAAAAACAAATATACCACCTTGCAGAAATTATGAAGGTTAAAAAACTTGCTTTTGTTATGCTTAAACATAGGTCCATAATGAAAAAAAAACATTAAACAAAAATGAGGATTCTAATGAGACATTTTTATAGACAACAAGTATTAGATCTTTCACACACAGAATATGTATCTATATATATATATCTATCTACCCATATTTTACATATTATAATCTCATATATCTTTTTAGGTCATAAAAGTTGTAGGGATGTATTTTAATAGAATCATAATTTCACACATTCCTTAAGAAAACAAACAGATTCTATACATAAATATGTATTAAGTTTAATATTAACTGGAAACAGTAATCCAAATATGAGACATGGCAAAATGAAGTATAATAAAAGGGAAAGGAAAGATTTTTTTATCACAGAACTTAGAGAGTGTGGAAAGATGATATATAAGTAGCTAAGAATACACAAAATCTATAGAGTTAAAAATAAGGTAGTGATGGATCTGGGTTCAGTTGAAGTGATCATGAAAACTTCATCCAGAAGATGGATATTCAAGAAGAGGTGAAGAGAAAATGTATGCTCCTTCTGGGGAACTGTGTTGATTTCTGGGAACATTGCTATCTGATTCCTTTTTTAATTGTCTATCTTTTCCTTCTCATTCATTTTGCTGGATTATTATATATCCCCATGACTTTAGATTCTTTAGTGCTCTGATCTGAGCATTCTTATGTTCTCTTTGAATTTCATCAGCTTCTCTGGATAAAAATATATCATCATTATACAGCTTAAATATCCATTCCTTAATCTGTCTCTTAAACTCTATTTTCTTATCAATTACCCACTGGATATTTTTTTCCTGTGTGTCCTATAGGCATCTCAACCTCTCTTTAATAGGACTCATTATCTGTACTGAAAATGATTCTTCCCACACCTGGAGTGCTTTCCTTTAATCTCCAACTCTTAGAATCCTTGTTTTCTTTCAAGGTTCATTATGTGACTGAGGAAGGAAAGAGAAAGACCATTAGATACCTAGAGCTACATAAAGGCCTCAAAGATTTTCCTGTTTTTGATGTTCTTTTTTCAGTTAAGATTAGAAAATTTTTTTGGCAATAAAATGCTGAATTTAGTTCCTAAAGAGGTTGTATAAACCAAAAATATAAATAAAGTCAAGAAGGATTTAACCTTCTAAATAGTGAAGGTTAACCTCTAAATAGTGAAGAATTATTTAGGGGAAATTAGGAACACCTAAATGATGTTCCTAATAATTTGAAAATAAGCATTTCAGAAACCAACCACCAATACTTGTACATAAAATGTTCTGGCTATAGTTTTTAGAGAAAGTATTATATGAGAAATAGAAAAACTACTGGTTGAACACAGTGTGGTACTTCCCATGGTCACATTATTTTGAGAGTTTTTCTTTGGTCTCAATGAGTTATATTCCTGTATCAGGTTGAATGGATTAGTAGCTCACATAGCAATATTTAAATAAATGGATCCACATAACTGATTTGTTCAAGTGATAGGGGTATTTAAGCACTAAGAAAGGCAATTTAGTATTTTACATGATTAACCACAGTGTTCTTGACATAATTCATCACTCTCTCCTGGGTCATTCTCTTCTGTCTCCATTTTGTATAAACAATGTTCTTTGAGTTTTCTTCCAATATGTCTTATTCCTCCTCCTCTTTCTTTTCAGCCTTGTCTTCCTCTCCATGTTTTAATTGGAAGATGGACAAGGTTCTGTAAAATGCTGTTTCTTCACTCTATAGATTTTTCCTTGACTTTTGTAGAACTAATTTTTAATTAATTTTCTCCCTCAGAGAGAGAGACACACGAAGAGAGAGAGAGAAAGAGAGAGTGAGAGAGAGAGAGAGAGAGAGAGAGAGAGAAACAGAGAGAAATAGAAACAGAGTCAGAGAGACAGAGATGAGGAGACAGAGATAAAAAGAGAGGTAGAGAGAGGCAGATAGAGACAAAAACAGAGACAGAGAGACAGAGACACACAGCAATATAGAGACAGAGAGAATGAGATAGGAATGTGGTAATGAGGTGAGAGAGAAATAGCTCTTCTTGATTCTGTTCCAGCCATTCACTGTACTTAGGAAGGTTTTATTATTAGAATATATTAGAAGATTTTATTTTTCTTTCCATCATTCAGGCAAAGCACAAATGAAATGTCAAACTTGTCTTTTCATGCAAAGACAGTACTAGAGTTATGCAAAGTGTACAGCAAAGGTACTAAATCCCAGCCCAGGACATCTACAATTTTAGAACCTCTTGGTACCCTATAGACAAGCATAACAATCAAACAGGCATAGAAAATAGAAGCTGAGAAGGTTCTCAACAGTAGGGAGTGATTAGGCTGAGGAAAAGAGTGTCTTGAAAAGAAAAAAATTAGCCAATTGGGAAAAGAGGTACAAAAAGTCACTGAGAAAAATAATTCTTTATAAATTAGAATTGTGCAACTGAAAGCTAATGACTTTATGAGAAATCAAGATACAATAAAGCAAAAGCAAAAAAAGAGAAAGAAATGTGAAATATCTCATTGGAAAAACAATTGACCTGGAAAACAAATCCAGGAATGCCAATTTAAAAATTTTGGTCTACCTGAAAGTCATGATCAAAAAAAGAACCTGCACATCATCTTTCAAGAAGTTTAGCAAAGAATACTATCCTGATATTCTAGAAACAGAGGGTAAAATAGAAATTGAAAGAATCCACTGATCACCTCCTGAAAGAGATCCCAAAATAAAAACTCCCAGAAATATTATAGCCAAATTCTAGAACTCCCAGATCAAGGGAAAATATTGCAAGCATCCAGAAAGTAACTATTCAAGTTTAGTGGTACCACAGTCAGCACAACACAAGATTTAGCAGCTTCTACATTACAAGATCAGAGGGCTTGGAATATGATACACTGGAGAGAAATAGAACCAAGATTCCAACCAAAAATCACCTACCCAACAAATATGAGTATAACCTTCAGAGGAAAAGGTGGTCATTCAATAAAATAGAGGATTTTTAAGGATTCATGATGAAAAGACCAGAGCAGAATGGAAAATATGATTTTCAAATACAGGACTCTGAAGAAGTATAAGGAGGTAATCAGGAAAGTGATATCATAAGGGACTTAATTATGTTTATCTGTTTATATTCCTACATGGGAGAATGATAATTGTAACTCATTAGAACTATGTCAATATTATGGCAGTTAGAAGGAGTATATATACACAGAGGAAACAGGTGTGAGTTGAATATGAAGGGATAATATAAAAATGATGAAATTAAGAAGTGAGAGGAATGCTTTGAGAGAAAGGGAAAGGAAGAAGTGGAATGATACAAATTATCTGCCATGAAAAAGGGACAAGAAAAAGTTTTTATAGTGAAGAGGGAGAGGGGGAGGATAACAGGAGTCAGTGCACATTACTCTCATCAGAATTAGCTCAAAGAGGAAATGATGTACATATGAAGTAGAGGTATGGAAATCTATTTTATCTTATAGGAAAATAAGAGAGGGTTGGGGTATGGGAAGGGAGGAAGGGCAATAAAATAGAGGGCATATTGGGGGAGGGAGTGGTCAATAGTAAAACACTTTTGAGGATGAACAGGGTGAAAGGAGAAAGAGAATAGAATGAAGGAGGGAGGGAATACAGTTAGCAATAGTAATTGTAAAAATAATTTTGAAGCAAGTTTCTTTGGTAAGACCTTATTTCTCAAACCTAAAGGGAACTGAGTTAAATTTATGAAAAAAAATGAGCCATTCTTCAATTGATAAATGATCAAAAGATATGATCTATGCCCAAAGTGCTATAAATTAATGCATATCTTTTGACCTAACAATAACACTACTAGACATGAATACCAAAAGAGAATTTTTTTTTTAAAAAAAAGGAAAAACAACTATATGTATACAAATATTTATAGCATCTCTCTTCTAAGGTCAAAAAATTTGGAAGTTGAAGGGATGCTCATCAATTTGGGAATGGCTCAACAAAGTGTGGTATGTGTTTATGATGGAATATTATTGTTCTATACTAAATGATGAGTAGGATGCTCTCAGAAAACAAACAAACAAACAAACAAACAAACAAAACAACCTTGAAAGTCTTCCATGAACTCAAGCAAAGTAAAATGAATTGTAATACAAAGCAATGACAATGTTCTGGGATGATCAGCTGTAAATTAATTTGCTATTCTCAGTAGTATAATCATCCATGATTACTCTGAAGGACTTGTGATGAAATGTCTTATCAATATTCAGAGAAGAAACTGATGGTGTCTGAATACAGATCGAAACTTTCTCTCTCTTTTTCTTTTAACTTCCTTTTTCTTGAGGATTTTTATTTTCATTAGGGTAGGAGATTTATGTTTTCTTTTACAATTTAACTTTCATGGAAATGTTTTGCACAACTTACATATATTGTTATAGCTTCTTAATTGTGGTTGCAGAAAAGGGAAAGAGCCTTGAATTAAAAAATTAAAAAAAGTCAAAAAAGTAGATTTAGAATTACATTTCACCATAGAAATTCACTTAGAAATTCACAAACTGAGATGAAATAGTGAGTGAAATTTCTGGAAAATGATTTAAATAAAGATATGTGTTTTGAGTCAGAGAGATAATGCAACTAATAAGAAGGACTGCCAAAAATTTTTCTTGAAGTCTTATTATCCTGATTAAAAGGGATTTAAACTGAAACTATAAAGGGTGGTGTAGAAAACTGCCTATATTTCTGGAAACCCAGATAATCTAGTGAATAATAGCTACAATATAGTGGGATTTACAGTAGAAAGCTTAATATATAGTCAAAAGAAATCTAAGAAAGAAATAACGAATAAAATACTTGGCTTTAGGTACCTTTGCATAAATAAGCAAAGTATAGTTAATAAGGTAAAAAAGGAAATATTGATGTTAGGAGTTTAATTTGATCCCAACACTATCACTGAATTTTAGGAAAATTGGACTCTGTTCGACTATATCCCTGGAAGAGTGTACTTTGTAAAAGGGAACAAAGTTTACAAAATTTGCCAAATGATTGGAAAGGAAAGACAGAGGAAAATATTAAGAAATAGGGTTAGTCATTGCTTTGATCATTTCTAATTGGCATTGGCACATAATTGTTGATGCTTGTGACCTCTAATTATGTTGAAAAACTAATTAACACTTAGTGGTGTTTTCAATTAAGTTAGTGAATTTGCAACATGAAGTTTGTATTAGTATAAATGCATATCCCATTATTGCTGATACATAGTTTTATCCGAAAAGAACTCTATAAGTTATGAGAATGAAAGATAATTGCCTCATATTATGTTTACACAGATTTATATTTACACATAATGCAAAGTTTACTTCTCAAAATGAGGTGAGGGATTTTTATGCAAATATTTTTAATAAAATAATTTTCAAACCCATGTCCAAAAATATATAAAAGTGTGCACTATTTTTTGAGTAACTTCAGAAATGATTTAATAATAATATGTATATGTCATTTGTTGGTATGGCTTTTACAATCTTTTTATGAACATTTTTAAATAATATTTCTTCCTTCTCATTATTTTTTCCCCTTTCTTTCTCCATCCCCCCTTTTTTTTTCCAACCCAGACTGGATGTAAAGAATTGGATACTCATGGGCCAGTCCTGCTCTGCTCAGATCCTTTGACTATCTCCATTTCCATTCTGAGCCAGTTTGCTCCTTCTTAGGTAATATGATAGACTCATTATATTGATGACAAATCTAGTACAGATACTTAATTGGATTAGTCCACTATAGCTTAGAAGTCCCAAGCTTTCCAGGTAGCTAGGATTATAGACATGCATCACCTTTCGTAGCAACATTTTCTTTTCTATTCTTACTCAGTTAGAAATAAAACGGTATATTGGATACAGAGAAATTTTCTAACCTTAGAAGACCTGAGATCACATTGTCTCTTCAACACATACTGTCTAGGTGATTAATGTATGAGGCTGGGCAAGTCACTTAACCTTTTAATGACTTTGATAACTCTCTAAGATTATAAATTGTAGAAAATGCAGGGTTTCTGCTTTTTAGAGGGAGTTTTTTTTTTTTTTTACCTGAGAGCTACTTATATTAATAAAATGATAGGTCTAGTCTCTATTTTTGTCACGTTTTGGTAACAATGTCATTTTAAAAATGATGATCTTTCGTCTCCAATTATATTATGAATTATAATACCTGGAGCATTGTAAACCCTTGCTGTTATCTGTGGATTAAAAAAAAGGGAGGGGAAAAATATATTTTTTAAAAAAGAAGTAGTCAAAGCTCAATTATATCCAGAATTAAAGAAATCGGACTATTTATAATAATTAAAATGCCAACTTTCTAAATTGGGAAATAATCAGATTCATTTTCCTCTTTGAGCCTAGTGAGTACGACAGTGGAGTGTACTAGACTGGAGAGATTTGTAGAAAAATCTTTTCCCAACAACTCTCTGTATATTCAGGTTTGGTTTAGTAGCTATTGTTGTTTGACACTTACTGGAGAAGGATCTAACTATTATGTTAGCTTGTAAAGTCAGCTGCTGTGTGTGTGTTTAAGTTGAAGAAAACACACAGTTGCTTTCTTTGTGACTAGCCCCCTGGGTTATAAATGAACACTCTCTTCAGTATTATTTCTTAACATTAATCACACAAGAGAATCTACTTAGCTTTTAGTGTGGTACAGCTCAAAACAGATGGCTACTAAAGTCCAGTAAGATCAAAATCAATGATCTATTTTTATTTCACCCAGAAAAATTCCCTTAATTTATAGAGGAATATTCATATATACATATTTATACAGCAATATTTATATTTGGAAACTGATAGCCAGAGACACAAATAACTTAGCAAAAATCACCCAAATTATGATTATGTGTGGAAATGAAATGCTCTGACTACATAACCAGGATCTTGCTACATAATCTATTGTAAATTTCATTTGAATTTATAAAGTTTAAATAACTAATATTTTTTGGGGGGGAGCAGAGCCAAAATGACAGAGAAGACACGTGACTTTCTAAGCTCCTCTCATACCCTCACAACCAATTATTAGATTCAGCCTCAAAAATAGCACTTGACTGATAAAATTCATGAAGATTAGAAGTACAACAACTTACTAATCAAAGACAATCTGGAAGACCACCAGAAAAGGTTTGTTTTGAGGGGTGAGAACAGACCAGCACCAACAGGGATAGAGAATTAGAGGCTAGCATATTGAGCAGACAAGGTGGGGGTGGTCTCCGTGGTTAGAAAATTTATTGAGACGACTCTGTCATAGGCTGAATGCTCTGCTCTGCTTGCAAAGCAGTAAATCAGCAGAGAAATTAAAGCCAAAGGTAGAGGGTACTCTAAAAAACACCAGAACCTAACAAGATCTGCCTATACTCACCCAAAACCAGAAGTGATTTAGCACAGACCACAGCACAGCTCTGCTGCTGCATTCTGCAGCATAGGCCAGGGCAGCCACAAATCTGCATGGCAGGGGGGCACAGCCCAGGGCAGCCTCTAAATTGCACAGTGGGGGGCTCAATCTGGTACAATAGAACTTTCTCATTGAGACTGTGCTTCCCTGGGTAGCGACACTTCTGGTCCGTGTGGCTATTTGCTGGACAACTGCTAATACCCACAGCCCCACAGCAGACTTTGGCTTGGGATAGTGACACTTTCACTGCTCAGCCTCTAACCCCAGGGGAGTTGCTTATCCCCACAGCAGGGTTCTTCACTGGACAGTCCCACGGCTTGGCCCTGTGCTACCTAGGTCTGAGTCACTTCTAGTGGAGAACACTTTCCCAGAGCACTCCCACTTCTTGCTGCTCTTTGCAGCCTGTTGGCAGGACAGCTACTGTCCATACACCTATCCCAGTACTGCAGAGGAAGCTAGTAACCTTCTTGCCTTGAAGGCAGATCCTATAGGCTTTAAAAAATGAGTAAAAAAATCAAAAGGACAATCCATAGCTTCCATATAGAAAGAGAAGAGGTTTTCAACCCCGAGGAGACTAATATCAGACAGTCTCCAGACAAAACCGCAAAGGGGGATGAAATCTGGTTCCCATCACACAAATCTCTCCTAGAAGAGACTATTAAAAATCTTAAAAGAGAGCTAGAAGAAATATGGGGAAAGGAAAGAGAAGCTATGCAAGAAAGTAACAACTTACTGAAATGTGAATTGGAAAAGGGAAAGAATTTCCAGGAAGTTCAGGAAAACAAAATTTGTGAATTGGAAAAGATAAAGAACTCCCAAGAAATAGGATTTGTGAATTGGAAAAAGAAAATTACTCACTAAAAAAATTAGTGAAATGGAAAAAAAATTCCATTGAGTAAAACAATTCCTTTAAAAACTCAGTTGGACATATACAAAAAGTAAAAAAAAAAGCTAATGAAGAAAATAACTCATTAAAAATCAGAAATGAACAAATAGAAATGAATGATTCTTTGAGACATCAAGAATCACTGAAGCGAAAACAAAAAAAAAAAAAAAAGAAAAAGAAAAAATAGGAAAAAATGCGTAATATCTACTTGGAAAAACAACAGACCTGGAAAATAGCTCTAGGAAAGATAATCTGAGAATTATTGGACTTCCCGAAAATTATGATTAAAAAAAAAGAGCCTAGGTACTATTTTACAGAAAATTATCAAAGAGAACTGCCCAGACATAACAGAATCAGAAGGTAAAAAAGGCATTGAAAGAAGGGAACACCTTCTGAAAAAAAAACCCTAAAATAAAAACTCCAAGGAATATTGTGGCCAAATTTCAGAACTATCAGATTAAGGAAAAAAATATTACAAGCAGCCAGGAAAAAACAATTCAAATACTGAGGTGCCACAATAAGGCTTACTCAAGATCTGGCTGTCTTCACATTAAAGGATGGAAGAGCCTGGAATCTGATATTTGGAAAGGCAAAATAACTTGGAATGCAGCCAGGAATAAACTTCCCAGCTAAGCTGAGCATTTTCTTCCATGGATGGAGATGGACATTTAATGAAACAGATGAATTCCATTTTTTTTCCTAAGGAAAAAACCATATCTAAACAAAATTTTGATCTCCAACTAATAGGACTCAAGAGAAGCAGAAAAAGGTAAAAGGAACTCTTGAGAACTGTATTTCTGTTGTGGATATAAATAAAGAGTGCATGTATAATTTGATTTTACTGATATAACATAAAAAAGGAAGCAGAAATAGAAAGGGGATAGTATCAGAAAAAGGGAAAAGGGGGGATAAAAAGAAGGAACCTACATCTCATGAAGAGGCAAAAGAAACGTATCATATCCGAGGGAACTTAGAGAGGGGGAGGAACATTGTGCGAATCTTACTCTCCTCAGAGTTGGCTCAAAGAGAAAATAATTGACATATTTGTTTTAAGAGAATCTTCTCTCACCTCATTAAAAAGTGGGAGAGGAAAATGGAAAAGGAAAAGAGTAATAAGGGAAGGGTACAAGAAAGGGGAAGGGATTCAAAGGGAGGAGGGAGGGACCTTAAAGAGGGAGAGCTGTATGATGCAAGGGGGACCAATAAGTTTAATACTAAGGAAAGGGGGAAGGAGGGCAAGAAAAAGAAAAGCATAATCTGGGGATATTAGGATGGCCGGAAATACAGAATTAGTAATTTTAACCATAAATGTGAATGGGATGAACTCTTCCATAAAGCAGAGGTGGATAGCATATTGGATCAAAAGTCAGAACCCTACAATATGTTGTTTACAGGAAACGCATTTCAAACAGGGAGATACATACAGAATAAAGGTAAAAGACTGGAGCAGAATCTATTATGCTTCAGGTGAAGTCAAAAAAGCAGGGGTAGCCATCCTTATCTCAGATCAAGCAAAAGCAAAAATTGATCTAATTAAAAGAGATAAGGAAGGAAACGGTATCTTGCTAAAGGGTAGCACAGACAATGAAGCAATATCAACACTAAACATATATGCACCAAGTGATATAGTATCTAACTTCCTAAAGGAGAAGTTAAGAGAGTAGCAAGAAGAAATAGACATCAAAACTATAATAGTGGGAGATCTCAACCTTGCACTCTCAGAAATAGATAAATCAAACCACAAAACAAATAAGAAAGAAATTAAAGAGGTAAATAGAATATTAGAAAAAATTAGGTATGATAGATCTTTGGAGAAACATGAGTGGTGACAGAAAGGAGTATACTTTCTTCTCAGCAGTTCACGGAACCTATACAAAAATTGACCTTATTTTAGGACATAAAGACCTCAAAATTAAATGCAGGAAGGCAGAAATAGTAAATGCTTTCTTTTCAGATCACAATGCAATAAAAACTACGTTCAGCAAAAAGACTACAGAAAATCATCCCAGGATAATACACCATGATTAGGTAGGATTTATACCAGGAATGCAGGGCTGGTTCAATATTAGGAAAACTATTAGTATTATTGATCATATTAATAATCAAATTAACACAAACCATATGATCATCTCAATAGATGCAGAAAAAGCATTTGATAAAATTCAACATCCATGCCTATTAAAAACACTTGAGAATATAGGAATAAATGGAATTTTCCTTAAAATAATCAGTAGCATCTATTTAAAACCATCAGTAAGCATCATATGTAATGGAGATAAACTTCAACCATTCCCAATAAGATCAGGAGTGAAACAAGGTTGCTCATTATCACCATTAATATTCAATATTGTATTAGAAATGCTAGCTTTGCCATTCTCCAATTGATAAATAGTCAAAGGATATGAACAGACAATTCTCAGATGAAGAAATTGAAACTATTCCTAGCCATATGAAAAGATGCTCCAAGTTATTATTAATCAGAGAAATGCATATTAAGCTATATGGGAATGGATTCCACATTGAATATAGCAGTCATGAAATGGTCACTACCATCAGGATCAAGGATACAGTCATTTTGGTCTGGTCCTGAGTCATCTACTGCACTCTTCTTCAAGAAATCTTTTTGTTATATAACACTGTAATTCACAATATGATTTATTTAATAGTTTTTATCTTTTATCTTTTAGTTTTTTTGTTTGCTTGTTAGTATAATTGTAAAATGATAGTTGGAACCAGTTGGAATTCATATCTAATTCTTTCTCTTTCCCTCATTTTGGAGTACAGGAATTGAGCTGAATACAAATAATGTCCTAAATTGAGAGAATATTTACTTTTTTTGTCATCAGTTAGTGCTGAGCTGAATGATGGTTTCAATTTCCTGATAATTCTGTTTGCTTTAACAACAGAATGTTGTTGAGTCAATGCATTGCCAGATCTGACCTTGTGCCAGCCCTCCATTCCTCCTCGGCTTAAGCTTTTCTACATACAATGAACCTATATGCTTTGGCTGTTAAAGCAAAAAATATTCATTTTCTCTGAAATATTGTTCTCATCAGCTTTTTATCACAGTCTATGCCTACCTAAACAAACATAATGAGAAGAATTAAACTCTTAGAAAGTGCCTTGTTTAGTGTAATGCTGAATAAATATTTGTAGAATTGAATTGATTGTTTACCTCTTTTACCAGTTGCCAAGAGGTATCATTTAAAAGACCTGATTTCTCATTTTAAAACTACAATCAAATCTTATTAATTGCAAAAGTTCAGAGTTTGTGGTAATCCAGGTAGTTTGAAACATTGGGGATAAAAAAATGTGTGGTGCAACTTGAAAAATTATGATAGAAGCAAATTTCAAAGGGACATATTCCACTGTTTAAGATAAGAATGTCATGATAATCTTATTTCTACCCAGTCCTTATCCATCTTTGGCCAACTCCCATAGCTTGAAATCTCTGACCATATATGATCCAATAACTCTTATAACTCTTGCTAGAGCCATAATCCTTTCATTTTCCAGCTTCCAGGACAGTTACAGATGTTCCTTGGTTGACTTTTCCAATTTATTTTTCTCTCTCTGTATAGACCTTTGATGTCATTTTTGGTGTCTTCAATATTCACATGTATGAATATTTTGACACTTTAGCCATTTACCATATTAACTTCCTCCCTTTCCATAATCTCATCGGGTTATTATAGAAGTAGAACTGTGGGCATTTTTTAATCAAGAAAGTGCAGAATATGTAAAAGATAGGATACAATAGTATATTAAGTACACATATTCATGTGAGCAAACCAAGGAATAATAGTTCAGAAACATGTTGGAGTTCATTTGGATGAAGATTAGATGAGATAAAGAAAAGTATGTTGGCAGAGAAATATCCCATAGACTATCTGGAAATATAATGGAATGAGATAAGGAATTTGGGAGATAGATCATTAAATAATCATGAAACCATAATACAGTTGTGATAATGAATGTAATAGCAATGCTCCTTAAATAATCTCAGCTTGTCTAAATTATTCTTTAACTATTCAAATGATAAGAGGGAAGTACAACTGCTATTTATATTAGATTTATCAAGGGGGGATTGTTTGTTAAAGAAGAAGCAATTTGAATTTTGGGAGACATTGACCACTCTATCTTATAATTCATGATAGAAAAGGAAAACCAAGCCAAGATCTATATGGTTTTGGTAGAGTAGATCTCAAAGGGCTCAGTGGAAGAACTGAAATGATGTCATGACCAAGGTTTCACAAGGAAACTCAGTCTGATAATAGAATGGGGAATATGAAGTTCTCAAGAATATACTTAATAAGATATTAAGAGAAATATTTCAAATGAGGAAAAAAAAGAAGCTATATGGATATATAGATAACTCAATGACACATTTAAATATTTTAAAGATTCATTTGTTATTGTGGTTCATTCCTGTACAACTCTGTAATCCTGAACATATGTCTAGGGGTTTTCTTGACAAAGATACTGGGGTGGTTTGCCACTTTCTTCTCAAATGGATTGAGGTAAACAAAAGTTAAGTTACATTCTCATGGATATATAATTAGCAAGTATTTGAGATCAGATTTGAAATTAGGTGTTCCAGACTCCAGGCCCAGTATCTACTGAGCCATCTAGCTCCTTAAACATACATAGATATAAGTTAGAAACAAAGGTCATTTATAAAATATGGCAGTAGTGTTAAAGTTCATAATGAATTAGCAGTAATATATAATAAATGATGAAACAATTGATCCTAGTTGTACTAGGGAAAAAAAATCAAGGAAGGAACTCAAGGTAGAGAGAAAAATTATAATGGACAACACAAAGAAAGCAGCATCACTAAACTCATCTGGCTTCTGTATTATCTGACATAAACAGTAATCTTTGCAAAGGGAAACACCAAATAAAATTCATCAATGATGAATTGAAACCCAAGGTAAGCACTGAGACATAGCTGCTATCAATGAGTTCAAGTTAAAAGTTCCAGTGGGACAACATCTCAGGGATCTGAAAGAATTGATGAAGCAATTGCTGAGTCACTGTCAGTGATCCTTGAAATATAATGAAGATTTGCTATGGAAACCAGAGAAGAGCAAATATCCTTATATTCAAGGAGAAGGAGAAAGTCAAGCTTTGATTCTTAAAAAAACACCATATACTATTAAAGGTTGGCTAATAGCAGAAACAGAGAGAATGATTGCTGAGTCAACATGCACAATCAATAATAGCTTATGAGAAATAAACCTTAATTTAGTTTTTAAAAAACAAGATTAATAGATTAGTATATCAAAGTAGTACCATATGTAAATGTTACCAAAACTTCAATACATCATTTTGCAAAGTCTTTCATGTGATTCTTTTGGACAAAGTTGTGAATTTGAAATTGGCTAAATGATCAAAGCCAAAGTGGATTGATTAATAGATTGACATAGGATCTCTTAGTGGAATACCCCAGCGGTATGCCTTTGTCTCTGTGTGTTATTCAACATTTTAATCAATGACATGATTCAGGCATAAAAGAAATGCTTATCAAATCTGCAAATGCTGTAAAATAGAAAGAAAATATTGAATTACAGAGCCACAATCTAAAAAAGATCTCCATAGGCTAGAATAATAAACTTAAAATAATTGGATTAAATTTAATACATAAAAATTCATATCTCTACACCTGCATTTTAAAACTGTCTCAGAAATATTAAATGAATAATGTGTTATGCAATATTTTTCAGAAAAAAAGCTGAGGGTTTTTAGCAGACATAAATTCAATACAACTCTTTGATATGACAAAAACAGCTTATGCAATAAGCCAATTAATAAACACTCTGGGGGGGGGGGCAGAACCAAGATGGTAGAGAGAACACACACATTTTTCTGAACTCTCCTCAAACCTTAAGCTATTTTTATGAAATTCAGCGTCTGAATTAGTTCTTGACTGTCAGAACCCATAAATATTGGGAGTACAACACATTACTAACAGAAGATAATCTTGAAATTCAGCAGAAAAGGTCTGTTTCTGCTCTTGTGCAGGGACAGAAGGCTAGACCAGGTGCAGACTCAGGCAGATAGGCAGTGAGAGAACAGAAAATAGCTTATTCTGAGCAGACCAAAGGTATGTGGTCATTGCCAGCTGAAAATCTGTGGGGAAAACTTTACCACAGTGTTGGTTACTCTGCCCTGGCAGCAAGCCAGTACATTAGCAGAGAAGCTATAAAGACAGGGGGTAATGATTATAACCCCAAAACACTACAGTCTCTCAGGACTTGGTTGCACCCACTCAGCACAATCTCAGCGCACAACAGCTAATCCCAGTACAGCCACTGATCCCAGCTCAGCTGTTGTTCTCTGCTGCTCTTCACCGCCACTTCTTATTGTCTGTTGAGGAAGCCTGGTAATCCCACATGGCCCAAAAGGAGACTGCAGCTTTTTTTTTTTTTTTTTTTTTTTTTGTTGTTGTTGTTAAAATGAGTAAAAAAGCAAAGTGGGCTCTAACTATAGATAGCTTCTATATTGAAGGAGAACAGATTTGAAACCCCAATTGACTAAAAAACAGTTTGTCTCAAGACATAAATCCAAAGGTAAATATGATCTGGTCCCCATCACATAAGGCTCTCATAGAAGGAATTTAAAAGACTCTTAAAAGAGAGCTAGAAGAAAACTGGGGAAAGAAAGGGAAGCTTTGGAAGAGAGTCTTGATAAGGCATGTAACTCATTACAAGATAGAGTGGAAAAAGAAAGCAACTCCCTAAAAAACAGAATCTGTGAATTGGAAAAAGAAAATAACTCCTTAAAAAATAGAATTGGCAAAATGGAAAAAAATTCCATAGAACAAAATAACTCATTTAAAAATTCCAATGGATTTAGAAATAAAAGAAAGGAATGTAAGAAAGAAAAAAGTAAAAAAGTAAATGAAGAAAATTAATTAAAAATCAGAATTGAACAAATGGAAATGAATGACTCGAGGAGACACCAAGAATCAGTCAAGCAAAACCAAAAAAATGAAAATAATAGAAAAAATGAAAAATACCTACTTGGGAAAACAAAAGACCTGGAAAATAGATCTAGGAGAGATAATAAAAAAGAGCCTAGACACTATTTTTCAGGAAATCATCAAAGCGATCTACCCAGATGTCATAGAATCAGAAGGTAAATTGGACATTGAAAGAACTCATCAATCACCTACTGAAAGAGATCCTAAAACTAAAACTCCAAGAAAAATTGTGGCTAAATTCCAGAATTATCAGACCAAGGAAAAAATACTACAAGCAGTCAGAAAAAAGAAATGCAAATACTGAAGACCCACAATAAGGATTACTCAGGATCTAGTAGGGTCCACATTAAAGGATTAAAGGGCCTGGAATCTGATATTCCAAAAGGGAAAGGAACTTTGTATGCAGCCAAGAATAAACTTAGTCAGCCAAACTGATCATTTTCTTCCAGGTAGGAAGAAGATGGACATTCAATGAAATAGGTGAATTCCATTTATTTCTGATGAAAAACTAGAACTAAACTACAAGTTTGACCTCCAAATATAGGATTCAAGAGAAGTATAAAAAGGTAAAAAGAAATCTTGGGAACTATATTTCTGTTATGATTATACATAAAGAGTACATATGTAATTTAGTTTTACTTTTATAATATTAAAAAGGATCTAGGGGTGGAAATGAAATTGTATCAGAAAAAGGGAAAAGTGGAGGTACTACATCTCACAAAGAGGCAAAGGAAACCTACTATATTTGAAGTAAAGAAGGGAGGGGGATAAACATAATGTGAAATTCTCATCAGAATTGACTCAAAAAGAAAATATTAGACATATTCGGTTTACAGAGAAACTTCTCTCATCTCACGAAAAGTGGAAGGGGAAAAGTGAAAAGAGAAGGGTAGGCTAAATAGAAGGGTATACAGTAATTGTAAGGGAAAGGTTTAAAGAAAGGGATGGGATTCTACGTGGGGAGGGATCCTAAAGAGGGAGGGCAGAGTGAAGAAAGTGGTGCTTATAATTTTAATACTGGAGAGGGGGGGATAAAGGGGAAATGAAAGAGAAAAACATCATCTGGGATTAACAAGATGGGAGGAAATACAGAATTAGTAATTTTAACCATAAATGTGAATGGGGCAAACTCCCCCATAACGAGGAGGCAAGTAGCAGACTGGATTAAAAGCCAGAATCCTATAATATGTTGTTTACAGGAAACACACTTGAAGCAGGGCAATATATACAGAGTAAAGGTAAAAGGCTGGAGCAGAATCTATTATGCTTCAGGTGACATCAAAAAAGCAGGGGTAGCCATCCTGATCTCAGATCAAGCCAAAGTAAAATTGATTTCATTAAAAGAGATAAGGAAGGAAATTATATCTTGCTAAAGGGTACCATAGATAATGAAGCAATATCAATACTAAACATATATATACCAAGTGGTAAAGCGTCTAAATTCCTAAAGGAGAAGTTAAGAGAGAGAGCTGCAAGAAGAAATAGACTGCAAAAGTATAATAGTGGAAGATCTCAACCTTGCACTTTCAGAAATAGATAAATCAATTCAAAAGATAAATAAGAAAGAAGTTAAAGAGGTAAATAGAACACTAGAAAAGTTAGGTATGATAAATCTTTGAAGAAAACTGAATGAGATAAAAAGGAGTACACTTTCTTCTCAGCAATCCATGGAAGCTATACAAAAATTGAATCTATATTAGAACATAAAGACTTCAAATTTAAATGTATAAGGGCAGAAATAGTAAATGCATCCTTTTCAGATCATGATGCAATAAAAATTACATTCAATAAAAAGCCAGGGGAAAATAGAACAAAAAGTAATTGGAAAGCAAATAATCTGATCCTAAAGAATGAATGGGTGAAACAGCAAATCATAGACACAATTAATGATTTCACTCAAGAGAATGACAATAATAAGACAACATACTAAAATGTGTGGGATGCAGCCAAAGTGGTAATAAGAGGAAATTTCATATCTCTAGAGGTTTACTTGCATAAAATAAAAAAAAAAGAAAATCAATGAATTAGGCTTGCAACTAAAAAAATCTAGAAAAAGAACAAATTAAAAACCCTCAATCAAACACTAACCTAGAAATTCTAAAATTAAAAGGAGAGATTAATAAAATTGAAAGTAAAAAAAAACCTATTGAATTAATAAATAAAACTAAGAGTTGGTTTTATGAAAAAGCCAACAAAATAGATAAACCCTTGCTAAATTTAATTAGAAAAAGGAAAGAGGAAAATCAAATTGTTAGTCTTAAAAATGAAAAGGGAGAAATTGCCAATAATGAAGAGGAAATAAGAGTAATAATTAAGAGTTACTTTGCCCAACTTTATGCCAATAAATTTGATAACTGAAATGAAATGAATGAATACCTTCAAAAATTTAGGTTACCTAGATTAACAGAGGATAAAGTAAATTGATTAAATAGTCCCATTTTAGAAAAAGAAATAGAACAAGCTATTAATCAACTCCCTAAGAAAAAATCCTCAGGAGCAGATGGATTTACATGTGAATTCTACCAAACATTTAAAGAACAATTAACTTCAATGCTATATTTGAAAACATAGGGATTGACAGAGTTCTAACAAATTCCTCTTATGACACAGACATAGTACTGATACCTAAACTAGGTGGGATGAAAACAGAGAAAGAAAATTATAGAGAAAACTCCTCAATGAACATTGATGCAAAAATCTTAAATAAAATATTAGCAAAACGATTACAGAAAATCATCCCCAGGATAATACACTATGACCAAGTAGGATTAATACCAGGAATGCAGGGCTGGTTCAATATGAGCAAAATTATTAACATAATTGACTATATCAATACCCAAATTAACAAAAACCACATGATCATCTCAATAGATGCAGAAAAATAATTTGATAAAATCCAATACTCATTCCTATTAAAAATACTACAGAGTAAAAGAATAAATGGACTTTTCCTTAAACTAGTCAGTAGGAGCTATTTAAAACCATCAACAAGCATTATATGTAATGGTGACAAACTGGAACCATTCCCAGTAAAATCAGGAGTGAAACAAAGTTGCCCTCTATCACCATTACTATATAATATTGTATTAGAAATCCTAGCTTCAGTAATGAGATGAAAAAGATATCAAAGGAATTAGAATAGGTAATGAGGAAACCAAATTATCCCTCTTTTCAGATGATCTGATGGTATATCTAGAGAACCCCAGAGATTCTACTAAAAAGCTATTAGAAATAATCTACAACTTTACCAAAGTTGCAGGATACAAAATAAATCCACATAAATCATCAGCATTTTTATATATCACTAACAAAACTCAACAGCAAGAGAGACAAAGAGAAATTCCATTCAAAATAACTGTCTCTATATAAAATATTTGGGAATCTATCTGCCAAGGGAAAGTCAGGAGCTATATGAGCAAAACTACAAAACAATTTCCATACAAGTAAAGTCAGATCCAAGCAATTGGAAAAATATCAAGTACTCTTGAATAGGTGGAGCAAATATAATAAAGATGACAATATTCCCTAAACTAATCTATTTATTTAGTGCTATACCATTCAACTCCCTAGAAACTATTTTACTGAACTCCAGAAAAAACCCACAAAATTCATCTGGAAGAACAAAAAGGCAATAATTTCAAAGGAATTAATGAAGAGAAAAGCAAATGAAGGTGGCCTAGAAGTAACCGATCTAAAACTATTTTTTAAATCAGTGGTCATCAAAACCATTTGATATTGGCTATGAAATATCATAGTTGATCACTGGAATAGATTAGGTTCACAGGGAGAAATAGTCAATAATTATAGCCATCTAGTGTTGGACAAACCCAAAGACCTTAACTTTTGGGATAGGAATTCACTATTTGACAAAAACTCCTGGGAAAATTGGAAATTTGTATGGTAGAAACTAGGCATGGGCCCACACTTAATACCATACACCAAGATAAGATCAAAATATTTTCATGATCTAGGCATAAAGAATGAAATCATAAATAAATTAGAAGAACATAGGTTAGTTCACCTCTCAGACTTGTTGAGGAGGAAGAACTTTGTGACTAAAGAAGAACTAGAGATCATTATTGATCACAAAATAGAAAATTTTCATTATATCAAGTTAAAAATCCTTTGTACAAATAAACTAATAGAGACAAAATGAGAAGGGAAGCAACAAACTGGGAAAACATTTTTACAGTTAAAGATTCTGATAATGGCCTCATTTCCAAAATATATAGAGAATTGACTCTAATTTATAAGAAATCAAGCCATTCTCCAATTGATAAATGGTCAAATGATATAAATAAACAATTTTCAGATGAAGAAATTAAAACCATTTCTAATCATATGAAAAGGTGTTCGAAATTATTATTAATCAGAGAAATGCAAATTAAGACAACTCTGAGATATCACTACACACCTTTCAGATTGGCTAAGATGACAGGAAAAGATAATGAGGAATTTTGGAGGGGATGTGGGAAAATTGGGACACTGATGCATTGTTGGTGGAATTGTGAATGGAGCCAATTATTGTGGAAAACAACTTGGGACTATATTGAAAAAGTTATCAAATTGTGCATACCCTTTGATCCAGCAGTGTTGTTACTGGGCTTATATCCCAAGGAGAAACTAAAGAAGGGAAAGGAACCTGTATGTGCAAAAATGTTTATGGCAGCCCTCTTTGTAGTGGCCAGAAACTGGAAACTGAGTGGATACCCATCAATTGGAGAATGGCTGAGTAAATTGTGGTATATGAATGTTATGGAATATTATTGTTCTGTAAGAAATGACCACCAGGATGAATACAGAGAGGCTTGGAGAGACATACATGAACTGATGCTGAGTGAAAGGAGCAGAACCAGGAGACCAACAACAATACTATATGATTATCAATTCTGATATACATGGCTCTCTTCAGCAATGAGAGGATCCAAATCAGTTCCAATTGATCAGTAATGAACAGAACCCGCTACACCCAGAGAAAGAACACTGAGAAATGAGTGTGGACCACACAACATAGCATTTACACTCTTTCTCTTATTATTTGCTTGCATTTTTGTTTTTCTTCCCGGGTTATTTTTTACCTTCTTTCTGAATCTGATTTTTCTTGTACAGCAAGATAACTGTATAAATATGTATACATCAATTATATTTAACATATACTTTAACATATTTAATATGGATGGAACTGCCTGTCATCTAAGGGAGGCGGTGGAGGGAAGGAAAGGAAAAATTGGAACTGAAGTTTTTGCAATGGTCATTGTTAAAAAATTACCCATGAATATGTTTTGTCAACAAAACGCTATAATAATAAAAAAGATAATTAATTGAAAAAAACCACTCTAAGTACATACTATGTGCCAAGAACTATGTTATGCATTAGGGATACAAGTCCAAAGAATTTAAAAAACTACTACTTAAATAAAGCTTCTATTTCTAATAGGAGAGGCAAGTGTGAGTGTGTGCTTGTGTGTGTGTGTGTGTGTGTGTGTGTGTGTATATACACACACATATATATGTATGTATGTATGTAGCTTAAGTATAAAATTAATAAATACCAAAATATACAAAGTTATTTTGTACAAGATAGTTAGGGAGTTAAAACATTAATACATGAGTGTGGGATCTGGAGTGGGGAGCAGTGAATAGAATGAAGATCATGAAATGAGAAAGATCTGAATTTAAATTCAGCTTCAGATAATGACCAGGTCTTCAATCCTGGACAATCTTGTTTTCCTTAAATGTAAAGTAGAGATTTTAATAGGACCTACCTTTGAGAAGTACTGTGATGATGAACTGAGATGATATCTTCAATCATTTAATACAGTACCTGGCACATAATAGGTAATTTAAAAATGTTCATTCTCTTCCACATCCTGCTTCTAATAAAAGATGATACTTGAGCTGATTCTTGAACAGAGGAAAAGATTAGGAAAAAGTGCTTTTTAGGAATGGGGGATGGCCAGTACAAAGTCAGGAGACAGGAAAGGAAGTTCTGTGTGTGAGGAATGTAATCTCGGATTGTATTAAGAAAGGGAGAGTGTATAGGACAACAGAGGTGAGGCTACAGCACTACTCAACCCTCATCAGAACATATAGGAATGTTATATTCCCCCCCCCCCCTTTCTCTCTTTCTCTCTCTCTCTCCTCTTTCTCGCATTTGTCCTCCCTCCCTCCCTCTTCCCCTCTCATTGGGTTCTCATTCTAGCCTTGCAAGGGTAGATGCTAAAGTATCGACTCTTTAATAGATAACTGAAGAAGATCAGAGAGATAGATTGACGTGTCCAGGATCATACAAATAGAAAACATCTGAGATGGCATTTATATTCAGACCTATTCCGAATCTAATACTTTATGCATGTCATATCGTTTCTTACCACATGTTAGGAAGAACACTAACAAAACAAAAGAGTTAGACAAGATAGAAAAAGAGCAATCCAATGAAAGGACTGGAGACCATAATAAATGTGCATTTCCAGAAACTGATGATGATGGTTAGTTCCAAAGAGAGAAGACCTGAGAGAGACTCGGTATTATTCTTCAAGTATGTGAAAAGCCTATACCTTTGATCCAGCAGTGTTACTACTGGGCTTACATCCCAAAGAGATATTCTTTTAAAAATATTTTTTATAAAATTATCCCTTGTACTCACTTCTGTTCCAACTTTTCCCTTCCCTCCTCCATCCCCTCCCCTAGATGGCAATCAATCTTATACATATTAAATGTTATAGTATATCCTAGATACAATACATGTGTGCAGAACTGAATAGTTCTCTCGTTGCACAGGAAGAATTGGATTCAAAAGGTAAAAATAACCTGGGAAGAAAAACAAAAATGCAAACAGTTTACACTCATTTCCCAGTGTTCCTTCTCTGGGTGTAGCTGTTTCTGTCCATCATTGTTCAATTGTAACTGAGTTAGATCTTCTCCAAAAGAGATTTTAAAGAAGGGAAAGGGACCTGTATGTGCAAAAATGTTTGTGGCAGCCCTCTTTGTAGTGGCCAGAAACTGGAAACTGAGTGGATGCCCATCAATTGGAGAATGGCTGAATAAATTGTGGCATATGAATGTTAGGGAATATTATTGTTCTGTAAGAAATGACGAACAGAATGATTTCAGAAAGGCCTGGAGGGACTTACATGAACTGATGCTGAGTGAAATGAGCAGGGTCAGGAGATCATTATATACTTCAACAATGATGATCAATTCTGGTGGTCATCTTCAACAAGGAGATGAACCCAATCAGTTCCAATAGAGCAGTAATGAATTGAACCAGCTACTTCCAACGAAAGAATTCTGGGAGATGACTACGAACCACTACATAGAATTCCTAATCCCTCTATTTTTGTCCACCTGCATTTTTGATTTCCTTCACAGGTTAATTGTACACTATTTCAAAGTGTGATTCTTTTTGTACAGCAAAATAACTGTTTGGATATGTATACTAATATTGTATTTAATTTATACTTTAACATATTTAACATGTATTGGTCAACCTGCCATCTGGGGAAGGGGATGGGGGGGAGGGAGGGGAAAAATTGGAATAAAAAAATTGGCAATTGTCATTGCTGTAAAATTACCCATGCATATAACTTGTAAATAAAAAGCTATAATAATAATAAAAACAAGTATGTGAAAAGCTATCATGAAGAATAGGAGTTGTGGACCCCTTCTTTGGGGGAGAACCATGAGTATCAGACAAATATTGGAGAGGAATAGATTTAGTTTCATTGGAAGAAAAGAAAATTCTCACAATCAGGACTATGCAAAAGTAAAGTTAACTGTTGCAGGAAGTAACGAGGTTTTCAAGTGATAGATGAGCACTGACTGGAAATAGCATAGTGTGGGTTTGTTCAGGTATGGGCCAAGTTAGAGAATGTCTTAGGTCTCCCAAACCAAGAGATCTATATGCTTTTTTGCACCTAAATTCAACATGATTGAAAACCATCTCATATTTCTCTTATAAAAAAGAAAACCCACATAACAAAAGCTTGTCATTTCTATTATGTCTTTCAACGTCTTTAAGTCATTTCATGTCTCATTTCTAGATCTCTTTTTCCATCGTCAAAATGAAAGAGTTGGCACTCCTGTCAAGATAACAGTTAGAGAGTGTATCTCTCTAAATCTATCTCCTAAACAGAGTAAAGAAAGAAGAAAGGTGTCAACAAAAATAATTAAATTATAACAAGAAAGAGAGAAGAATTTCCCAAGTTTGAACCTTTTTGAAAAGCAACATCAACAACAGCAGGAAAAGTTATTTTAAAGATTCAGGCCTGCCTCTATAATACATCCTGTTTCCAGAGTGCCTAGAACTCAGTTTTAAAAGTCCAGAGTAATCTTTAATATTCTCACTCTCTTACCACTTTCCCCAACCAATCATTTTCCTACATCATGTAAATTCTCCCTTCATCTAGTTTCCACTTTCCCTTCACTAGTCACATTAATTAGAACTCTGATCTGGTCCATCTTTTTTTTTTTTTTTTAATTATCTAGTCTTTTGTAATAGCCTCTTCTAATTCTGGCCTTACCCTCATTCAATACATCCTTGATTTACACTCTAAATTAAATTAAGTAGATCTGAACATATCTTTGTCTTATACTGTTAGTGGTCTAGCACCTACAACTCTCTGTTGGCCAGTATATTGACACATTGTTTTAGTACTATGGACAGAATGTTTTAATCAAATATTCATCCCCAACTGTTATGAAAATTGTCCAACAACAGGAGACACTCTGGGATAACTGCCAAACTCTTACTGGCTCTAAAAGAGTCTCATTATTGAGTACTATTTCTTTGTATATGGTATCATTCCCCTCTTATTGGTTTAGGGGTTTTATTTGTGGCTTACATAGTCAGAAATTAGATTTTTTTTATGTTCCTGTACTTCTCTAAGAGATTTTCTCTCCTTTATCTTTCCAGATGTTTTTATTAATTAGTCAGATCTTATGCATATATAATATTGTTATCTAATTAAAATAATACAAACAATTTCAAACAGAAGTATTAGTAAAAAACCTGAACCTAGAGTCAGGAAATCCTGAGTTTAAATCTTACCTTGGACACCTTGGGTGACTTTGACAAGCCACTTAATTTCTGTCTGCCATCAGGTCCAAAACTCTTATTTTACAAAGGAGGAAACTGAGGCACAGAGCAGTTAAGTGACTTTTCCAGTATGCTATAACTGTCAATTATTATCATTATGATAATGGAAGAAAGGATGAGAAATAATTCAGGTCAAGTTTAGAAAATTTCTGTGAATTGCTATTGACAAAAGTAAGCAGAATCAGAACAATGTACACTGTACATAATCATGTGAAAAATAATACTGGGACACTTTAGCTCTTTCCTCAGTAGAGTGACTAATAGTAAAGGATTGGGAACAAATCATTTCTTGATAAAGAAGTAGTCCATTGCATGTGCAATACATGGCATTAACTTTTGCACATCGTGAATTGTTCATTTATTTTGCTTGATAACCTTGTGCATGTGTTTGTTTTACAGGAACACAGGAAACAAACATTTATTTAACCTCACTATTTGGCAGATATTCTGCGAAGCTATTTACAAATATCTCATTTGATTCTTGTGAAACTGGGCCCTATAGATAAGTACTATAATCACCTCAATTTTATAGTTGAGGAAACTGAGGCATTCAAAAGTTAGATGACGTGATCAGGTTTACCCAGCAAGTAAGAACATAAATAAAATCTTTAAGAAGAAAATTAAAAAAAAAATTGGAGAGAACTGTATTGCTAGTAGTCTCTCCATTGCTCATGTGCTAAAATCAAGGACAAAGAGCTTGTGACTTGGCAGAGGACAAAAAATTAGATAAAGCTAATACTAAAACTCCTTAACACTTACTCAGCATGAGACAAAAATATTTAATCCCTGATATATGAATGTATGAGATATAAATATAGATACATATCTTTGCATATACGTATATAAGACACACATATATAAATGTATTTTCTTGTTAAAAATTGTTTACCAAATATAGTAATAACATATTAAAATGTAAAAATATTTATATTTAATAACATACATAAAAGTAACCCAATATGACAAAGGAAGATGTTATGGGCAGTGGGTAATTTTATTCTTTTGATGGTAGGTCTAAATAGTCAGAATTAAAAGCTGAAATAATTAAAGTTTTCTCTCTTTAATTCTTCACTAATTGTCTTAAAATTAAGTATTTTAAATTGTATTCTAAATAATGTTCAAAATTACAAATGCAACTGTCTGCAGTATATCTAACCCTGCTGTTGTAGCCTTCCCTATGCCATAGATTTCTTTGCAGTTACCTTGGGACACAATGATCTATTAAGTGGCCTTTCCACAAAACAATGATACTGTTAGTCTAGAGAGGAGTATATTTTAGCTTTTGATATTCCTGCTTACTCATAAAAATAAATAAAACCTATTTGAAAGACTTATGAACATTTCAACACACACAATAAAATCTGTCAGTACTTTGAATTTTGTTTATCGTTGTTTTGTTTCTTAAATTCTAGAAAACAAAGATCAGAGGAAAAATATTTTTGCTTTTATGTCTCTTCTATGTCTTCTTGCTAGCAAGGCATGCCTCACACTAGGAAAAAAAAAAAACCTTCAAACTATTGCTACCCTATCTATACAACACAAAGGATAGGATATTAACTAATGTAATCCCAGAATGGAGGGTTGGAAGGGATTTCCAGTTCCTCCAATTTCTACATGAGTAAACAGAGAAATTAAGTTGCTCAAGAGCACATAAAAAGAGTTCTAGGAGTTGAATTTAGGTTCTATTTAGCATCCAACCACAATGTCTGTCAATATTATCTAATGTCCCTTAAAGATTAATATTTCATTATTTTTAGAGTAATTTTCCTAAAACTGAGAAATAATATCTTGATTTATAATATGTAATTGTAGCTATTTAGGCCTTACCTAAAAGCAGTATACATAGATATGGGTCACACTTGTCTGAAATCTTAGACTTTGTTCGTATGTTATCGTTAGGATTTATTATAGAAAATGGTATAGAAATTGGAGGTATTTGGGGGGGGTTCATTTGATAGATTGCTGAACTTTGACTCAGGTAAATCTGAGTTTAAATATGGTTACAATTATTTAATTGCTTTGTGAAGTTCAGTAAGTCAATCAAGCTTTGTAAACTTCAATTTCCTCAACTGTAAAATGGGGATTATTGCTTCTATCTCACAATGTTGTTGTGAAGTTAAAATGAGATATTTATAAAGTGCTTTACAAACCCTCAAGCACTATATAAATGCAAGCTAATAAGATGGCCTGATAAAAATCAATCTGAAAAACTTTCTTTCTCAAAATAAATGGCTAACCATTTGTGACAATATTTGCTCTACAGAGTTGTCTAAAGCATACTGAGATTAAATTACTTGCCCAGGTTCACAAAGCTAGAGACTGAATTTAAAAGTATTACTGACTCCAAGCCTAGCACTCTAACATCTATAAAAAAAACCCTTTAATTTATTATTGTCATATTATTATTTAGATTTTTTTTACACAAAGATAGTTAGATACCAGAATTGTTATATTAAAGCAAGAATATACTTTGCAATAAAGAAGGGAAAAAAAAACCTTGATGTTTTCAATTTCAGTTCATTTATTCCAGTAAACAGAGAACATGTCCTAGTTGCCAAGTGTTCATACAGGGATTTTTTAAATTAAAATAAACAAACAGATAAACCTATTACCTTTCTTCTTCTAGAAATGGAGAGTCTCTAGAGATATTTTTCCCCTTCCTTCTAAGTCATTGCATTTGGTGCTCTTTGCTTTAGTAATGAGGAAGGTAGAGTGAGTCAAATGTGTTTGGGGTAGCAAAATCCTAAATAATTTTTTCTCTTAGTGTTCTTAATCTTTCTTGTCCTACATGTTTTGTAGGCTAACTTTACTGGTGAATATAATAACTCCATTGCAATGGAATATGTTCTATATTTAGGCCATAGAATGAAAAAAAAATGGAGGTTATAAAGTGACCTCTCAGATTGATGAGGAAGTCCTAGAGGTAGTGCAGGATCATTAGAACATAGTTTACTCATTTATTCTTTGGCCCTTTCACTCTCTACTATAAAATACTTATGTTATAGCTCCCAAGTGGCTTTTCAGGATATCCCATAAGGGAATGGTTTTATTTTCTCTAGGAGAATTATATACTCAATAATCCCTGTCTTAAGTTTTGGTGATTTCTAAATGATTATACATACCTCCCTTGAACAAGCATCCAGTTTCTTATGCTTCCCAATTGCTATTGACTTTAAAATTCTCAGTCCTCCAAAGTGATATGCTGCTGGTAGCTTCAATCCAGGATGGCTCTTCACTAGCAGAAATTATGATGGTCTGACTAGTACCCTATGGGGAAGAAATGGGGCTAATCTTTTCATGATCAGATAGGCATCAGGATGGTGAAAATCAAACCCTATGCTTTCTTTAGGTTTGCTAATTTTGTATTTCATTGTTATTTTATATTGTATTGTATTTGTTGAAGTTGTCATTTTGGCAAAATTCACTTGATTTTTACAGTAATAGTGAAAATGATGATTAAGACAGTTATTGTATTAGGCACGTAGATGGTACAGTGAATTAAGTTCTGGAACTGTAATCAGAAAGATCTGAGTTCAGATCTTGTCTTACTACGGGTATGACCCAGGATAAGTCACCTAAGCTCTACCTGCCTCAGTTTTCTAAGTAAAATTCCTAAATAATGATAATAGCACCTCTGGATTTTTGTGAGATAAATTTTTTTTAAAAAATTAAAATGCTTTGCAAATCCTTAAATTCTATATAAATTATAATTATTAGATATATTATGATCAGATGGAATGTTTCTTTTTGCTGATTTGCTTTCTTAGGAATTTCAAAATTTGTTTGTATTTAATTCATAAGGTATATTATACAAATTAATCATATCTAAACAATTCTATCCATCTAAAGAAGGTAAATTCATAAATGGTAGATTTAATATTTTATGAAAAAAATCAGAAGTTCTGACAATTACAAAAAAAAGTGATATACAACTAGTAAGTTCTGACTGTTACAGAAAAAGTCATTGAGCTTTACATAGAAAATTTTCAAAGGAATTGCCATTATTCTTATAGGTGTTTTAATTCTACCCTGTCTTATCTTAAGTGACAAGTAAGGGACAAGAGCGCTTCATAACCTTATCTCTCTATATCTGAGTTTCCATAGTGGATCAGATTTTATACTCAGAGACCCCTATGCTTTGGAAATCCAATAAATGGAATTAGAAAAGTGCCCCTGAGAGGCTACCACTTCATATTTTTCGATATGCTTTAATTAATAGTTAGAATTTAAATATAACTTGGATTAATTTGTTCTAATGGAAGCCTACTACCAGATTCTACATTAAATTTTAAATTAAAAAATCCCATTCATGGGCAGCTAGGTGGTGCAGTGGATAGAGTACCAGCCTTGAATTCAGGAGGACCTGAATTTAAATCTGGTCTCAGACACTTAACAATTCCTAGCTGTATGACCCTGGGCAAGTTACTTGACCCCAATTGCCTCAGGAAAAAAAAAAAATCCATTAAGGTTGTAGGTACTTCCTTTTCCAACATCTTCCTCTAATGAATGTATTTCAATCAGTTGTACAGCGAAAATATAGAACAAATGAATTGCTATTTGGTACAACTCTCTGATGTCACTCAGATTTTCCAGGATAATTGATGTTGTACCCTCGCAGCCTCACAGATTCTCTGTGGAGAATCACAATCTCTCCAAGAATAAAAATGATCCAAAAGCCAAGGTTAAATGTTTGTTAAACCCAAAGATTCAAGGTATAAGGGGCTAAGAACTCACTATTTGCCCAAAACTCTCAGAAAAAATTAGAAAATAATCTGACAGAAAGAGGCATAGGCCAACATCTCACATAATGTAGTTTGATAAACTCAAGATGGGTACATGATTTAGACACAAAAGGGACATTAAAAAAACAAAATAGTAAAGGGAACATAGAAAAAAAATACTTGTTAAATTTATTGATAAGTTTATGACCAAACAACAAATAGAGAGAATCATTGGAAGTGAATAATTCTGGTTACATTAAATTAAAAAAAATTTCTGCATAAACAAAATCAATACAGTCAACATTAGAAAATGTTTCAGTCATTATTCAAGATTAATCAGTTCTGTCTTCAGAGATGAAAAGTATTTTTCAATGTGATTTCTTCAGAATTATCTAAGATTTTTGTATTGATCAGTGTAACTAATTTACAGTTTATTATTATAATATTATTTTTACTATGTACAATGTTCTTCTAATTCTACTCACTTCACTTCACATTAACTCATGCAAGCCTTCCCAGGATCTTTTTTTTTTTCTTAAATATCCACTTAATTATTTGTTACAGCACAAGAGTATTAATGCATTCCCTAATTAGTTGGCATTCCTCTCAGTTTTCAGTTCTTTACTACCATAGTTTTAGAACTGAGTAACTGATATCTTTATGGCAGTATTCTAAAACATCTCATTCAAATGACAGTGAGATTTATTGTTTAACAAAAAAGTAGGATTTATTGTTTTATATTTTGCTTCTATTATCTGATTTTTTAAATTAATAACAAGTGTTTTTGTGGCAAAAATCAGAAAATTATCTTAAATATTGAATAAATATCTTTAAGTGGATGGAAATTTCAAATATTAGAATAAGATATTAATTAAAAAGAAGGTATTAAACATGATATTGATTTATTCAACATTTAACATTAAAACAAGTATACAAGACATACATTTGGTTGACAGACAATTATTCAGAACAAGTATTCATAGAATCATAGAACATTATGCATAAGCATTATAGAACTTGCTAGTTGTATATTTTTTTTGCAATTGCTAGAATGCACTTTTTTTTCATAAAATATTAAATCTAAATATGCATGGATCTTAAGTTATTTTTACTGTCCCTATTTGTCCTCTTTGTTATATGCTTAGTAATATTTCCCCTGAAATTTAATGCCCCAAACTGAGCATGATAATCCAACCGTATTCAGATCCAGAAAGATTACTTCCCTTGTTCTGGACAATATAATGGCATTAATACTTTTTATATTTGCATTATCTCCATTGAATATCAGGTCACTGTTGATTTCAGTTCACTGAGCTCAGATCTTTTTAATTTAAATACTATCAAACCATATTACACCCAACTTATACGGACAAAATTAATTTTTTAAACCCAAATATAAAACTTTACATTTATTCTCATTAAATTGGTTATGGTGTATAAAATAAACCTTGTTTCTTTTAATCTATCCCTTTACTCTGGTATTAATTTTGTAAATAACAATTCTAGCATTTGGTATAATCCAGCTTTATGTCATCCACAAATTTGAGAAGTATATAAATTGATATGTCATTAATTTGTTGGAAAATACAAAGGTAATAATTACCAAACTCTTTTGGATATGACTAGAGAACTTTCTTTAAAGTAACCGTAAATTAGTTATACAATACTCTTTGGCTCGAGTTCAGTCAGATACAAATTCACCTAAATAATGATATACATCTATCTGAGCACTTTATTTCCTTGGATTTTGTGATAGTCAAATACTTTGTTTAAATCAACTCTATGGCTCACTGAATTAGTGAAATAGATGCACACTTATGGATATATATACATATATATATATGTATGCACATATATACATATTTTTATTACAATTCATGCATGTATGTATACATATATTTATACAAATGTAAATATATTTATATATACATATAAATAAGTATTCTGTGTATAAAGCTTTTTTGCAGAAGAGAAATAGGCATGTTTTATATTAATATCTGTAGATGTCCTATGTCACTTTAGTTATGATTCATTTAAAAAAAATCTTATTTGCATGACTGCTTAGAAGGAAGAAAGACCCTTTTTACTTTTCCCATCAATTTTAACCATATAAGATTCTCAGATATCAGAGCACAAGAAAAAAAAATATTTTTTTACCCTTTGATCAAGGAGAAAGTGCCTCCTCTGTATCATTCATTGTGCTAAATATTTTGAGAAATTATCTTGCTTGATTCTTATGACAGGCCTATGAGGTAGTTACTATCATCACCACAATTTTGCAGAGAAGGAGACTGAGGCAGGCAGAGATTAAATGAATTGCTCAGTCATACATCTTGTAAATGTCTGAAAGCACTAGGTGCCTCAGTTTACCATGGACTCCTTCCTTGATTTTCTGCTGGAAAATAAGGCTGTAAACCATATCCTATGCACACCAAGCTGAGTTTAATCTGTTCTATCCATGCCATGTTGACATATACCATTATACAAATACTGGGAGAGATCCAGAAAGCTGCTGACCTATTTTGGAATCAATGGCCATTTCTTGGACCTCATTACCTTGCTTCTAAAGTGTCTCTATTCTCAATTTTCATGTTCTTATGGATTCGGAAGATGGGAAGCCTTAACTTTCCTTACTTATGTCTCACTATTCAGTTAGGATTCATGAAGATTTAAGAACAACCCATTACCACCTTTCCTGTAGCCAACCTCCTATCAAGAATGAAAAACACAGAATACGGTGAAAGGAGCGGTTGCCAATCTTACTTCACACTATCAAGGGCATCCTAGCAGTCACCTATAGGATTTACAGGTAACTTGTGAATAGAGTTTTATTTGGCAACACTTCTTTCTCACTAGAACTTTCAGCCTTTTCTACCCACCCTATCTTTAAGGGGCCTCTTTTGGGAGTATCTAATCCTTACTTAATCCTTAGGATTCTGTGGATCTGAGAAGTCAACATAATCCATTTCATTTTGATGAATTATAGACTCTTTTTCTTTCAAAATCTTCAGAGACAAAATTTCTCAGCCTGTACATTAAAGAAATGAGGTTTATAGTGCTACCTATGAAACACAAATCTTCTGATTTTCTTTATTATGAGTACAGATGAGACAGAGTCAGGTTTGTAGACTGAAATAATTGTTTTTACTTACTTACCAAAATGCAGGTAATTAGAGACATCATTATAGATTCATTATTCATTTTAAAGTTGCTGGTTACTTAAAATTATTTTTAACCTGTCTTCCCCTTATTTCTTGGCTGGTAAGACATTTTACATTTTCATAGATTAGAAACATAGAAATGTGTTCAGGTAAAATGTTATAATTCTAAAAAGTCATTTCCTCATAAAGTAAGGAGCTTCTTAGTAGTCCAAGAATTAAAGTTCCAAAGAGAAAAAAAAAAGAGATATTTTTCATTTAAAAAAAGCATTGTCCTAGAACCACCTGATACAGGCTTATAAAAAGCAATATAACCTGGAAATCAGTAAACATTACAAATCAAAACTTGATTTGTGTTTTGTTCATATTCTAAACTTAGGAAAATATTTGGATTTATGTTGTTAAAGTAAAAAGTGTTAAGCATATATTCCCGGCTTCCCTCAAGAGATAATTATTAAACATGGATCAGTATATCTCTGATTTTTTTTTTTGTAACTTTTTATTGACAGAATCCATGCCAGGGTAATTTTTTTACAACATTATCCCTTGCACTCACTTCAGTTCCGATTTTTCCCTCCCACCCTCCACCCCCTCCCCTCCTCCACCCCCTCCCCTAGATGGCAAGCAGTCCTATATATGTTGAATATGTCCTAGTATATCCTAGATACAATGTATGTGTGCAGATCCAAACAGTTTTCTTGTTGCACAGGGAGAATTGGATTCAGAAGGTAAAAATAACCCAGGAAAAAAAAACAAAAATGCAAACAGTTTACATTCATTTCCCAGTGTTTTTTCTTTGGGTGTAGCTGCTTCTGCCCATCATTGATCAATTGAAACTGAATTAGGTCTCTTTGTCAAAGAAATCCACTTCCATCAGATTACGTCTTCATACAGTATCGTTGTTGACGTATACAATGATCTCTTGGTTTTGCTCATTTCACTTAGCATCAGTTCATGTAATTCTCTCCAAGCCTCTTTGTATTCATCCTGCTGGTCATTTCTTACAGAACAATAATAATATTCCATAACATTCATATACCACAATTTACCCAACCATTCTCCAATTGATGGGCATCCACTCAGTTTCCATCTTCTAGCCACTACAAACAGGGCTGCCACAAACATTTTGGCACATACTGGTCCCTTTCCCTTCTTTAGTATCTCCTTGGGGTATAAGCCCAGTAGAAACACTGCTGGATCAAAGGGTATGCACAGTTTGATAACTTTTTGGGCATAATTCCAGATTGCTCTCCAGAATGGTTGGATTTGTTCACAACTCCACCAACAATGTATCAGTGTCCCAGTTTTCCTGCATCCCCTCCAACAATCATCATTACTTTTTCCTGTCATCTTAGCCAATCTGACAGGTGTGTAGTGGTATCTCAGAGTTGTCTTAATTTGCATTTCTCTGAATAATAATGATTTGGAACACTCTTTCATATGAGTGGAAATAATTTCAATTTCATCATCTGAAAATTGTCTGTTCATATCCTTTGACTATCAATTGGAGAATGGCTTGGTTTCTTATAAATTAGAGTCAGTTCTCTATATATTTTGGAAATGAGGCTTTTATCAGAACCTTTAACTGTGAAGATGTTTTCCCAGTTTGTTGCTTCCCTTCTAATCTTGTTTACATTAGTTTTGTTTGTATAGAAGCTTTTTAATTTGATGTTTTTAGCTTCTCTGCTGAGCTACTGACTTGCTGCCAGGGCAAAGTATCCAAGACTGTAGCAAAGCTCTCCCCTCAGAGGCGGCTGAGATCATACATACTCCAACCCCCTCTGGTCTGCTCAGCTGTGAGCTGCCTGCCTAGCTCTCGCTGTTGCTGCCTGCCCTCAGCCTGTGCCAGATCTAAAACTGTCCCGCCCTCGAGCAAAAACAGACCTTTCCTGGAGAATCTCAAGGATGTCTTCTCTTGGTAATCATTTGTGTTTTTTTTTTTCAGTCAGGTATTAATTCAGAGGCTTGTAATGAGATGGATTCTGAGAGAAAATGCAGAGCTTACACAGCTGTGTGCCTCCTCACCACCATCCAGTATATCTCTGATTGAAATGGGCCTTGGGGCAATAATGGAATCACATAGGTAGTACAGAACACCTTTTCAAAGAAAGAGAAATTCAACTCCTAGAGAGTTCAGATTCACTTTGTTCAACCTCATTTTAGGCAGAAAACAATGGGACACAGACTTTAAATAATTTACTTAAGGCCATTCAGCTACTTGGGGGCACAGGGCATGCTTGGAATATAGGTTTCCTGATTCCCAGTTTACTTTTTTACACTATATTTTGTGTTAAGTATTTGACAAACCCAAAATTTGAAGCTGAGCTTACTGATTTTTTTTGCATTTGTCTAAATTTTATTTTTGACAAAGTATTATACAGTTTATTGTATTATTAATACAATAGCCATATTAGAAAATATGGATACTTATATTCAGCAGACATAAATTTGATATTTGAAAGCTATGTGGCCACAGTCAAATCCCTGGCCCCCTTTCAGCCTTAGTTTCTTAACCTACACAATGGAGATAATTATTGTATTATTTGCTTCATGAAGTTGTATTCCTAAGGAAATATCTTTATAAAACCTCAAGGTGCTAGAGAAATTTAAGTTAATCAATTCATTTTTCTCATGATAAAACAGTCTGTATTACACCCCTAATAAATCTAGGCCAATGTTCTGCAAATCATGTCACATGGAATACTGCTGCCCTATACAATATTTCAAAGGATTCCAAAAGATAATTTTAGTGATGTTATTTTTTTCTCTAAAAATTGAAATGTTAGAATATTTAATTATATAATTAATTGTATGACAGACATTTAATATATTTTTAAAAGCTAACTATAAATGATACATAGATTAAAAATAACTGTTCCATATGCATTTTCCTGGCTGAAAATTTCCTTAATTTCCTCAAGTTTGCTCTCAAATTTCCCTTTATCCTCTGAGTATTTCAGACATGAGAACATTTATATATTCTCTCATTATTTTCTAGCTCCCAAATTTCTCATAACCATTTAATCAGTTTGAAAAAAGACAATTTAGCCAGATATAATGATGCATGCCTGTAGGGATTCCTGTTGAAGGGACTAAGGCCCCTTGCTTAAATTGCTTGGATTCTGGAGTTCTAAATTGTAGTAAAGCTAAAGTTTTTGGGTATTCATATTGTCTGGCTGCTGCAGTGATTCCCTAGAGAGTCAGTGCTGCCTAAGAGAGGTAAACTGGCTTGGGTTGGAACAATGTCATGGTAAATGTCTTTGCTCATCAAGATCAGTATTGGGACTTTGCAATTCTAGCATAGGAGAAGTAAGAAAATCCGGTTTTAAAGCAAACAAATAAAACAAAAGAACCTCCCTCCCCCCAAAAAAAATCCTAGCTACTATTTGTCTCACATAGTAAAATGAATCCCTGCTATTTTATGTTATATCTGAATGCTTTTTAAAAAATTCAGATACAATTGCATTCAAATCAGTAAGAATTTATGAAATACATATTCCAGGCTCTTTTGCTGGCCATTGGAAATACAAACACAAGCAAAAAGAAGGATATTCTCTGTTCTTGAGGAGCCATTTTTTTTCTCTGATGGGAAAAGACAGCAGGTAAGTGAGATTTGAAAAGGGGATAGGAAGCTCTTGGAAAAGTCTGCAGAGTCTGATGCAAAGATAAAAGAGGAGTAGAGAAGGGAGCATAGAGCTGGCCTGGCTTTCTTTTTCTTTTATCTGGCACAGCCATAACTGTGTGCTTAGGAGCAACAGATTAAAACAAACTATCACCATCTGCTACAGTCATTCTAGTTAGTCTGCATGATGCTATGTGATCAGGATTCTGATGTATTTTGCTAGGCATGAGATCTATGTTCTGTATAAATGTGGACTGCATTCAGAGAATGAAAATAATTTGCAGCTTTTCAAATGAAGAGAAAATGTTGGTTGACTATCATTATTATTAAAAAATGAGTCCCTCTTCTTTCTGGGAGGTAGAAAAGCACAACAAAGGCAACCAGCATTCTTTATTTCTTGCCTAGCCAAGCCATTAGCCTTGCTAGGTTATAACCCTTCTCTCTATCTCCATCACATAGCATTAAAATGATTAGTAAGGTAGTTATTTGCACAGTCAGACCTATTAACATGTTAAAAGAAACAGAATAGCTTAGCCTGAAGTAAGCAAGCAGAGAAAAATATCACATAGTGGATTATCTTCCTTTCTCTTTCTCCCACAAGCAGAAAATTAAAAATAAGAACAAATATCATGCCTCTGTATGTAATTCCCTATGCCTGGAATGCCCTTTCTTATTTCTTCCAGCTAATTACCTAACAAGTTCACATGCTACTTCCTTTATCATGCTATCTATTTCCTACTCCCTTCTTTCCCCTTAAAGCTCTACATTTTAAACTCAGCTCTATTAAATCAAGACTCAATCAGGATGTGCTAAGTAAAATCTCAGGGCTCTGCAGGTAACCTATTAGAGAAGACTTTTGAAAGTGATTTCCTTGGACATGGATAACTAAAAATCATTTAACCTTTCTATGAAGTCTCACAGCATTTACTTTGGGCTTGTTTTATACATTTATTCTTTTATATTATATTTATTTTTATACTTTCATGGACAATACAGGCCTTTTAAACTTGTGTCATTCATGACTTTATTTTGCCTATAACTTTCTTATGTGGCTCTGGAAAATAGATATATAAAATAGGTATACAAATCAAACATTTACTGGTAATAAATCATAAAGAAATTTATTTTAAAACAATTCTTTGGCATGCATATAATTTTACTATTTATTAAAGACAAAGGCAAATAGGCATACTAATGAGATGTATTTGTTTCTTTATATATAAATAACTAAATCTAGGCAGAACATTTGATATCTTTCACTATTGTCAAAATTTCTGTGATTCCCACATTCAGTTACAATATACCAGATATGGGGTTGCAACCCATAGTTTAAGAAGATTTGGTATAATAGATAGAAAACAATTCTTGAACCTGGAAAACTTGGGTTCAAGTTCGGCCTTATACCAATTGACTGTATAACTCTGACCAAGTGACTTCAGCTCTTCTAGCTCTGTCATGTACACTCTGGCCATCTCATATTTTTCTCCATATCCCGCCACCACAATCCACTCCACAAGTGAATCTTGGACTCCAATGGGCTAGACTCTAAAGATGAACTTTTACCTCATTTTGCTGATTCTCCATGCCCCTTTCCCACTATCTTTTCAGTACACTGCGGTGAATGATCCATCCTCCTTTTTCCAGTTTCCTTTTATGTATTTTCTTCCCTCATGAATCTCTAATATTTAGCTTATTGCATCCTACATAATAAATCATTAAAATGAACAATTAAATTTAATAATGTTAAATCGAACATTAAAGTAAATGTGCACAAGAGATGTCTGACGAAAAAAAAAAACACTTTTTAAGTGAGATAACAGAAAGACTCTGTGTAAAGCTTCTTTCACTAACATCAAAGTCAGGCATCATAATTCTTAAAAATTATAAAATTAGTACAGGAGCTGATATTATCCCCTCATTCTTTCCTTTTTTACTATAGTCTTTGAAATGAAAATGATTTTCTCTTCACCAAGGCCAATTTGTTTATATTTAAATTAGATCAAGTCCTTTCATGTCTCCTCTAAAGAACATTTTCTTCTCAATAACCCCTTCTCTATAATCATCAATCTCTTGCATTCTATTGACTCTTTCCTGCTGTTTGTAAAGATACTTAAGTCCCTTCCATCGTTTAAAACATACAGAGACCACTAGAGCCTAAAATTACTTCAAGCTATTGTACTATATTTTTCTGCATTTCTCAGGCAAACTCAAAGAAAAAAGTTATGTACAATCAGTGCCTCCATTTCATCCCTTGCTAACTTCTCCATCTTTTGCTTCTAGTTTTGGACCTCATCACTAAACTGAAACTTCACTTTAAAATTATAAGTAATCTCCTAAGTTTTTATGATGACCTTTTATCTTACATGGCCTAGATATCCCTCTAAATTTCTTTCCCATACCCTCTCAGAGCTTTGTCTTATGAGAAATTTTTAATAAAAGAGGAAGAAGAGAAAATTTATCAAAACTTTAAAAAATTACATTTTATACAATGTTACTTTACTATGGGCCATTCCCTCCTAATCTCCAAAGGTATTTTTCCAAACTTAATCTGTTTAATTCTATAATATTAAATTACATTTCATAAAATCAATTAATGATTGTTATTTCCATTTATATTACTGTCATTTTGCACATTATTTTCTTGGTTCTACTTACTTCACTGTGCATCATTTCATTTAACTTTTTCATTCTTCTTTCATGATATTCATTTTTTTAATACAGTAATATTTTGCCACATTCATATTCTATATATTTTAACTTTTCTCTGGTCAATGGGTATCTGCTTCATTTTAGTCATTCAGCCAAAAAATGTTTATTAAAGTTATTGAGCTAAATACTGGGGGTATAAAGATAAAAGATCATCTCTACCCTTAAGGAATTTACAATCCAATATAGGCAACAAAATCAAAACAATTATGTACAAAGAAACTAGATACAAGAAAAATAGGAAATAATAAGAAAGAAGGAAGGCATTAGAATTAAGGAGAGCTGTGAAAGGCTTTCTGTAGGAGGTGGAATTTAATTGAGACTTTAAGGAAGCCAAGAGAGAGATGAGAAAAGAGATTATTCCAGTATTGGAAATAGCTGCTGAAAATACACATAGTCAAGAGAAATGAATTGTCTTGTTTGAGGAACAGAAAGGGGGCCAGTGTCACTGGATTGCAAAGTAAGTAAGGATGTTAGGAATAAGATTAGAAAAATGTATGTGGGAGAGGTTGGATGGGGGTTGAAGTTTATAAGTGGTTTTTTTTTTTAACAATAGATTTTTATTTTCAAAATACATGCAGATAGTTTTGATCATTCACCCTTGCAAAACCTTGTATTCCAATTTTTTCTCCCTCCCTTCTCTCCTCACCTCTTCTAGATAGCAATTAACCCAATATGATTTAAATATATGCAATTCTAAAATATGTATTTATGAATAGTTTTGAATGACAAATGGGGGATAATAGTTGATCCTGGAGGTGACGAGGAGTCATGGGAGTTTATTGAAGGGGTGAATGTGATATAGTCAGAAATACATTTTAGGAAGATCTCTAAGAGTTGAATGGATGGGAATGAATAGAAGCTTATATTATAGAGATGAAGTATCAGGCCATTGTAATCATTCATGTATGTGACAATGGTCAGCACCAGAGCAGTGGAAGTTACCATAGGAAAGAAAGAGGTACATGTAAAAGATGTTACAAAGGAAAAATTGACAGGCATTGAAAACAAATTAGATATGGGGTGGTGGTATGAAAGAGATGAGGAATAAAGGATAATATCCAGATTGAGAGCCCAAGGGACAGGCAGATAATGATATTTTTGAAAATAATAGGGAAATTCATAAGAGGGAAGGGTTTAGAGGGAACTATTAAGTTCAGTTTTGGATATATTATGTTTAAAATGTCTATTCAGTTGAGTATGTCCAATTGACAGTTGGAAATGTAACAATGAAAGTAAGCAGAGAAATTAGAGGTAGATAAAGAGATTTGAGAATCATGGGCATAAAGATCTTTATCAAATAAAATGATATAGAGGGAGAAAAGAAAGTAGGATAGAACCCTGTGAGATACCCATGGTTAGAAGGTGTGACTGGGAGAATGAGAGAGCAAATGTTATGTAAGAGTGGTAAGACTGGCAGGAAGAGAATCAGAATAATGGTTTATTTCGTAAATTCCCAGAGAGAATGAAGAATGAAGGAGAAGAGCGGGATGAACAGTTTCAAATGATGTAGAGAAGTGAAAAAGAATGGGGGTTGAGAATATGTCATTAGATGTGGCAATTAAGAGAACATTGTTGACTTCAAATAGAGCTATTTTCAACACTTAGCACAGTGCCTGAGACATAGTAGGTGCTCAATAAATTTTTATTGCTTGATTGCTTGACAATTTTGATTGAACAAGGAGATGAAAAGTCAAACTATAGAGAGTTAAGAGAATGAAAAGAAAGGAAGTGGAAGCACCATTTGTAGGCTATGATTATTTGAGGTATATATAGAGTCTTCTTCTAGTCAGTGATTACCTTGGAGTACATGTCTAGCAGTCAAATATCAGAGTTCAAAATTATGGACATTTCAGTTGCTTTATGTGCATAATTCCTAATTACTTCCCATAATGATTATGCTAATATATAATTTCAGCATTAGTGTTTCTTTATTTCCACTTTGATTTTTCTTGTCTTTTATCATCTTTGTCAATTTGTGCTTGTGAGGTGAAACTCCAAGATTATTTTGATTTGATCTTTTATTATTAATGATATGGAGCATTCTTTAATATATTTTTACTTAATAGGTTATAATTTTCTGTTGAGACCTGGTTTTTCATATCCTTTGATATTTTATCTATTAGAGAATAGATCTGGTCCTACATATGTCTTGGATAACTAATTCTCATCCTAGATATTTTACATAAACTTCTTTGACCATCAATGAACTGTTTTTTCTTATCCAAGATATACTAGTGATCTATTGTTGCATCTGATACACTTTCCTCAGTTCTCATCTTTCTTGACCTCTCAACAGCATTTCTCACTGTTGACCTCATTCTCCTCCTATATGCTCTTTTTAAAATCACCTTTTAACTTCTTATAAGTCTTCTTTGCTGGATCACAGATAGTCCATCTCCTAATGGTGGGCATAATTTAAGTGTTTATGGTGGATCCTCTTTTCTTCTCAAAGAAAGAATATAGACTCTTTCTCTATTGGTAGCTTCATGAGTTGACCTGGATTTAATTATCACCCTTATGTAATGACTACAATATGTATATAGCTAGTCCTAGTCTTTTTCCTGGTCTCTTCTCTTGCATTACTAACCATTTATTAGACATATCTAACTTGATTTCCAGTGAGTATTTCAAACTTAATATTCCACAAATAGAATACTATACTTTAAGCTTCCATTAGTTCTTTAATGGATCAAAGCAAATCCTCCTGATAGGTCTCCTTGCTTCAAAACTCTCCTCAATCCAATCCATCTTTCATGTAGGTGGCAAAATGATTTTTCCTAAAAATAGATCTAACCATGTCATTCCACTACTCAATAAATTGCAATGGTTCTTTATTACTTTTAAGATAAACTATAAAGTCCTCCCTTTGTCATTGAAAGCACTTTATGACCTTGCTTCATGCTACCTTTTTAAGCTTTATGACTCATTAGTTCCCTTCACATTCACTACAGTTCAGTCAAATTGGCCTTCTTAATGTTTTCCATATATGACATTTGATTTCTTGGTTTAGTGTCTTTATGTTGACCGTCTCTCATAACTCCCACCTTTCTCTTGTTTTTGATTCTTAAAATTTCATATTTCCTTCAAGGCTCAACTTCTACAAAAGATCTGTCAGTACCCTTAAGCGGTAGTGATTTCATTCCAAAATTACATAATTTCTCTTAACCTTTTTATGCACCCTACGTACATGTTAGATGGCTTCATTTTGGTCTTTGTAATAGCAAAAATCTAACATAATTTCTGATGTGTGATAGATGCTTCAATGCTGTTGATTGGTTAAACTGTTTCTAAGCCCAGTGATTCTATAAATCTTAAAACAATGGGCTAGATAGGAGTTTGGGGATCTGTGATTAATTTGGTTTATAACTATGGGACAGTCACTTTATCTCCTTGCATCTCAATTTATTAGTCTGTAAAATAAGAATAACAATGTTTCTATTATCTACCACATAGTTAAACCACTATATAAATGTTACTATCAATTCTTTTGGTTAAAATTTTCTTAAGGCTTTTAGTGAAGATAGAATTGGAAATTAATATTGGCTTCATTTGTAGATATCTAGTCTGGAAAGAATTATGTATAGAAGGCTGTGAAAACACACCCACCTGGGACATTCCTTAGGTGTCAACTTGCTCATATTATTCAGTCATTTATAGTCAATTTTCCTAGTATTTGAACTATGTTGCATTTTTTAAAATTCTAAGTGACTTTCAGTTCTGCTTGTTACTAAAGCAAACATCTCCAGGGAAGGAAAAAGAGATCATTATTGGCTGTTCCTACTAGTTAGAATTTATCTATTCAATCTGGTTTTGTTTTTTTGTTTTTGTTTTTGTTTTTGGCATAGAATATGCATCTTTTGTCCCTACAAAAAGAGATTCAAAGCAATTTCATGGAAATAATTTTGACAACTGAAGGAAAACCTAGCCTAACATGGCTCCTTGAGATTTAGGGCCCACTCAATATTTTACTGTAGAAAAGGCTGAGCCAAGTTGGTAGTAGATAGGAAGAAAATTAATATTTCAAATTCCAGATGATTGTGGTAGAATTCGATTGTACTACAAGAAATGACAAGCAAAATGTGTTCAGGCAAGGCTTATATGAACTGAAGCAAAGTAAAGTGAGTAGAACTTGGAAAACACATTGTACACATTGTACACATTGACAATAACACTATATGATGATCAACTGTGAATGACTTAGTTGTTCTAAGTAATAAGATGATTCCAAAGGACTTATAATGAAACATGTTCTCCATTTCTGGAGAGAAAACTGACAGAGTCTGAAGACACATCAAAACATACTTTTAAAACTTCCTTTACTTTTAATCTATTGTTGACACATATTTAATACGGAAATGTGTTTTCCATGCCTAAACATGTATCTCTATGTCAGTATTTGCCTTTTCAAGAATTAGAAGAATTTGGAACCCAAAATAAAACAAAAAATTCTATATAATTAAGAAAAATTAAAATAAATTAAACAAAACTAGAGAAAAATAAAATTTTATTCTAATTTTTTACTTAAAAATGTATAAATTCAAATATAATACTTACTTTCACAATATATTAAAAAGGAGATATTCCTATAGATTATTATTATGGATATATTTTACATTAATTTATTTTTTTTTGTTTGGATTGGCAATTTGATTTGGAACATACTGTCATAAAACTCTCTCTACCAATGTAGGCTATCAATTAATTTTAGTTTTTAGGTTTTTTTTTTAAATCTTCTGTATCATTTGATATTGGTGACTGTCCACTTCTGCATTTTCTCTCTCTCTCTCTTTCACTCTCTCTCTCTCTCTCTTTCTTGTGTGTGTGTGTGTGTGTGTGTATGTGTGTGTGTGTGTGTGTGTGTGTAAGTGTGTGTGTGTGTGTGTGTGTGTGTGTGTGTGTGTGTGTGACAGAGAGAGAGAGAGAGAGAGAGAGAGAGAGAGAGAGAGAGAGAGAGAGGATTTTCTCTCTTGGTTTTCTTCCTACTTGTCTATTCAAATTTCGTTTTCCATCATCCATAGTAGTAACCGGACCTTATTCCCCTTCCAACCTCCCCTAACCAGGAAAAACAGCAACAATAACAACAAAATACAACAAAAAACCTCTAGAAATACTCAAGACTCTTATTTGGGCTACCTTCTCTTTTTATATTTTTTCTCTTATAGTTTCATTAGATTACATAAGTGTAAAGATCATTTTTATGTAAATCACTCATGGATCTGTATATGGAGACCTAGTCTTTCTACTGAGCTCTAGTTCCACATTAACAACATAGAACACCAATATTGGACATTTTAACTTACATAACTAAAATAGAATTTGTCTCTTTCTTCCCATCCCAGATCTTCCTCCTGGACCTATTTTTTTTTTCTGAGCTACCATATTACTGTCAAGAATACTACCATCCTTTTTTATTTCCCTCCCTCCCTCTTTCCCTTTCTTTCTTTCTTTCTTTCTTTCTTTCTTTCTTTCTTTCTTTCTTTCTTTCCCCTTACAGATTGTGAGTTTTGTATACAATCAAGGAAAAGAATGAAACAGAAGACCTAAGGTTTGTTGAAGATGAACAAAAGCAGAATATGTTGGATGGTGGCATTTAGGCTCATTAAGTTCTTTATCAGATTTCTAGAATTCTGTAGCAGATGAAAGCTTGATTTTATCCTTTCTCAACTCTAGTTCCCAGAGTGTCTAAGAACTCCTTTATAATAATGGATTTTTCTATCCAAACAAGATTGAGCTGATGAAGCTCAGAGCTCAGCTTTGGGAGAAGGCTATGCTTGGAGGAAATGAAGCACAAGAATGAATGTCTTAGGTAGCCAAAGACCCAAGACCCCTCTACCCTTGTATGTTAAGTATAATGATTCATAATATATAAAATTAGTTTCCTGGAAGATTCTCTCACAAAGAATACCATAGGATTATTAAACAGCAGGGGCTTGTGGATGGACCTTTCATCCTTTGTGACAACCAGAGTGACCAAAAGACATTTGTATTCACACTGTGCCATCACTAGAAAATAAAAAAAATCCAGATATTACCTTGTGAGGACAAGAGACAAATATTCTTCAGCCTTGATGGAAATACCAGATTCACCAATCTGATTCAACTTGTTGAGTTCAATTAGCTAAACAAAACATTTTTGCCTTGCAAATTCAAACATCACTGTATCAAAATGACCTTATGACCTTAAGTTTGACTCTTGATTGAAGACTGGATTTGCTAAAAATGAAACAAACAAACAAACAAAAAACCCAAACAAACAAATAAAAAAAAACTAAGACAAAATCAACACTGGAATGAATGAACAGGCCTGTAAACTAGTTTAAAATTTATATTCTGCACTTCAAGACACTCAAAGGGATGAAATCAGTGGATGCCAACACACCAAAATGTTTGTCTAACACCTAAGAATGATCTGCTGCTGATATTCTAGCACACCTTCCTCCTCTTGCCAAATAAGGAAGGCATATAGAATTGTGAGCAAATTTCAGACTAAACTAGAATGATCATTTTTACTGGGCTACTTAATAGGAACATATTTTGAAGAGAATTCATTGGTAAAAGAACTCTAGTCCTGAAATTATCTTGACAAAACTGGTAATTTTACTTTTTTATTGATTACTTTTTGCATGTCTATTTAATTTGGAAATTACAAACAACTTATATTAGGATATGATGTAGTATCTCAATTCATGCAGGAGCTAAAAAAGTCCCTGCCTGTTAGAAGTAAACGACCTAAAATTTTGGGTCTCAGCATTTCTCCATGGGCAGTTTCTGCTGAACTGGTTGACACAGTGTTAATTCTATTCTAAAACTCTACCTCCACCACCCAGTAGACTTTAAAAATCATTTATAAATATGAACTCAGTCATGTAAGCCCATTCTAGTTATTTACATTCTATGCTCAAATGTTTGCACCCTTTGTTTAATGTGTTATATTTTCTCTCAATAAAATAGTTTTTACTTTTTGGAAAATTCATTGTTAATACAATCACAACCAAATGACCATGCTCATTATTCAAAAGAGGCTGGTTTCTATGAAAAATCATCACTGCTGATCATCTGCTTATTAGGACAAATGATCAGCCTTTTTTTTTTCTTTAGCCTTATTTCTTCTGTGGTCTTCAGTTTCTTTTAGAAACATTACCACCATCAGCTTGTTGAAAGGCTAAGTAATGCTACAGAATGCAACCCAAACCCCTGAAATGGATATAGTTCCAAGAGTAAAAAAGAAAAATGGCTCCTATTTTGTTTAGTGCAGTGAGTGTCTTGAGCATCTCCATGGTGAAAAACATACATAAACAGCAAAATGGACATAGAATCACCTGGCATTTATTAAGAGGTTTTGACTTCATGACCTCCTTTCTGCTCCATTCTGTGCTCCACACACCCACACCCACACACCCACACACACACACAAACACACACATGAGACACACACACACAAACTGGCTTATGATCAGAATTACTTCACTGTAAATGTTTAAATTGAATATTTAATCATAAAGGAATGGTTTTTTTTTCCTCTGATGAACTAGGAAGACTGTGTTTATGGTCTTTTTATGATCTTCCATCCCATATCTTTCAGGCCTTGCCCCTTATCCTGAACATAGAAATCAAGCATGAAAATAACCTTCCTTTTTCTACTGCAGTAGGAAAGTGCCTATTTGAAGGAATGTTCAAACTACTCTGGTGAAAAAAAAAAAAAAGGTTTCTTTTAAAATGGCAGTTAGAAGGCAGACTGATTCCCTGATTGATGTTAGCTAACATAATGTTTTAAAAATCCTCTCTGCTGAAGGAAAAACAAAAGAAAACAAACTCAAAAGATTTCATACTGCTCTTTGTTCATCATATATAGCTTTGACAGTTGTTTAAGACAAAAATGTAATAAACTTAAATAATACATATGAGCTATACCTCTGTTGATTGTTTAGAAACATTATGTTTTAGTTTACAGTACTTTCCATGAAATGTCTACTTAGAAGATGGATTTTTTTTAGCAAAATGTATTTTTCAAATGCATTGTAAACTTAATTTTCCTGCTTTTAATCTTTTTTAGCTCTTGTTTTGAAACAATCTGAAATTTGACTAATTATTTGTTGTTCATAATTTCAACTTCACTTCGTATACCCGATTCATCTATACTTTGGAGGAAGGAACAACTATTATAAAGTTTTCTATTTGGTGGATTGAAATAAATTTTTTTCAGTTTTGTTTAAAAAAAAAATGCTACCATATACATCCAGTAACCTATGCTGACAACTTTGTAGTCATCCGTTAATTCCCTCATTCTTCCTAAGCCACATAGTTGTCAAAAAGTGTTATTTCTGCCTCCATAACATCTTTTGAATCTGGCCTCTTCTCTCTGTTTACAAAGTCACCACTATAATATTTGATTCAATATCTCTCTAACAAACTTTTGCTATATCTTTCTAACTAGTCTTCCCATTAATATCTCTCCCCATTCCAAGCATCTCCCTGCAGCTGCCAAAGCATTTTTCCCTCAAGCACGGCTCTGATTTTGTCATCACTAACTTTGTAAGATGTTCAAAAATGTGAATAGAGAAGTGGATCTAGAATCAAGACATGAGTTCAGATGTGGCCTCAGACAGTTATTGGATGTGTTATCCTGGATAAGTTATTTAATTTCTTTCCAACTTAGTTACTACAACTGTAAAATAGGGATAATTCTTACTTCTCAAAGGTTTTTGAGTATTAAATAAAACTTACAACATGCACATATGCAACATACATACAAATGAATGTATGTAAGTATATATGCATGTATATTTTTAGTTTTGTGCCAATCTTAAAGTGATATATAAATTTTAGCCATTATTAATTACTCTTGATGTATTTACTATTTTTTATTAATTACTATTACTACTACTGCTCAATAAATTCTAGTAAATCTCAGTTAATAATAGAATCAAATAGTAACTCCTTTATATGGCAATTAACACAATAATCTGGCCTCAACTTATATTTCCAGTCTTATTACATACACACACACACACACACACACACACACATTTTTATATATATATATATATATATATATATATATATTTCCTTTCTTCATGCAAAATTAACATGCATAATTGACTACTCTAGTCAAATTGACATGTTTATTTTTCTGTACATATGTTTCTACCTTACTTGTCTCTTTGCTTTTGCATAGGATACCCCCATGCTTTGCCTTGTCACTTTCACTCATGGAATCTATAGTTTCCTTTAAAGTTAAACTGAGTTTCCATTATATACATATAATATCCACATATTTACACATGGATATACACAGATATATGCACACATTTACTCCTTATACACAAAACATTTTTGTTGTTCCCAGATACTTGTGTCTTCCCATAAAACTATATTGTATCTATTTTATATATGTTTATATATGTAATATGGATATAGTACATGTATTTATATAAATACATATAAACACATACATATATCATTAAAACATATTTATCTCCCCTGGCTAGTTTGTCATGTTTTTGATGAGAGAGAAAGACTGTGTTTTCTTTGTTTTCTTAGTGATTAATATACTGTTTTGCACATAGTAGGCATATAGAAAACACATATTGATTGGCTGAAAATTGCTTGTTGACATAAGTTAGTTGATTCTCATGTGTCTACACAGTGTGCCAGTGATAGGAATTAATTTTGAACTCAGAATGGATCCCTATCTATTAATCCATGCTGTCCATCAATAATTTATGTTTTAAAATTCATATGAGTGGTTTAAAAATTACATCTTTGATCACTTAACTTGGCAAATATTAAAAAAATGAGCATTTCCATATACAAAGCAAAAATAAATTATATATGAAAGCTCATATCTCCATTCCATTCCATTGAACTTGTATTTCCTTTCAATATTATATAATAAATTCCCTATTATTTTCAAAGCTTTCATTTGTGAATTGTATTTGCATAGTTATAAGGATGACCTAGTGAGGAAAAAACCCCTCATCAATTCAGATTGAACTTGTTTTTCAGGTTAGTCATTGAAAAGTGCCATTTGTTTGTTATAAATAATATGAGACCAAAGCAATTGCACTGTGTTTAAAATGGTAGAGGCAAAATATTTTATAAAGGGAAAATCATCTCAGTAGAATTCATCAATGGGTCTGTATTCTCATTATTTACAGTACAAACTTACAATAATGCAGAGTATATCCCATTCACTACCTCTTCTTCTATATGATATTTATCCATGTTGAACATCTTCAGGCCTTTAAATACTGAAAAGGCACTGCCTCAGGCAACCTGGGACATGGGAAAGATTAAAAAGCCAAGGTCTCACACTGCATTTGAGACAATTGCCTGTCTTCTTGACCTATGATGACTGAAGGAGAAAGTGAGGCTGATGACTCTACACAACTATGCCTTGCTTTAATCCAATTCACATTACTTTGGCTGATGTCAATGATTTTCCTTGAAAAAAAAAAAAAAGAACACATAACAATAACAAATCCTCTAAATAAAAGCACAAAAGCCCCAAATGGTTCATCCATCATGTTAGGGACTTCTTTTATAATATCTAGCAGTAAATAACTCTCCTAGGAATGGATATATCTCTGTGTAGAGCAGCTGAATTCAATTCCTAGAGATTCATTTCCATAATTCTGGCTATCAAATGATTATTTTGCATGAAGATGGGCATGGAAAACCAGGGAAAAGAAATATACTCAGGCATAGATAAATTGAGATTTGCTTTAATGGAAATTCCACCCATACTGAGGAATCATGAATCTTATGAAATTTTGAAATGTAAATAAGTAATAAAATATATCAAGGTTATAAATTCATCATTAAATTCAGTGTAAAAAATTATTATGGATATCTTGTCTCTAGTATCCATCTTAGTTTTCATTTTGGAGAGCTTGCAACAAATTCTCAAAGGAAAAAAGAGTCCAAGACCAGGAATTAAGAGATTTTAATTATGATTTTGTCACTCTTTCATTCTATTATCAAAGCTTAGTCAGTGGTGGGAATAGCTCATGAATAACTCCTGTACTTTCATATGGAGATAAAGAAATTCAGTATTTTTTAAAATTTTAACTTTTTAAAGAAAGATAAAAAAAAACTTTGGGTACAAAGTGATGGCTAGCTATGCAAAGTGAAATTTAGTGTAGGTGGCAGTGGAATTTTACAAGTTAGAACCTGGAAGATTTGTAATGAAAACCAGGAGAAAAGGATGCTAGGCAAAACTGGAGATGTAAATTTCTTTCTAATGTCTGCTAAGTGAAAGAACACTCACAATGAGTAGGAAGTAAACATATAATGTTTGTGCTTGTTCTTTTGAGATAGGAACATCATTAGAATTAAGTCTAGTTTACTACAGGATTGTAACTAGAAAGTGATTTAGGGAAAGTTTGATTCAATATAAGGGAAGAATTGAGATAGATGCTATACTGCAGCAATCAGTTGTGGTTAAAGAAGCAAGTGGCACAGAACTAAGAGTGCTGGACTTGGAATCAGGAATTTAAATATGGACTCAGACACATATTAGCCTTGTGACCTTAGTCACTTAACCTTATCTGTCTCAGTTTGTTGAATTATAGAATGAGCTGGAGAAGAAAATGGAAAATCACTCCACTTATCTTTGCCAAGAAAACACCAAATAGAACCATGATTTTGAAATAATTTAAAATTTGTACTTTTGGTTTTTCTGACATTATTTCTGAAAATAAAATCATAAGCTTTATCACATTAAATTAGTCATTGTCTTCCCCCTAAACTTTATTTTTTGCTATTTATTTGCTTTTTGTTTTGTTTTAACCATCTTTTTTTATTATTTTTGTTTTAACCTTTTTTTTTTTTTTTTAACCCAATCCTGTTGTTTCACATAGTAGATTGGACACAAATCTACTAACCTGTTTCTATGACTCCCTTTCTTCAGTGTCTTTCTATGCTTCATCAAGTCATATGCACAAGAGGTTAATACCCAGTACCAAACATCTTATTAAAGTTAAAAGAACTAGTGTCATTAAGATTCAGTTTTATTAAACAAATGGCCAAAAGAAATTTCTAGTCAGATAAAATGCAAATCCTTTTATTATAAAGGGTTCTTAACCTGGTAATTTCTAGGAGAATAGATAATCTATTAAGTGAATCTATTAAGTTGGATGAGAAAAAAGTATTTTAATATAATTGGTGTTATTTGGAATCCTATGTATTTTTAATGAATTTAAAAAACATCATTCTGAAAGGAAATTGATACAGGCTTTACTAGACTGCCAGAAGAGCCCATGACAGAAAAAAATAAAGGAGTAATATTCTAGGGTTTATCTATAGTCTGCACAAAGACATTTGATATAAAACAAAGTTAGACTCTAAGCATGAATTTCTTCCTTGAAGATACATGTTAGCCCAACCTTCATCTCTCCCTCTAACCATGGCAAGGCTCAAAGAAGCTAAATAAGAATTGTGTACATTTACTCATCTCTAGGTATATACTGTTCCTTGCTAGAATGCAATTTCACTGTTTTCCCCTGAGCTCCCGAACTAGTTTATTTTCCATCTGCTGTTTGCTTAATAGTAGTACTAATATATCCCTGAAGGTTTTTCTCCTGACAGTCACAGGGGAAGTGTGTAACCAAAACCTTCCAGTGTTTATCAGCTTCCTTGTTGGTGGGCACAAAACAGACTCTGGAGAGTATGATCTGGAATTAACTGGACATAGGAGGCTAGGCTATATGAAAGAATACATTATATTTCTTCCTATAAAGAAAAGAGAGGACAAGGAAGGAAATTTATTATTAACATCTGTAAGGTGCTAATTACATCATAAATTTGTTAGGTTTAAGCCATTTATACCTGGAATCTATCTTTGATTTTCAGTATTAAATGCCACCAGAGTCATAGGTTATCGTTGTTTATGCTGCAAATAATTGTCCAGTTGCTTTAATATGACCTTCTTTGTGTTCCTGTGATTTCCTTGTATATCTTTTCATGATGTAATGCTGTCTGATATTTCCAATAATGAAAAAAAGAAAAACTCCTCCCCAGAATGCCTTCAAAAAAGCATGTTACATAATAATGTTTCATCTGGAAAAATGACAAGTAAATAAAATGACTTGAATTTTGGGAAAAAATGTGTCTGATAGACACATTTGTTTCCTAATATATCTAGTAATAAATGTAAGAATTCATTTGCCTGGATTTCCTGGAAGATTATAATGGAGATCAGTTAGTCAAGATAAAGGTGATAGTTAGTATTGTCGATTAAGTAATGGATCTCTTGATTTGCCCTAAAGGAATTTCATGAAAAATTTTGGGATGAAGAGTGGAAAAAAATGCTATAATTAGATTTAAAACTCCTGTTTCATCTTTTGGCACTATTAGTCACTTTCTGCCTTTGTGTGACTAAAACAAAAAACAAACAAAAACAAAAACAAAAACAAAAACTAATTCACAAAAACTTTGATTCCTTAACTGTTCAATCAGATGGCAGCTAGGTCACTCGCAACTCTAATTATATCACCCATTTCATTTATACACAGCCAAGCATCTGAGTTCAAATCTCAGCTCTGTCACTTACAATTCATGAGACTGCATAATTCATTTAACTTCTCTGGGTCTCAGTTTCCTCAGCCTAAAACAAGACAGTTTTGCTAGATGGCTTCTGGAGTCTTTTTAACCTTAAATCAGTGATATAATGAAATGATATAATCAAGTTTTAAGTAAATTATTTTTGGGAAAAGCTAAAAGCATAAAACTCACTTCTTTAAAAATAGGTTCATATAAATATATAAATACTTAAATTAAACCAGAAAGGACATATGAAGAAAGACTCCATCTACCTCTGGAGAAAGAAATGATAAATAAAAATATGTATAGAATGATTTTATATACACACAGACACACGTATCAATATATTTAAATCGATATGTATTCATCTCTATCTATATTTGTATCTAATGGTGGTCATCTCTAAGGTGGGGCAGAAGGGAAAAGAAAAAAAAAAGTCATGCTAACATTGTTGAATATTTAAAATGAACAGTATGTCATGTACAGTTGATTTTCAGTTTTATGTGCAATCATCTTTTTATTATACTGTTATAGAAATGCTTGTTTTATTCTATAAATTAAAAATAAAATAAAAGTTCTTATATGATTAATTTTTTTTATTTCTTGCTTTAAAAATAACTTTTTTTGCTCCTTACCCTGCCTCTATTTTGTGGTTCTACACAAAAGGAGTTTGAATGTGTAAGGAAATGGAAAATAATAAGTATTAAGTGCTTATTATATGCCAGGTACAGTACTAAATGACGGGAATATACATTCAAGAAAAAAAAAAGATAATAATTTGCTTGCAAGTTGCTTACATTCTAATGGGGGAAGATGACAGATTAAAAAGTAGTTGAAAAATGCATTGGGTCATGGTGGTGAAGTCCAGATAATTAGAAGTATAGTCAGGAGGGAAATAAAGCATGGCTAACTTGGGCCTATTTCCAAAATGGAAACATCCCTCTGCCAGGTTAGTTTCTTTCCACTAGTAAGTAAGGTAAGGTCTAGATATTGTGGGAAGTTCCAGAGAAAATTGCAGAGTTTTTATGGTAAAATTTGATGAGTCAGAAGCTTCTGATAGAGAAGATAAAACATTGCCAGAATCATAGGGTCTCAGAAATGGGAGAGATGTTAGAGGTCTTGTAGTCCAGCTCATGATTTTGCAGACTTACAGACTTTACATTGTGATGCACAATTAAGTAATTTGACAAAGATCAAAGAGTAAGTGACAGAGTCAGGTCTTAGAAAAAAATCTTGAAGCCAAGTCTCCAATCTTTCTGTTCAGTATGATATCAACTTTAGCTATATTTCCTAACTCAATTTAAAGAATGGATAGGAGATGATGCTAAAATATTAAGTAGGAAAACATAAAAAAGATACTTGATGAAGATAAAAGAAGTGGGAATAGATTAAAAGAATGAATAGATGGAGGAGTTAGGGAAACATTGCAGAGAAGTAAAATTAATAAGGGGAAAATGTTTCACAAAAGAATGATGAAAGTTCACATCAAACTAACTCAGTACACACTTTGAAGAAGGTAATATGAAGTTTGAAAAAAGGAAAGCTTTAGATGTAATTGAATGTGCAAGTGAATTGTTGATCAATTATTCAGTTCTGTCTGACTCTGTGTTCTGAAGGATCATAATATAGCAATATTGTCCATAAAGTTTTATTGGAAAAGATTTTGAAGTGGTGAGCCATTTCCTTCTTTAGATTAAGGCAAACAGAAGTTAAATGAGTTACCTAATATCACACAGTTATGTCTGATATTGACTTTGAACTCAGGTTTTCCTTACTCTGGGACCAGCAGTCTATCCACTGAACCACTTAGTTGCTTCTGCAAATGGATAAATAAAAAAAGAAGCAGGGTAAGGGGAAGTTTATGGTTTCCCTCCCCTCCCCCGAGGCAATTGGGGTTAAATGACTTATCCAGGGTCATACAGCTAGGAAGTATTAAGTGTTAATTAGTTAATCTGAGGCCAGATTTAAATTCAAGTCCTCCTGATTTCAAAGCCAGCATTTTATTCATTGCACCATCTAGCTGCCCCTGATGAAGTTTATCTTTAAAAAAAAATATCATTTTATCTCCTGCCATACTTTACATAAGGACTGTATAGTGTATGCTCAACAAATTGTTATGGATGATGAAATAAATAAATGAGGGTAGTTTTGAGAATTTCTTGATGATATAGCTTGGGCTAATTTAATCTCTTCCTTATCATCAATTTCTTTAAAAAATGAAAATTTTCAAATCATTTTTATGACATTAAGGAAAATTCTCTGATTTTTCTTCTCTTAGGTCATCATCTACAATTTTTTTTAACCTAATGGCTAGTCAACTCCCCAGTTCCAAATTCATCCAAAAATTTTGAAAGGTGAAAGAAATCTCTTGAAACAACCATCTATTAGAAAGCAAATAAGCACAAAATTACATTATTAAGGTAGAGCAGTCTGCCTTAATTATATTATATTCATAAGTTCATTGCTTGCAAAGATTTGTTTGCTTTCTCTTAAAAAACAGGCAAAAAGTACTCATGGCTTCTGGTTTCTGATCTCCTATTGTCTTAGGCCATTTTCCTGAAATGTCAGAATATACCTCCTACTTAAAAAATTAGTTTTATAACATGCATAAACAAGTCAAGCATGTGATTTCTACCAAAATCAGTTCCATTTGATTTCAGATGCCTGTGCACACAAATTGTTAACAAGTCACACTTTCTGAAAGTAAATAAAATTTTTGTCATTTATTATTTTGCAAGAAGCTCTCTAGGTACATTTTGAATGTCATGTTGATTGATACCATTCCAGGAGAAATTAGTGATCTTCTGAATTTGTTCATCTTAACAATTATCTGTCTGATGAAATCTTGTGAGGAAGTTAGTTGTTCAGTAGAATATTAAAGTAAGCAATGAGCTAGTAGAGAAAGTGGTTAAAATATAAAGTAAATAAATTTAGAAAAGTAGTCTTTCTGAAATTAAATTAATTTAAAGTACCTCCTCGCATCCAGATAATATTAATCTACCCACTGAATGTCTATTGTTTGGCTACTATAATACAAAATATTGCATTAAATTCTGTGAATAATACTAAGAAGAATAAAATGTGTTTCCTTATTTAGGGATAAGACTAATAGGAGGGACTTATGGAATCACAGCATTTTAAAATTTAAAGTGATTTCAGCAATCATTTCATTCAATTGAAGCCTGAGAAGGAATCTCCTGAATATCTGATTGGTCAAATAGTCATCTAGCTTCTACTTGAAGATCAACAAATAGAAACTCTCCTTTCCAGGCAGCCTGTTTTATTTGAGGCAGTCCTCATTATAGGTGGCCCTTTCACCTAAGCCATTTCTTTCTTTGCAAGTTCTACCCATTTTTCCTGTTCCTGGCATCTGATATGAAAGATAACAAAAACCTAGCCCTTTTATCACATGGTATCTCTTCATATATTTGAAGACATTTATTATGTTTCTTTGAGTCTTCCCTTCTCTAAGATAAAAATGCTTACTTCCTATAACTCTTTGTAATTTGGAATCAGTTTAAAGCCTTTCACTACCTTGGTTGTACATCTCTAAACATTTGTCGAACTTACCATTGTCTTTCCTAAACTAAGGTGATCATGGTTTTTCCACAAATGTGGGATGAGCAGAGCACAGTTAGAAGGGACTATCACCTCCCTTTTTGTGGAATCCATGCTTCTCATTATGCAGTCCAAGGTGACATTAATTTTTGTTTGGCTGCCATATGATATTGCTGACTAATCTTGATCTAATAGTCCACTAAGATTCCAAAGATCCTTTTCAATAAATTTCTTTTCAAACACAATCCCCAACTTGAAGGAATGAGCATGTTTTTTTATATCAAAGGCCAACAGTTTTTTCATTATCCCTACATAGACCTATCCAGAAAGTAAATAACCTATTCAATGTATTATATATCATACTAGCAGCCAGCAGGGTCTAGTAGGAAAGATATCTAAATTAAGAGTCAGAGGATCTAGGTTAAGATTTTGACACTTCTACTTAATTACTTGTGTAACCATGGGCAAGTTGCTTGGGCAAAGTTTGATGTGAATTTATTTCCAGTTGGGGAGGAAAGAAGAAAATTTTTAGGAAAAAGTGGTACTTAAGCTGGGCCTTAAAAGATGAATATGTTTAGATTGGGGTGGGGTAGAATAGGCAAAGGCTTTATTCATCCAATATTCAAATAGACAATTTCTTTATTGCTTTAGTTTTAACTTTAATTTTATTTAAAATAATTATTCTTTTTACATTTTACTCCATTTTTATAACTTCCAATCAGAAGTTGATAGATCAGAAGATGATAAATAGAGAGCTGACCTCAGAATCAAGAAAATTTGAGTTGAAAAACAGCTTGCTCAGTGACAGTGGACAAGTCATTTAACCTTTCAGTACCCCTCCTCAAAACCCCCAAATCTTTAAGGTAATAATTTTAATTACTGATCTGGAGTGGTAGAGGAAATTTAATAATGTAATGAAATCACATAATCAGACTCTGCTCTGCATTTTTGTAATCCCCTCCCAAAAAGAAACAGGAACTTTCTGAATAGAAGACCCTTCTGGTAAAATAAATGAGTCAGAATTCAGTTTTAGTTAAAATTCAGAAGATATTAGCACAAATGCATATTTAAACCAAACTTTGGGATGAAAAAAATATTCATACATCATTAATTTCAGTGATTTGACTTGTCAAAATTCTCAAGAAAATAGAGAAGCTAAGTTATAATTTCTATAAAAAATAATTTTTGTAGAAGGCTGATTGAATTTGTTTGTGTGCCCTGTATGAGAAAACCAACATACTGGTAAAACAAATGGCTAGAATATAGGCAAAAGTTTATAGAATGTATATTCAAAAAAGAAGCCATGAACTGGTGATTTCCAGTCTTTGAGAAGACACTTTTAAAAAATTAACACATTTTATGGACCCGCACTTTAGAGCAGTTTATACTATTTTTATCTTATTGACAAAATATATCTGTTCGAGCAATATAAGGCTGATTACTTGCAACAATTCCATTTGTGCCTCCTCAGAGTTTTTTTGTTCAAACTCAGGAGAGATATCAGCAATGTTCCAATGGAAAAAAATTAGAACAATGAATGGCACTCCATTATGGCACTGTCACAGAAATTTTTGCATGGCAAAGTTGCATTTGCACTAAATCACACATGATAGCTACTTCAGACTTCTCTTTAACTGTTATGTTTTCAATAATTGATAAAAATAAAAGGAAAACAAATCTTAACTGTTTGGTCTACATGTCATGGTTCCAAGCACACAACTACAATGGTATGGTAATTTTGCACCATGTCCGTCCTCTAATTTAAGGGTTCCTTTAGCAGAATCAGACTAGTTAAATATAATTAATATCAATATGCAAAACTTGAAAACTCATAACTCCTCCAGGCTGGCTTATTGTAACACTTTCTCCCTGAAACACAGTTTACAGTTGTATTTTTTTTACTTTAGGTTCCATTTACCAAGGTGTCTAAGTGCTCATATTTGTCCCATTTTGCCAGCAAAAGATGGTCAAGACTTGGGGCAGGAGAGAGTGGTGTCTGGTAGGAGTTGAGAAACAAAAGTCCAAACAACATTATTCCTCCTGGTATCAAATGGGCTTATTCTATTGCTTAGTATAAAGAGAATAACTTGTCCTCAACACTCTTCCTCAATTCTCCTTCATAGAGAAGCTTACCCCTGCATGAAATAGTATTCCTTTTGAGAAAACACATGTTCTAAATGATATAAGTTTGGGTTTTATTTTTACTCATTTTTTCACTAATTTACTAACTTTGTTGCTATGTTCCATCCTACCTTGTCCCTTCCCTCTCCCCAACAAATAACTGTGGTGGTTTTATAAGGAACAATTTCGTACATGTTTATATTTATGTTCTTTATTCTGTCCTACCTCTCCCCACTCTCTATTTCTAATGACATGGGCACAATTAAACACCAAAATTTTAAGTGATGTTTCCCAGTTCACAAATCTTTCATATACATGATTTCATCTGTTTTTCACAACTTCACTATAAAGAAGAGTTTATTGTGTCCATTTTACAGATATGGAAATGGAGGTCCAAATTCAGAAATAAATTATGGCTTGCTTAGATTTTCTCTCTATTGATTTGGTGGGGATGGGAATCATAAAAATATGAACACAACCTCAGTTCTCCCTTCTAGTTCAGTATCCTTTTGACTATACTGGACTACCTTAAAAAAGAGCACTAGGAAAATTGTTCTGGCTATTTTGCATAAAACCATGAAGCTTTATGTTGATCTTTCTTAATGATGGCTTACTCTCCCATTGGCACAACTCCAAGGACCCTTCTCTTGACATCAATCTCATTACTTAATGCATCATAATGAATGCAAAGCCATGTACAGAAAATAGTACCCTTATTGTTGTCTAGTGATTGAATTTAAAGAGCTTTAAACTTGCATTTTCTATATAGGTTTCTGTTTTGTAAATTACATAGGAAAAAGTTTCTTTAAAAAATAAAACCTACTGGATGCAATAGAACTCGTTCATTCCTGTTTTGGCATATTGGAATTGGGAAAGTTACAGAAAGAGAAGATTTTGTGAATTTATTTGACCACTAACTAAGCAATTTCATGGACAGTGGCATATTTCATGGTAATTCGTGAGAGATCTCCAATTTTAAATCTTAACTATTCCTATAAAAATCCTACTGATTTCATTTTTAAAAGATGATGATTTGCAGAATGGGGAGCAGATAACATTTCAGAACAGATTTAGCACTCTAAAGACTCTGAAGTAGAGATAAGGCCATCTATTTTGTTGTTTTTTTGCTGCTGTTGCTAATGATATCATCTGCCTAATGTAGCAGCTACATCATTTCCTAAAGCTGACTTTAAAACTTTTTCCATAAAGAAGTCTACCCCCAGGCAAAATAGTGCAATAAGTATTTGCTACCTCAGACTTGAGTAAAGGCATCTCTTTAAGGTAAGTGATTCAGTATAGCATCTTTCCTAGATGTACTTGCATTAAAGAATATATTTAAAATAAAGTAATGCAAGGAATGCCTCTATTGTCACTTAGGTTTTAGGGTCTTTTATGTGGCAACTATAGGGATAAATGTCCCAAGATTTCTCCATATCTTACTCTGCAAATAAGAAAAAGTGATTCATTTTCATAGGTCCAAGTATTAAAGTACAAAGGCTATTAATAAATGTTTTCAATTCATATTAAGAATTTAAAATAACAGATATCATATCTTTTCTGTCTCTCTCCATTAGTATAAAATACAATCCCTTTAGCCTCATATTTAAAACCTTTATATCTGAATTCTACTTACATTCTGAGTCATATTACTCTTACCCAAGAACATTTATTCTAGATTAATTGGTTTGCTAACTATTCATCTAATATAAAATTATATTTCCCACTTTCATGTTTTTACACATGTTTTCTAAGTTCTGCAATACACTATTTCCTCTTCACTTAATCATATAATCCTTGTCATTCTTTCAAGTACAATTCAAGTGATGTCTTCTTTCTCCTTTAGTTCCCCAATTGTTACCTTCTCTCACTCTTGAAATTGTTTTGTGATGCATCTATTTTGTAACTTTTCAATATGATATAAGCTCCTTTTAAAGACAGAAGGATTCTACTAGTTTTGCTTTTGTATTACCAGATCTCCCTTTTTACTGTTTTATGACAAAATACACAATTTTCCATCCTCCTTCATAATATTTTCCAATTTAATTCATATTAGTATACAAATGGGCCTTTGCCATTATGAATCTTTGAAAAGGAGATTTAGCACTGGATGGTAGAAGTGATTTCTATTTCATTTTGGCAACTCTTGATATCAATAAAATTTATCTGAAACATTGATGATTATCCTTTTTTTTTCTTATTTCTTTTTGTTGAGATTTTTTCTTATTTAAATAGGTAATTTAAAAGATCCGATTCATTGGGTATAATGTACCCTTTGTATTTCTATCTAGAAATGAGATTTGTTTTTCACTAACCAACTGGTTCCATCATTGCTCATAGATGGCTGATTCTGAAAAGACTCTAAATGAAGAATCAGTCATTCCCTGTCTTTTGAAGCACATCAATATTTGATTTTGTTAATATTGTCTGATATGTTCCACATTCTATTATTTTAACTCTATTTTTGAGGAAAGCATTAATAATACATAGGTATAGGTCTTTATGTTTATAACCACTTTCTTTTCTTGACACCATTTATTTTCTACATTTTTCTCCCTCTTCCTGTCCTGTATGTGTAGCTTTGCACTGAAGTTCATCAAATATTGAGAGATATATTCATGGTAAAATATGCTTGTAGTTTGTGGGATTGTCAAAATATTTATAGAAATTATCTTATCCTTTGTGACTTATGTTGGAATGATAGTTAACATTTTAAAAATGATTTTTCTTAGGACTTTAAAAGTGATATGATCAAATGTTCTGTGAAATAATTCTATGGGTTTCCTTTTGGTACACAATAAAACAAACCCCATTTGTTTGCTCCTGGAGGACAATTGATGAGCTATCTATTTCATTTAGTTACAACTTCTTTAAATCATCCAGTTACATTTCTAACCAGACTGTCAATATGAGTTGTATTAAAAATTGAGGGAAAAAAGGAAGGTAAAATTTCTATTCCTACTTGCAAGAGGTTCAAAGTATGCTTATACAACCATGAACTTATAAAATAAATAGAGGCTAAATCAATGGTATCAGATAATCAGACTATCTGATCATATTTTCATTAAATCAGATAATTATTATCAGTGATGGGAAATTAAGAACTGCCATCAATGACCCTATTTGCATGCCATAAGATATTCCTATTTACTGCAAAGGTCAGAAGATAAGGGAAAATTAGATACTTAGAGATTAAGTTAGCTATATGTTTCTTCATTAGCATCTTATCAGGTAGTGAAAGTGAGAAAATAAATGTTAGCTTACTTCAAAGGGAAGGAAATTAGATAAAGCTTTTTCTTTTATTAGGTATAATGGGTCCTATATGAAATATTTATTTAAAAATCATGGGTGAGTCACACAGAGAGATGTGAAGACTTTGTTCTATCAGTAGCCACACAGATAAGCCACAAAGATTGAATATATAAAAGTATGAATTATAAAGTTCCTTTTCAGTATTTGCTTATTTCTTCTTTACTTATTGTTCTTTTTATTTGTTGTTTGCCCTGAACTCTTTTCATAATTTCTTAATTTATCTCTTTCAAATTGTACTTAGCCATTGACTTTTCGGTCTCAAAAGTTATCATATGGTTTCTGTTGTTGTTTGTTTTGTTCTTATAAAACCCAGAAGCTCAGATGACTATAATGACTTTTCATTGACCTTTTGCTATCCCTGAGGTATAAAGACTTAACTGGTATTCAATATTAGAGATTCAGTCTCATTTCTTGTGTTGATAGTAATGTTTTATATTGTCTACATTACCCTTTAAAATAGTGTTAAAAATTTAGGGAAATTTTTGTCTCTAACTGTAACTGTTCTCTAAAGGCATATGCTCTTTCTACAATGACTTCTAGAATCCTTTCTTGGATTGTTATGAACCTAGAACTTATAAAATCATAATTGGTATAGCTGGAATTATTCTCACTAAAATGTGTTAGCTTCCCTTTGCTCACATTAATGCTAATTTTCCACCCACTAAACAGCTATGTGAGGTCTTTCTAAAGCTTAACACATGTTGACATTTTATTGCTTGGAAGAACTTAAAAATTTCACCATGCATTTCCTGATCAAGCTAATTGCTTTAATTTTTGAAAAGAAACTATGATTTATTTTGTGTGGACAATCCATTTAGGCAGAATAAAACTAAAAAAAAAAGGTAAACAAGATCAGCTCAATCCTAATTCCAATTCTAGTATTCTCTTTTTAAAAAATACAGAATTATTATTCTTTTTATAGCAGATTTCTTCTGATGAGCGCATGCCAGGCTTCACTAATATTATATTTCACTAACATATATTGCTATCCCTTTTTCAACTTCAAAAATAAATACTGAGATTGCTATTGCTATTTTCTCTGTGTGTTTTTTCCTGTTATAACATTTTGATGTAAATCATATTTTAACATATATAGACAGCTTTTCCCTTGATAGCCATGCTGTCATTATATCGTAATTGTTATTAATCCAGAAGGAGAAAAGACTCAATGAGGAACATGAGAAATGTCATATATCATCTTTTATTGTTGGAGTTGTTTGGTCATGCTAAATTCATATCTAATTCTACATGATCCCATTTGCAGTTTTCTTGGTAAAGTTTCTGGAGTGGCTTGCCATTTCCTTCTCCAGCTCATTTTAGAGATGAAAAAACTGAGACAAATAAGGGTAAGTTATTTGCCCAAGGTCAAACAGTCAATAAGTGTCCAAGGCCAGATTTGAACTCAGGAAGATGAGTCTTCCTGTCTTTAGGTTTTTTGATCTATCCACTGTACTATCTAGTTTCACATAATCTTGAAATCTATTAAATTGAAATGAATTGAATTTGAAGGGTTGTCATGTAGAAGTGGGATTACTTATGTTTTCTGACAGAGGGGCACAACCAATATCAATAGGTCAAAGTTTCATGGAAATAAATTTTTATTTAATAGAAATAATTATATATATATATAATGTATTATATAAATTTTTGGTTTTGATATATTTTTAATATAGGCCTAGCAATAACAGAAATACATCAAATGTCATATTCATTAATAACTTTTTAATGTACAATTTTAAATTGTTTTTTATATATCTTGAAAATGATATCATTCTCAGCAATGGCTCCAAAATTTTTCTAATTAATTATTCATTTTTCATCTTAGCTATGCCACATTTGTTTATATGAAAAACTTTAAAATTCTTGTTTATTTTTTGTATGATCCTCTCTATTCCTCATTTGATCATGAACTTTTATTACCTGTAATCAAGTTATTTATTTTTGTTTCTCTAATTTTTAATGACATAACATTTGTGGGAGATGAATGAAAAAAAATTTGGTATATGTAATAGAATATTATTTTACAGGAAAAATGAGGAAAAAGATAATTTTAAAAAGACAGAAAACCTTTTATTAACTGAGACAGAGTAAAGTGAATAAAAGCAGAACACTTTATGCTATAATATCTATATTATTAAGTACAATTGTGAACGATATAAGAATCACATTGAAGAATCATGATTACAGAATGACACTATCTTTTCTATTTCCTATAAAGAGAGATGATTCATGAATATTTGGAATAAGAAATCCATTGTTGGATATGAGAAGTGTAGAAATATGCTTTACTTGACTATGCTTTTGTAATACAATAGTTTTGTTTTTTCTCTCTCCTTTTTTTTTTTTTTTTTTAGTGAGGGGGTAAGGTGAGAAGGATAACTAATGATTAATAATTTGGAAAAAAACAAAATAGAAAATAAAAAAAATAATTTAGCTTATTTGTAATTTTGATCACATTTTCATGTGGCAGACAGTCAAGTCTGCAACTTTCACAAAAGTATTTATTATATCTTCAACAGTATATCTATGAGTGAAATTTTTATTCACAATTTATTTTGTGTTAATTTCATATTCATCTTGTATTTCAAACCTTTATCTACATTTGTGATAAAAAGATTTCCTACCATTTAAACAGTTTCTTTTCTTTTCTTTCATTTTATTCAAACACCTATTATCTTAGAGTGTTCTGGTTTTTATTCTTTCTATCATTATGATAGAATCTTCTTAGATTCTGTAAAATCAGTGCTAATTAAAAATTTTTCTCTTTAACCTATTATAAAATTTCCACATTTCTAAATTTAGTTTAGAGTTTTTACTATGCTGCATTACATAGTTTTTTTTTTTCTTTTCTGTTCACCTTTCTATGCTTCTCTTAAGTTTTGCATTTGAAAACCAAATTTTCTATTTAGTTCTGGTTTTTTCTTCAAAAATGATTGAAAATTCCCTATTTCAATCAGTATCTATCTAAAACCTACATCAAGCAATATTTGCCACAGAGAGGAGCTGGACGGATTCCCAATAAGATCAGAAGTGAAACAAGGATGCCCATTATCATCACCATTATTCAACATTGTGCCATTAATGTTGGCTTTAGCATTAAGAAAAGAAAAATAAAGAAATTAGAACAGGTAATAAGGAAATAAAACTATCACTCTTTGCAGATGATGTGATGATATACTTAGAGTCCTAGAAAATCATCCAAAAACCTACTGGAAACAATTCATAGCTTTAGCAAAGTTGCAAGATATAAAATAAATCCATACAAATCATCAGCATTTCTAAATATTACCGAAAAACCCAACATCCAGATATAGAAAGGGAAATTCTATTTAAAATTGCTATAGACAAAATAAAATACATGGCAGTGTACCAAAGAAGAACTAGAGAACAATATGAAAGATAAAATAGATAAATTTGATTACATTAAAATAAAAATATTTTGTACAAACAGAAGCAAAAGATACAAGATTAAAAGGAAAGTACAAAGCTGGAAAAATCTTTGTAGCCAGTATTTCTGATAAAGTTCTAATTTCTAAAATATATAAAGACCTGTGTTAAATGTATAAGAATACAAGTCATTTCCCAATTGATAAATGGTCAAAAAATATGAACAGACAATTTTCAGATGACAAAATTAAAACCATCTATATTTATATGAAAAAAATGCTCTAAATCAATAATGATCAAAAAATGCAAATTAAAACAACTATAGGATACCAACTCATACTTCTCAGATTATCTATCTGACAGGAAAAGATAATGATAAGTATTAGAAGAGATGTGGAAAAACTGGGAAGAACAGGTTTTTTTCATTGACTGCACTGGGGTTAGTGGGGCTGCAGGCTCTCCCTTTGCCTTGGGTTAGCTTGGTCAAGTACTATCTGATGTGCAGGGGCTCAAATTTGCTTCCTGTATACTTCTGGAAGTTTTATATTTAGTTCCTGATCCACTGGCCTTCTGAACCAGGATAGAATAGCCAATACTGCTATACTTTGGACAATAGCCTCCCACTTTAAATTTTCCCTATTGCATCACCCCTGAGTTGGGTCGCATTACCTCCTGCCCAGTTGAGCCAGATCTTTCCTGAAGTCCTTTCATGATCTTAAGCTGGAAAATTATTACACTCCAAAAGTTTGTGGGTCCTGTCACTCCAAAATCTGTACAGAGGCTTGATCTAGCATTGATTTTAAGGGAAGCTGGGGAAAGCTCAGGCAATGCCCTATCTACTCTCGCCCTTTTGGTTCCACCCTGTTTATCACTCCTTTATTTTTGTTTAAAAAACTCACAAAAGGGTTACAAAAAGTCAGACATGACAATGACTGAACTATGTTAATATATGTGACAAGTGATTGGACAAACTATGCTTAAAGACCTCCAGTTTGGGGAATCTAATATGTGTTGAGGTAGAACTTTCCACTTTTAGACAACTTTTTAAAGGGAGATTTTTTTGTTTTGTATTTTGTTTTGTTTCTCTTACATGCAGTCAATATATTCGTCTTTGCTATTTTCATCCATTAATATTGATCTTATCCTTTGGAATCAACCAAATACAAATATAGTTTCAAATATTGCTGCTAAGGAAGCATCCTATGATGCCTGACTAGTCTTATTTATTTGTTTTAGGATAAAAAACTTGTAAGTAAATATAAAATAAAAAAAAATAAGATGGTTGTCTGAAGTGTAGCTGACATTGGGTCTTCTTGTATTAAACCAAATCTTTTCTTCTCTAGACTAAACATGACCAGGTGAGTCAATTAATTCTCACATAACATGGACTCAATCTTTTCTTCTCCATTCTTGTTGCCCTCTTTAGGGCATTCCAGATGATCAGTTTTCTTCTTAATCTCTGGTGCTGAAAAATGACTGGATAAAATCTAATAGAGTTTGAGGGTAGGGAAACTAGCAACTCAGTATTTTTGGAAGTTCTGCTTCTTTTTATTTTATACAGTTGCATTGTTGTCATTTTAGGTATTGTTTCTGTTTGTTGCCACATAACATTGTTGATTCAAACAAACATTTCAGCCTATTAAAGTGCCCATGCCTTTCCTTCTATATATGTTGTCTCCCCGTATTAGAATATAAATTAATTTAGGGAGGAAATAACTCCCTTTTTTATTTGTATCTCTAGAGATAAATATAAAGAAAACGCTTAAAAATATTGGTCCTAAGTCCAGAAAAAAATCAAGTTTTAGTTAGACACAAGATATATACTAGATATATTATTGCAACAGTAAGGGTTAGAAGTATTAAGAACCTGAATTAGTATTGTGGGTTAAAAACAGAAAAGAAATATTTACAAGAAATTTTGTAAAAATTCCTTATCTAGCTAGACTTATTAAATTGTACTACATAACATGTTTTCTCCAATGTCACAAAAAATTACTGGTAGTGGTAGTAATGGGGTGGAGAGGTTAGTATAGAAACTAATTATTGAGGTTTCCTATTTATTAACTGCTCATTAGTTTATATTGCTACAAATATAAGCTATGGCATATCATAGCTTAGGGACAAATCTAGCAAAACTCTCCATTGTACAATATCAGAACAAAATACCAAGCGGAGATAATTTTGTTAGAGAATTAAGTATAGGAGGGATTAGAAACTCAAATATGATATTACATACAAACATATGCAATATTTTAAATTAAGATTTAAAAAGAGTTAACTCAAAAATGTTTTGCATAATCAAGGAGATCTTAAATCAAATTGCATATTAAAAATACATGTACTGGGGAGAGTCCAAATGTGAATAACAGCAAATGAATATAAATTTTGGTGAGGTGCTATAACTTTAGTGTCCAGAGTGTTGAGGAAGGTGTAGAAAATTACAAATAAGGAAAACATATTTTTAAATTTATACTAGGAAAAGAAAAGGGTTCAAGAAAAAATAGGACTACTGTTTTCAGTAGATTAGATGATAATACATGATGACAAAGTGAAAGCACAGCTGTCCAACTTTTATTTTGTCTTTTCTCTGCCAAAGAAAATTACATTTAGACTAGAAAAGAGAGAACAAAAATAGCTAATGGAGAGTTCATATCTGAAATAAGCAGAGAGAAGATAAGATCACTTAATAGCCTTAATAAGTTCAAATTACTTGGCCCAGATATCTCCAAGTAGGGATATTGGAAAAAAGGGCAGAGTGATTGCTGAGCTATTTTCTGTCATCTTTATAAGAACATTAAGAAGGGGAGAATTGCCATGGTATTATGGAAAGACAGATAAAGAAATGGTAGATGGTAAAAAAATTACAAATGGTAAATGGTAGATTCACAACTGATTGAATGTCTGGGAACAAGGAGAAGACATAAATAGTCAACTTCAGAGGAATTCTTCAATATCTCTGTAATGTTTAACATTTTAATTAAGACTTTGTTTCAATAAAGGTTTAGGTGATATGTTTATCAAATTTCATATGACACAAAGCTGGATAATACATCACGCACTGAGTGAGAGAATCAGATTCAAAAAGAAGTGGACAAGTAAAAATGTAATACCCATTTGAAAATAATTAAATCTAATAGAAATGGACGTAAAAAGCAGTTTTATAAATATAACATAGATGAGACATTAAAGTAAGGTCTGAAAGTTTTAGTTGAATTCATCTTTAATATAAGTTCAAGAAATTGATTACAACCACCACAAAAAGCTAATGTGATTTTGGATATAATTTATAGAAATATGTTCAAATCTGGAAATAGCATAGACAAACTAGAGTTGTGTGTTACATATTGCTTTCCTGCGATAAAGGCTGCATTTTTAAAATTTTATTTTTTTGCAAGGCAATTGGAGTTAAGTGACTTGCCCAGGGTCACACAATTAGGAAGTGTTAAGTATCTGAGGCTATATTTGAACTCAGGTATGAAAGCTTTATGTTAAAATTTTAGGAGAAGAAAAACTGGTCTATGTATGTTCCAGAATCTCCCAAATTCAGTAGATAGTATAGCCACAAAAGGAAGAAAAGCACAAATGAACAAATACAAACAAGACATTTAAAAATACAAAAAAAAAAAAAAAAGATTTGGGTTAAGAAAAAAAGTCTAGCCTCAAGTAACTGTACAAAAATTCTCAAAGTTTAGGCAACATTTAAGAAAAAATGGAAATCTTAAAATAAAGGGGGCAAATTTAATCTCAGAGATAATACTGATATTTGGTGAGAAAAACCCCAGCATGGGAATATTGGGCTGAATGTATATATCTTATTTGAAAGAATAAGTTAAGGAAAAGAGACATGTTAGCATTTTTGTTAAAATCCTATTCTCATTTGAAGAAATTCAGGATCAAGAGATAGATGTATGATGGCAAGTATTTGACTAACTATTAAAAGGACAAACAGAAATATTTTTTTCATAGAAGTATATTATAGACCACAGAAGCAGAAAGAGGAAATGGATGAGATGTTTGGAAATAGATCACAGTCATAATAATATGTTCAGGTTGGGATAGTAGTAGTAGCAGATATGGGAATTATCTGGATGGTTGTTGTTGCAGAATTTCAGTGATTTGGAAAGTCTGGCTTCCAATTTATAAAATTTATTTAAAATATTATCTCCCTTCTTTCAATGTCTCTGAATCCTCCTCCTTCCTTCAATGTCTCATTTCAAATCTAGCCACCTCATCCACTATTATACAGAATGTCTAATCATAATCCATAACATTCTTTTCATCTTAAACCTTTTCCTTTCTCTCTCCTTCCCACTTTTGGAAGTAAAACTCTCATTTTTTTATGAAATAGAATTCCTGGTCAACCTTTGCAGTATTATTTGAACTTTAATTTATAAATCTTAAATGATGAGGAATACCTTCTTCCACCTTGTCATGTATGGACTCTCCCTTTACCAGTCTCATTCATCAACTTATCTTCTTTTTGAGGTTTATGTTATCTAAAAATATCACTATTCCAAATATTTTTATCTATTATGTATTGACCTACAAATAATTCTTCTTTATCTACATTAATATCATTGTCTGGATAACATTCTTTCTACCCTAACTTTTGGTCTCATAAAAGGGGACTGCAATAAACAATATATGTTTCAATTTCATGTTCATTAACTCTGAAATCTTTATCTGATTATAATCTTTTATCATTCTCTCTTTTCCTCTGCCTTATAATCACCAATGTTGTCCCTGATCCTCACAATGATCCATCTCTCAGCTACTTCTCAATCCATCACCATTGCACTGGTAAAATTCTCTTCCTTTCTCATGTTGACCTCGGTTCAAGGGACCAACTGGTGGCTAATCAATTCCACTCACTATAGCCCTGTACTTGCCACCTTAACTTATTGATAGTCATTCCCTCTTAAATTTGGATTTTTGTTTCTCTAAAGAAATAAGGCTATTTACTAAGAACTTTATTTTAACTCTTCTTTCTCATCTCATATATCTCATGTGCCTTTTGTCACTATTTTCTCCATTATTCATCTTACGTGAAGAAGTAATCCTTCTTACCAAGGATAACTCTTTTACATGTACCTAAAGGTTGTTTTAATAAAGGTTTGTTACTAAACTGTGAGGCTCCACAGGTCCTTGTGGATTAATGTTTATCAACCAGCTCTAAGAAAATTATATAACATTTTAACTGTAAACTATCTATATTGTTAACATTTTCTAAGTAATTTTTAAAATCTTGACAATAAAAATATATACAATATTAGTATATTACAAATTATTTCTATTATATATAGTATAATATATATTTGTATGCATGTATATCATGTATATGCAACATGTAAGTATATATGTATAGCTCAACACATTCATAAAATACCTCTAAGGAATAGGAAAACAAGATCTATTAATGCAGCCTTTTCTACTTCTATATAGACCTTATCAGAGTTTTGGGTAGTATGAGTTCATACAGATGTGCCAGAACTGATTACTAAATTTTCATTGTGAGCATTTACACTTCAAAAATAGTAAATGTTATAAATCAGAACATTTTTTTTCAATTATCTAAGCATAATTTCTTTTGAGAAAATGTTTACAATGTATTCCACAACGTTGTGGACCTTCATAGTGAGTAAGATATGAATGAAGATAGTAAAGGACTGATAAAGAGCAGTTAGAATTGTGGGAATACAATTCTAAGAGATATGAGTCATCAAATCTAATAAGAATTGAATATCAGGAAGAAGAGGGAAATTGACATAAAAGGCTGGAAAATGAAGAAAAAAGGATTCAGAAAAGATTATTATATTTGTCAAATAAGAGATCATTGGTAATTTTGGAGAGAAGTTTTAGATGTAACATAAAACTAGAAAAAAGTACAGAGAGTTAATGGAGTGAAAGACAAAAAAATTGGAGGAAATGATTGTAAATAGGCTTCTCAGGGAATTTAGTCTTGAAGAAATTCAGGATCAAGAGTATTTGAGTAACTATTAAAAGGATAAGCAGAAATATTTTTTCATAGAAGTTCACTATAGACCACATAAGTAGAAAGAGCAAATAGGTGAGATGTTTGGAAATAGATCCCAGTCATAATATTATGTTCATGATGGGATGGTAGTAGTAGCAAATATGTGAATTATGGCTGGTGGGAGATGAGAAGAAAGGGAGATGAGAGAAAATGTGATAGCTAGAAGAGATAGATGAGTCAAGTTAGGGTTTTTATTTTGAAGATGGAGAGACATGAACATTTTTATAGGTAGTTGTAAAGAAAGCAGTGAATAAGTGAGAGAATGAAGATAATAGTAATCTACTAAAGAAGATGCTATGAAATCAGATTAGTTGTCCATATAGACTGATTTGCTTTGGCAAGGAGAAGGGAATCACTTCAGATAACATAGGAGTAAAGGAAATAGTTGTAGAATGCATCTAAATAGTATGAAATGAGAGAGGGAGAAGGGGGAGCTCTTAGTAAAAGGTTTCAATTTTATGAGACAAGATTCTCTTCTGAAAGAGCATTGTAGGGAGAGGCAAGTATGGGAGGTTTGAGATGGGATAAAATGGTTTTTAAAAAGCTGCTGTTGTATGTGGTGAATCAATGAAAACATTGTAAAAGATGTAGCTTATCATGGTGAAGGAATATTTGAGATTATATAACAAAATTTTATGATTTTTCTCTGACTTTATTCAGCATGTGAAAAAGAACAAAGGTAGCTGATGATGTAAATGATCATAAAATTAATCTTGGCAAGGGCAAGAATTTCCATGAAATAAAGGGACAAGGAGTTCTTTGGAAGAATTCTGTGTAAAATTGAACTGGTTTGCCTAAAGGTCAAGAAAAAAGGAAAAGAGTATAACCCCTGTAGAGGTGATGATCTGGGAAAAGAACTGAGGGAATGAAGGATTGGAGATTATGATGAGAGTTTGGAATTGAAGAGTAGAGTTTGGAATTGAAAAGCACAGGAAAGGTGAAATGACAGGCTTTCTAGATAAGAGAAATTCAAAGTTCTTAAATATAGAAGTAAAACAATTTTGGGTGATGGCAAAATAAAGCTGTGACAATTTGTGTGTAGGTAAGGTCACATAAAATAATAGATCATGGAAAATGAGTAATTGAAGAATTAGGATGTTAATGTAGTTAAGGAAATTATCTATCAAACTATCTATCTATCTATCATCTATTTGTCTATACACAACTGTGTGTGTGTGTGTGTGTGTGTGTGTGTAACCCCATCAAGATTCTGGTGATTGCTTTCTCCTAGCGTCCAGGATAACGTCTTGATTAAGTGACAAATATACATCAGATGAATATATAATAAGGAGAGATTACAGAATAAAGGTGGTTGAGGGAAAGCCTAAAATATTATACCTCCATCTCCACTTGACAAGTGAGTTATAGAATATGAGTTGTAGTGTAACGAGGGCTAGAGAGGGTGACCAAGAAAACTTTGTTATAAAGAGGAAACAAATTTCATTGAACAGAAGAAGATGAAAAAGGAAAAGTTTTAACATGGAAGCTAGCCTATTATTCATAAAGTAGATATCTCTTGCTAAAATTAAGGCCTGGATCTCTAACACCAAATTTCTTCTTATGATCTGTGAGTCATGGAATAACAGTTTCTGAAGAATCAAGCTACATATAACCCTAGAACCTAGGTAGAAATATATATTAGTCAAGGACAAGTGATAACAAATAAGGAAAGAAGTTACACAAGAAATCACGAAATTGATGTTGCCAGAAAAAATGCAACCAGAAAAAATGTGAACCAGTTATGTATTAGAAGTGAAAAAAATAGTATATATATATATATAGATATATATATATATATATGCACACACATATATATCCCACATGCTCTATGATTTGAAATAACTTAAATAATATATAAAGTCATTTCCCAGAATATTGATGGAAACTAATTTCTGGGGTGACTTTATGGGAGGACATGAATAAGAGATGCATAAGATAGGCAGTCATAGATAAGTAGTGATTTGCATCATTGGAGGGAATACCCATGTCAGCAACATGATCCATTTGTAAAGATTTAAAGATGGAAAATATTAATGAAATGAAAAGTCTTTCCAACATGAACCCCTTTTTAACTCCTGTAAAATGATTGATTTTGCGTTTACCAGAAATTTTTTCAAAGGGGAACACACTCTAGATTACTTGGAACTTTGATTTGTATAGTTCCTGATTTAGTCAGAACAACAGGTTTGACAAAAAGGTCAAATGATGAAAAAAGACTATGAAACAAGCTATCTGTGGGTCACTACATACCCAAGTTAATTTTTATGATCCTTTTATTCTAGGTTAAGGTACTAAAGGGTAATGAGTATAAATCACGCACAAATGAAAATGACAGCAAAGAAGGGTAATGAATAAGGTTTATCAACAACTCAGTTTGGAGGATTCCCAGAAAAGATCTCAAGTGTGATAGAAGTACATGAACACCAATTACTGGATTCAAGGATGAGTGACTAGGCAACTTACTTTCAGAGTCAATCAGTGTGTAAAGAGATTGTTATAACCCCAATCCCTATTGCACTATGGAAAAAATCTCAAGATTTGTGCTTGATGCTAGTGTGTGTGTGTGTGTGTGTGTGTGTGTGTGTGTGTGTGCATGCATGTGTGGGTGCGCTTATATAAGCAAATTATTAGGTGATTGAATGAAATTTTAGAGAATGAATTTGAGAATGTTTATTGGGATATTGGAAATTGTTGAACTGCTTTATATGGTTCATAATTCACACTAATGGGAAAGTTATAATTATGTGTATGTAGATTCCAAATCTTGTTTGTAAAATCAAATGAGCTTTTATCAAGAATTGATGATACACTAGGCACTTAGTTAAATGCTGGAAATAAATATGCAAATAGAGCTTACATCCTAATGGAAGAAGGTAACACATAAAAGGAAGGTTAAAAGGAGGTTAGAGCTTTAGAGTGTTACCCATGTTAGGGCATAGCAAAGAAATTCCTGACAATCAGGAGTGCATTTTGGAGAAACATGTTTGTATCTTTATATGATTCTTAAATGGGTGTATTTGCAGGTGTGAACCACGAAGTGGTGGGTTTGTTAGAGAAAATATATCAGTATAATCTATCAGTTAGAGAATACAGGTGGTGTGATTCAGATCCAGATCCTTGCTGTAGTTAAGGACATGATTAACAATTGGTTACCTGGATAGTTAGTGAGACAATTTGTATCTCAATTCACTTGTTCACTGAACTAGGGACTAGTGTTTAATAAAATCCATTAATCTTGACCTATAGAAGTATTGGAGGAAGAGAAGACTTTTCTGTAAAGTTTTCACAGTGATTGAGAGTCCATAGAAGAGCTAATCCTTATGAGGACAGCACTACTATATTGAGTAATATCTGTTAATGGAAGACAATATTACAAATTTTGGTGATGTTACAGATTTCAGCAGAATCATCATTCAGGCTGAACATCTACTATTAACAATATTCCCCCTACACCCTCCTTCCCCCGCCTCTGGATTTTTTTTTAATTATAGACTTTCATTGGCAAAACATAAGCATGGGTAATTTTTCAACATTGACCCTTGCAGAAAATTATGTTCCAACTTTTCCCCTCCTTCCCTCCACCCCCTCCCCTAGATGGCAGGTAGTCCCATACATATTAAATATGTTAAGGTATATGTTAAATAAAATATATGTATACACATTTTTTAAGTTATCTTGCTGCACAAGAAAAATCAGATTTGGAAAGAAGGTAAAATAAGCTGGGAAGAAAAACAAAGATGCAAGCAAATAATAACAGCAAGAGTGTAAATGCTATGTTGTGCTTACACTCATATTCCAGTGTTCTTTTGCTGGGTGTAGCTGGTTTTGTTCATTACTGATCAATTGGAACTAATTTAGTTCCACTCATTGTTAAAGATAGCCACTTCCATCAGAATTGATCCTCATATAGTATTGTTGTTGAAGTGTATAATGATCTCCTGGTTCTGCTCATTTCACTCAGCATCAGTTCATCTAAGTCTCTCCAAGCCTTTCTGTATTCATCCTGGTGGTCATTTCTTAAAGAACAATAATATTCCATAAAGAACCTTTAACTGTGTTAGGTGTGTGGATCAATGCCTAATTTTTGCCATACTAATTTCCAGTTTTCCCAGCAGTTTTTGTCAAATAGTGAATTCTTATCCCAAAAGTTGGGATCTTTGGGTTTGTCAAACGTTAGATTGCTATAGCTATTGACTATTTTGTGTGAAGACCACGTATTTTAAAATCAGCCGGAGTCAGGAATTCAGGTTAGGGGAAAATCGTCAGTCTTTATTCTCAGTGAAGAAAGATTGGAGGTGGAAGAGAATGGGCAATAGCAATGTGTGTAGCTGAATCAAGAAGCTAGCTAGACCAGCAGCCACATGACCAGCAGCTAGTAGTATGGAACCAAGGTCAATCTCCCCCAGCTTTTCTTCCTGTCTCTGTCTCCACCCACCAAAATTGTCATTTCCTATACAACACATCAGGACTTGCACAGAGAGTGGGCAGGGACCATTCTTTATCCAATTATGTATATTAATAGAGTATAGCCCAATTACTATTTAGCCTCATGTACTTAGGACCTCAGTGCATCAACTCAAACCTCAGCGCATTACAATTTTGTCCTTTGAGCCTAACCTATTCAACTGATCAATTAGTCTGTTTCTTAGCCAATATGTCCACACTTAACACTGTACACCAATATAAGGTCAAAACAGGTTCATGATCTAGGCATAAAGAATGAGATTATAAATAAATTAGAAAACATAGGATAGTTTGTTTCTCAGACTTGTGGAGGAGGAAGGAATTTGTGACCAAAGAAGAACTAGAGATTATTATTGATCACAAAATAAAAAATTTTGATTATATCAAGTTAACAAGCTTTTGTACAAACAAAACGAATGCAGATAAGATTAGAAGGGAAACAATAAATTGGAAAAACATTTTTACAGTTAAAGGTACTGATAAAGGCCTCATTTCCAAAATATATAGAGAATTGACTCTAATTTATAAGAAATCAAGCCATTCTCCAATTGATAATTAGTCAGTGGATATAAACAGACAATTTTTAGATGATGAAATTAAAATTATTTCTACTCATAGAAAAAGGTGTCAATTAAGACAACTCTGAGATACTACTACAACACACCTGTCAGATTGGCAAAGATGACAGGAAAATATAATGATGAATGTTGGAGTGGATGTAGGTAAACTGGGACACTGATGCATTGTTGGTGGAGTTGTGAGTGGAGCCAACCATTTTGGAGAGCAATTTGGAACTGTACTCAAAAAGTTATCAAATTGTGCATACCCTTTGATCCAGCAGTTTATCCCAAAGAGATATTAAATAGGGGAAAGGAATCTGTATGTGCAAAAATGATTGTCACAGCCCTTTTCGCAGTGGCCAGAAACTGGAAATTGCATGGATGCCCATCAGTTGGATAATGTCTGAGTAAATTGTGGTATATGAATGTTATGGAATATTAGTGTTCTGTAAGAAATGACTTGTAGGATGAATACAGAAAGGCTTGGAGAGACTTATACCTGGTAGTTGGTCAAAGGTGATTGGCACATTATCTCCAGGTTGCCTATTTCATTGGCATTTTTTTTTTTTAAAGAGTTCACTATACTCAGAAAGCTACAACAAGTTTTGTCCAGGTTCTAAACATGTCCTTGATATAAATTTCCAATCATTAGGGATTAAAATTTCAAAAGCCAAATTCTCTAATATCATCTTTACATAAGACAATGTAGATTTATAAAGAGTGCAAGCCTTTTTCAGATATTTGATAATTTCCAGAATAAAAAGAGTGTATCTTCTTTTTTCCTGATCTGAAGTCTCAAAGTCTTCCATCACAGGATACGTTTCTATTCTCAAATCAGATTTATCCTGACCTTCTTCTTTAGCTTTAATTAGTGCCCTTTGTAATTGTGTCATAGGGAGTGCACAAAGCTGCTTCATAGGTAATGCTGATGGTTTCACTGCCCTCCCCACTCCTTTTCCTCCCTCCATTGATGAAGGCGAAATTGAGGGAGGGGGGTCAAGAGATGGGGAATACCCTAAGAGTGCCTGCTTGGGTGTAACTGAACTGTCAAAGTGAGAAGCACCACACTCTTTAAGCTTATCTGCATGGTACTTAAGATCCAACTCTCCATGCTTTTCAGCTGCTTTGTCAGTACCATCTCCCTTCTCTTCTTTCTCCTCACACTTCCTTCTCTTGCTGTTCTCCTTAGAACTTTTCCTTTCTTTTTTTTGCTTTTTTTCCTTTTTTTAGAACTTGTGAGATTCTTTAAAGCCAATTGTATTATATTATACATAAGGAATGTTCAGGAATTAAATCAGGACCCATAGCTTTATAATATTCAATTAGTTCTTTTCCCACTAGTTCCCACATATCTGGCTCTAATTTTTTTTTTTTCCTTAGCGAGCCAAGGAGACATGCATTCTAATATATTTAAGAGTCCAGTGATCTGCTTCCAAGTTACCAACAAAGCTTGCTTCTTTATTAACATAAATATGCATTCTGCATATTTCCCTTGGGGTGGAGGAGGTCCCCTTCTTAGTATTTACCCCATTTCAGCTAAAAAACAAAAGTGACTAGTTTAGCCCTTACCAATGTTTCCTGCTTCTCTATTTTTATACTCACCCTATTTCAGGTTCACAGGGGACTTCTCCACTGAGCTTACTCTTGCATCAGTCAAACTGCTTTGTGCCCTGCTTTGCAAGGCCCTAAGTTTCTAGGGCCCCATGTTTGGCCTCCAAAATGTAATATTTGGACTAGCTCTTTGAAGGACCTTGGGATCAGCCTGAGTCGTTGGTCTTAGTGGAGGAGGGAAGGAGGATTAAAGTGTAATGTCCAGGAAAGCTCTCTGGAGGGCCTTAGGAACAGCCCTGGGCCTATACTTGTACTTCCCTTTAAATCTTGTATCTTTTGGTTCTGTTTGTGCAAAACCTTTTTAATTTAATGTAATGTCCATTTTGCCTTTCATAATGTTCTCTAATTCTTGTTTGGTCATAAATTCTTTCCTTTTCCTAAGATCTGATAGGTGAATTATGTCTTGTTCTCTTAATTTGTTTATGATATCATCCATTATGGCCAAATCATGTATCCATTTTGACCTTATTCTGGTATGGGATGTGAAATGTAGGTCTATGCTGATTTTCTGCCATATTATTTCTCAGCAAATTTTGTCAAATAATGAGTTTGTATTTCAGAAGATGGAGTTTGGTGTTTTATCAAATACTAGATTTCTATAGACTTTGATTATTGTTTCATGTGTATCTAATCGATTCCATTGATCCACCACTCTATATCTTAGTCAGTACCAAATGATTCTGAGGAGTGCTAATTTATAATATAGTTTTAGGCTTGGTACTGCTAAGCCACCATCCTTTGTATTTTTTTTCATTAAATTTCTAAAGAGTGGTTGAATCAGTATATTTTAAAAATAACAGTGCATTAGTGTTTCAATTTCTCCACATCCTCTCCATCATTTGTCACTTTTATTTTCTGTCATATTAACCAATTTGATAAGTGTAGGGTGGTAGGTCAGAATTGTTTTAGTTTGCATTTCCCTAATCAGTCATGATATAGAACATTTTTATATGAGTGTAGGTAGGTTTGCTAAATTCATCTGAAAACTGTATGTTTTTATTTTTTAAACATTTATCAAGCAGAGAATGACTCTTTTTTTTTTAAATTGACTCAGACAGATTAGGGGCAGAGCCAAGATGGCAGAGAAGACACATGCAACTTTCTAAGCTTTTCTCATACCCTCACAAACAATTATTAAATTCAGCCTCAAAAATAGAGCTTGACTGATACAATTCATGAAGATTAGAAGTACAATAACTTACCAGGCAAAGATAATCTGGAAGATTGCCAGAAAAGGTTTGTCCTGAGAGGTGGGAACAGACAGTGCATTCTGCAGCACAGGCCAGGGCAGTCACAAATCTGCATGGCAGGGAGGCACAGCCTCCAATCTGTACAGTGGGGAACTCAGCCTGGGGCAATAGAACTTCCACAGTGAGACTGTGTTTCTCTGGGCAGAGACACTTCTGGTCCATGTGGCTATTCGCTGGATAACTGCTAATACCCATAGCCCCACAGCAGGCTTTGGCTTGGGATAATGACACTTTCACTGCTCAGCCTCTAGCCCCAGGGCAGTCACTAATCTCCACAGTGGGGTTCTTAACTGGGCACTCCTGCAGCTCAGCCTCGTGTTACCGAGGTCTGAGTCACTTCCAGTGGGGAACTCTTTCCCAGAGCACTTCCATACCTTGTTGCTCTTTGCAGCCTGTTGGCAGGACAGCTACTGTCCATACATCTATCCCTGTTCTGCAGAGGAAGCTAGTAACCTCCTTGCCCTGAAGGCAGACCCTACAGGCTTTTAAAAAATGAGTAAAAACATCAAAAGGACAAACTATATCTTCTATATAGAAGGAGAGTAGGTTTTCAACCCCGAGGAGACTAATAACAGACAGTCTCCAGATAAAACCGCAAAGGGGTATGTAACCTGGTTCCCATCACACAAATCTCTACTAGAAGAGAGTATTAAGAATCTTAAAAGAGAGCCAGAAGAAAAATGGGGAATGGAAAGAGAAGCTATGCAAGAAAGTAACAACTTATTGAAATGTGAATTGGAAAAGGTAAAGAACTTTCAGGAAGTCCAGGGTTATAGAATTTGTGCATTGGAAAAGGTAAAGAAATCCCAGCAAAGTAGGATATGTGAATTGGAAAAAATAAAGAACTCCCAAAAAAGCAGGATTTGTAAATTGGAATAACAAAATAACTCACAAAAAAAATGGTGAAATAGAAAAAAAATTCCATAAAGCAAAACAACTAGTTTAAAAACTCAATTGGACATAAAAAAAGAAGTAAAAAAAAAAAAAAAAAACTGATGAAGAAAATAACTCATTAAAAATCAGAACTGAACAAATAGAAATGAATGATTTATTGAGATATCAAGAATCACTCAAGCAAAACCAAAAAGAAAAAAAAAAAGAAAAATTAGGAAAAAATATTAAAAATCTGCTTGGAAAAACAACAAACCTGGAAAATAGATATAGGAGAGATAATCTGAGGATTATTGGACTTCCCAAAAATTATGATGAAAAAAAGAGCCTAGATACTATTTTACAAGAAATCATCACAGAAAACTGCCAGACGTAATAGAACCAGAAGGTAAAATAGGCATTGAAAGAATTCATTGAACACCTTCTGAAAAAGACCCTAAAATAAAAACTCCGAGGAATATTGTGGCCAAATTTCAGAACTATCAGACAAAGGAAAATATATTACATGCAGCCAGAAAAAAACAATTCAAATACCGAGGTGACACAATAAGGATCACTCAAGATCTGTCTGCCTTCACATTAAAGGATTGAAGGGCCTGGAATCTGATATTCCGAAAGGCAAAATAATTTGGAATGCAGTCAAGAATAAACTACCCCACTAAGTTGAGCATTTTCTTCCATGCAAGAAGATAGCCATTTAATGAAACAGATGAATTCCATTTGTTTCTAAGGAAAAATCCAGATCTAAACAAGAAATTTGATCTCCAACAATAGGACTCAAGAGAAGCAGAAAAACACAAAAGGAACTCTTGAGAAATATATTTCTGTTATGGATATACATAAAGAGAACATGTGGATTTTGATTTTACTGATATAACATAAAAAGGGAGGTAGAAATGGAAAGGGGATAGTATAAGAAAAAGGGGGGATAAAAAGAGGGAAACGACATCCCATGAAGAGGCAAAGGAAACCTATCATATCTGAGGGAATTTAGAAAGGGGGAGGAACATTGTGTGAATCTTACTCTCATCAGAGTTGGCTCAAAGAGGAAATAATTAACATATTTGTTTTACAAAGAATCTTCTCTCATCTCATTAAAAAGTGGGAGAGGAAAAGGAAAAAGACAAAAAAGGGGAAGGGATTCAAAGGGAGGAGGGAGGGACCTTAAAGAGGGAGAGCTGTATGATGCAAGGGGGACCAATAGGTTTAATACCAGGGAAGGGGGGAAGGAGGGCAAGAAAAAGAAAAGCATAATCTGGGGATAATAAGATGGCAGGAAATACAGAATTATTTTTAACTGTAACTGTGAATGGGATGAACTCTTCCATAAAGCAGAAGTGGATAACAGACTGTATCAAAAGTCAGAACCCTACAATATGATGTTTACAGGAAACACATTTCAAACAGGGAGATACATACAGAGTAAAGATTAAAGGCTGGAGCAGATTCTATTATGCTTCAGGTGAAGTCAAAAAAGCAGGGGTAGCGATCCTTATCTCAGATCAAGCAAAAGCAAAAATTTATCTAATTAAAAGAGATAAGGAAGGAAACTATATCTTGCTAAAGGGTAGCATAGACAATGAAGCAATATCAACACTAAACATATATGCACCAAGTGATATAGTATCTAACTTCCTAAAGGAGAAGTTAAAAGAGTTGCAAGAAGAAATAGACATCAGAACTATAATAGTTGGAGATCTCAACCTTGCACTCTCAGAAATAGATAAATCAAATCACAAAATAAATAAGAAAGAAATTAAAGAGGTAAATAGAATATTAGAAAAAATTAGACATGATAGATCTTTGGAGAAACCTGAGTGGTGACAGAAAGGAATATACTTTCTTCTCAGCAGTTCATGGAACCTATACAAAAATTGACCCTATTTTAGGACATAAAGACCTCAACATGAAATGCAGGGAGGCAGAACTAGTAAGTGCTTTCTTTTCAGATCACAATGCAATAAAAACTGCATTCAACAAAAGTTAGGTGTAAATAGATCAAAAAGTAATTGGAAACTAAATAATCTCATCTTAAAGAATGATTGGGTGAAACAGCAAATTATAGACACAATTAATAATTTCACTCAAGATAATGACAATGATGAGAAATTATACCAAAATTTGTGGGATGCAGCCAAAACAGTAATAAGGGGAAATTTTATATCTTTAGAGGCTTTCTTGAATAAAATAGAGAAAGAGAAGATCAATGAATTGGGCTTGCAACTTAAAAAGCTAGAAAAAGACCAAATTAAAATCCCTCAATCAAATACTAAATTGGAAGTGCTAAAATTAAAAGGAGAAATTAATAATATTGAAAGTAAAAAAAAACCTATTGATTTAATAAATAAAACTAAGAGTTGGTTTTATGAAAAAACCAATAAAATAGATACACCTTTGGTAAATCTGATTAGAAAAAGGAAAAGGGAAGATCAAATTGTTAGCCTTAAAAATGAAAAAATTTAACTCTCCAACAATGAGGAGGAAATTAGAGCAATAATAAGGAGCTACTTTGCCCAACTTTATGCCAATAAATTTGATAACCTAAGTGAAATGGATGACTACTTCCAAAAATATAGGCTTGCCAGATTAGGAGAGGAGGAAGTAAATTGCTTAAATAGTCCCATTTCAGAAAAAAGAAATAGAACAAACAACTCCCTAAGTAAAAATCTCCAGGACCAATGGATTTACATGTGATTTCTACCAAACTTTTAAAGAATAATTAGCCCCAATGCTATATAAACTATGTGAAAAAATAGGGAATGAAAGAGTCCTACCAAATTCCTTTTATGACACAGACATGGAACTGATACCTAAACCAGGTAGGTTGAAAACAGAGAAAGAAAATTATAGACCAATCTCCCTCATGACTATTGATGCTAAAATCTTAAATAAGATATTAGCAAAAATACTACAGAAAATCATCTCCAAGATAATATACTATGATCAAGAAGGATTTATACCAGGAATGCAGGCTGGTTCAATATTAGGAAAAGTATTAGTATAATTGATCATATCAATAACCAAATTAACAAAAACCATATGATCATCTCAATAGATGCAGAAAAAGCATTTGATAAAATCCAACATCCATTCCTATTAAAAACACTTGAGAGTATAGTAATAAATGGACTTTTCCTTAAAAGAATCAGTAGCATTTATTTAAAACCATTAGTAAGCATCATCTGTAATGGGGATAAACTGCAACCATTCCCAATAAGATCAGGAGTGAAACAAGGTTGCCCACTATCACCATTACTATTCAATATTGTATTAGAAATGCTAGCTTTGACAATAAGAATTGAGAAAGAGATTAAACAAATTAGAATAGGTAATGAGGAAACCAAATTATCACTCTTTGTTGATGTTATGATGGTATACTTAGAGAACCCCAGAGGTTCTACTAAAAAGCTATTGGAAATAATCCATACCTTTAGCAAAATGGCAGGATACACAATAAACCCACATAAGCATTCTTATATATCTTATATATCACTAACAATATCCTAACAATATCACTAACAATATATCACTAACAAAATCCAACAGTTAGAGTTATAAAGAGAAATTCCATTTAAGTAACTACTGAAAGTATACAATATTTAAGAATCTATTTTCCAAGGGAAAATCAGAAACTATATGAGCAAGACTATAAAACTTTCCACAGTTTCCACACAAATAAAGTTAGATCTAACCACGTGGAAAAATATTAAATGCTCATGGATAGGGTGAGCAAATATAATAAAGATGATAATGCTATCTAAACTAATCTATTTATCTAGCACTATACCAATCAGACTCCCAAAAAACCATTTTAATGACCTAGAAAAAATAACAACAAACTTCATATGGAAAAACAAAACATCAAGAATTTCAAGGAATTAATGAAAAAAAAAATCAAATGAAGGTGGCCTAGCTCTAGCAGATCTAAAATTACATTATGAAGCCGCAGTTACCAAAACCATTTAGTATTGGCTAAGAAATAGTAGTTGATCAGTGGAATAGGTTAGGTTCAAAGGACAAGACAGTCAACAACTTTAATAATTTAGTGTTTGCCAAACCCAATGACCCCAACTTTTGGGATAAGAACTCACTGTTGGCAAAACCTGCCGGGAAAAATTGGAAATAGTATTGCAGAAACTAGGCATTGACCTACACTTAACACCATATATCAAGATAAGGTCAAAATGGGTTCATGACCTAGGCATAAAGAATGAGATTATAAATAAATTAGAAGAACATAGGAGAGTTTACCTCTCAGAACTGTGGAAGAGGAAGGAATTTATGACCAAAAAACTAGAGATCATTATTAATCACAAAATAGAAAATTTTGATTATTTCAAATTGAAAAGTTTTTGTACAAACAAAACTAATTCAGATAAGATTAGAAGGGAAGCAATAAAATGGGAAAACATAAAGTCCTCATTTCCAAAATATATAGAGAATTGACTCTAATTTATAAGAAATCAAGCCATTCTCCAATTGATAAATGTTCAAAGGATATGAACATACAATTCTCAGACGAAGAAATTGAAACTATTTCTAGCCATATGAAAAGATGCTCCAAGCCATTATTAATCAGAGAAATGCAAATTAAAACAACTCTGAGATACCACTGCACACCTGTCAGATTGGCTAGAATGGCAGGGAAAGATAATGTGGAATGTTGGAGGGGATATGGGAAAACAGGGACACTAAAACATTGTTTGTGGAATTGTGAATACATCTAGCCATTCTGGAGAGCAATTTGGAACTGTGCTCAAAAAGTTATCAAACTGTGCATACCCTTTGATCCAGCAGTGTTTCTACCGGGCTTATATCCCAAAGAAATCTTAAAGAAGGAAAAGGGACCTGTATGTGCAGGAATGTTTGTGGCAGCCTTCTTTGTAGTGACCAGAAACTGGAAACTGAGTGGATACCCATCAATTGGAAGAATGACTGAATAAATTGTGGTATATTAATATTATGGAATATTATTGTTCGGTAAGAAATGACCAGCAGGATGATTTCAGAAAGGCCTGGAGAGACTTACATGAACTGAGGCTGAGTGAAATGAGCAGGACCAGGAGATCATTATATACTTCAACAACAATACTATATGATGATCAATTCTGATGGACGTGGCCATCTCCAGCAATGCGATGAACCAAATCAGTTCCAATAGAGGAGTAACAAATTGAACCAGCTACACCTAGTGAAAGAACTCTGGGAGATGACTATGAACCATTACATAGAATTCCCAATCCCTATATTTTTGTTCGCCTACATTTTTGATTTCCTCGCAGGCTAATAGTACACTATTTCAAAGTCTGATTCTTTTTGTACAGCAAAATAACTGTTAGGACATGTATACTTGTATTTAATTTATAATTTAACATATTTAACATGTATTGGTCAACCTGCCATCGGTGGGAGGGGGTGGAGGGAAGGAGAGGAAAAATTGGAACAAAAGGTTTGGCAATTATCAATGCTGTAAAATTACCCATGCATATAATTTTAAATAAAAAGCTATAATTAAAAAAATTTCAAAAAAAAAAATGATGGGCTTGGGGAAAACTTTCCTTCAGTCACTCTTGGCATGAGAGCTGGCTCCATATGTTGTAATTGTGTGTCAAACATGGATCTTGAAAACTGCAAATGGGTGTAATTACTTCTTGCTATACACTTCTCCTCTGCCAGGAATTTCTGGACATTTTAATATTAATATACACAATGAATTTATGATGTTAATAATTTATTTCAAGTCACTGAATCAAACAATTACATCATATTGCATGTAATTTTCAAATCTAGCTTAATTATTTTTATTAGAAACCAGAGGCTTTTTTCACTTATTTTTGTCCATTCTAGATTGTTAGGGTTGCAGCTGAATAATCAAGGAATTAAGGTATTTAGTTTCTGAGATGAAAGAATTTGAATTTGAAAATTGAGAAAAATGCCTTAAGTAAATGTATCAGAGAGCAGCTCAAATGAATTATCATCTGGAAATGATAGTGCACAAACTTTTGAATATGTTTCATCAGCATAATATTTTCAGAAATCATTTAATATACACCAATGTAAGGATTTTGACCATCATAAAAATACCAACTGCAGCAAATTAAAAATCAATAAACTTTGATCTCTGCAGAAGAAAATAAGCATCAAGAAATAAACTAAAACTATAGACTAACACACTGCTACTCTTAACCTGTACATAGATGAGAAATTACTTAAACTCAATCCAGAAATATTTTGTTTAAAATTCTTAGTCAGAAGATGGTTTTCTTAATTTGTGCAAGAATTTCATTTTTATACACTTATGGCACATTTAGAGATATAAAAATAGTCAAAAGATGGATAGGTGATATTTTTATTGACTTAAGATGATATAAAGTGTTTTTTAAAAGATAATTTAATAATCCTGTATCCTGTCCAAGAACATAGGTACAAAATCAGAGAAATGGATAAATATATCTGTATGCTTCCAGAAATAGATATAGAAGGTCTAAATATTGATTTCATTGACAAAGACAACAACCAACATCTACATAACATAGTATAACAGAAATAGGTGATTGCATATGAAATGGCAAATCTATTAAATAAAACTTATTCCTTTTAAATATATAATAAAGTTATCACGTAACTTCCCTCACTTTTTTCTTTCCTCCTCTCCCACATTAAAGATGCCTACCATTAGACACAAATAGGCATATATGTATATGTACATATATATTATGCAAAATCATCCTGTACATATTTTTATTTATCAATTCTTTTTCTGGATTCAGAGATTATCTTCTTTCATAGCTCCTTTAAATTTCATTTGGATATTTATAATAGTCAAAATGACAGTCACTCGATGAAAAAACTGAGACTTAGAAACAATAAGTTATTTATTCAAATTGCTACAATAGAGTATTTTGGTTCTCTCTAAAGCCAATATAGGACAGAGAAGAGGAGAACTAAGGGTAGGGTTAAGGAGTGAGGGAGTGGAGAGATATGAGGTTGAAGGTCCTAATAGTTGCAACATCTTATAGTACTCACAAACATACATAGTTGTTTTTTTGTTTTGTTTTGTTTTGTTTTGTTTTGTTTGTTTGTTTGTTTTTGGAAAAGCAATGAATAGGGAACTCATGAAAGACAGTGAATAACTATTTAACTATTTCAGAAAACCTTATGATACTGGATAATCTGCTGGACTTGATGTCAGGAAGACCTAGATCCAAATCTTTCTTCATTCACTTACTACTTTTACGACCTTGCACAAACCAAGATGCCTCTATGGACCTTCTCTGTATTTTGAAGGGGTTAGACTTAGTGATGTTTTAGGTCCTTTTCAACTCTAATTTTATATGTCAGGAATTGCGAAAATTCCAGATGATAATACTAAATTAAATTCTCATTTATATGATACTTTATGGCTTATAAGATGCTTTTCTCACAAAAATCCTGACCACCAGTTAGCATTAATATGAATTTTAGAGATAAGCATCCTGGGAATCAGAAGCATTGAGTGAATTGTCCTTGATTACAAAATGAATTAAAGTCACAGCAAGGACTTTGAGATCTTTTGTCTATAAGTAGTACACACCTTTAACTATCCCTACAGGAAAGAGTATTTCTTTTTCCAATGTTGTCATCGTGTTCTTTTCTTAGAGATATTTCTAAAGTGTAAGGAAGAAAGCTACTTTCACAAAAATAAGGGCCTTGCTGTAAGGTTCTGATATGTGCCTCCTGTATTATTTAATCTGCTTAGAGGCACCACTATCCCAGTTGTTTCCTGAAGAAATCATTAGAAATAAATTATTTAGCAACTTTATCACTTTTCCTTATCAAAAACTAAGCTTGTATGAAATGCATTTCCCTGGTGATAACAGCTGTCAGATTCTTACTTCATATAAGCATCAACATTAGGCTTTCTTTTTTTGTCCTACCAACCAGCATTCCCTTCCCCTTCACTAACAGTCTTTTCTAGCTTTTAACTCAAATCCTGGCCATTTGCTTGAAGACACTAATCGATTTCACACTTTTGATACTATAGATTTGCTATATTTTATTAAATGACTCTACTCTTCTAAGTCCAAATCTAGGTTTACTGGCACAACCTGCTGGTTCTCCCTGCTTTCTTCCTGTTTGAGGTTCTCTCTTTTAACCTTCATTTGCTAGAGATGTCAATTTTTTTTTTTCCATTTTGGCTTGCTCTGTGAGAACAGTAAAATACTCCCTTTAAAGGTTATTTTTACCCTTAAAAATATTAAAGGAAGAAGCAAAGAGGATATAATTACATGAGAAAACATTTGCTAGACTGACATCTTTTGAGGTTCACTGTCAGCTGCTACTTGGCCTCACTTATATCCAAGTCTCCTACAAGTAAAGATATCACCCTGTCTTTGAAAACAAAGGATAAGCAACTATTACTACTGCAAATCATAATGAGCTTCTCTTTCTGTGATTTCTCCTGGTTCTCAAATCACTGAAGTAATGAAAAATTTACAGGGTCATTAATCTTCAGTGCATGATGCCATCTTTGATGACCTTATCTTTTCCAGGTTTCTAAAATCTAGGTTCCCAATAGCTTTGTTTTGCATACATAATAATTGGTGATAGACAATTTTATCCATAAATAAAGACATGATTTTAGTATGTTTTAGAGAATATCAAACATAAAACAAGAGTAAACAAAGGAGGAGGAATGGCATATTCCTCAATAACATAAGCCGAAACAATAATATTTCTTGGGAAAACTATGATACAAAGCAATCTGCAAAATACATAAAAAGAATATCATTTCTTAAGATATGAAATTTTAAGGAAAACAAAAAATCCATCATAACAAATAAGCAGTCAAGTAAAAAGAACCTTATAGAGGCTGTGTCCAAAAAATGTAAGTTTCTTTTTGTAGATTGTTCCCAATCCTTTATCAGGAGGGTGATAAAGTGTCTCATTATAGATTTTTAGGAAACTTGAAGAGTTCATGACAATTCTTAAATCTTTTAAAATTGTATTTCTTGAGGGTGATTCTTTCCTTGCATAAATTATTCTCCTAGTTGTATTCACATCATTCTCAATCAATTTATGTTAAAATAATTCGCTCGAATCATTTTTGGGTCATTTCCTATAATGCAATTACATTTTTACACCAATATACAATGTGTTCAGCTATCCCCTAATAACTATTTTAGTCTCTAGTTCCTTCACTTTCTTCTTTAAAAAAAAAAGACAAAACTAAAATATTGCTTTAAAATATATGCTGTACTGATTACGATGTTTCAGTTCTTAAGCTGGGTCCAAAACTGGGTATGATGAAGACCTAAGTCAGGGATCATCTTCCATACAACTACCAAAGGAATGTGTCTAAAATCCATGGCAGCTGTTATTTCTCTGGCTCAGAAAGCTAGAGAATAGTTCTGTTACTTTGAATATAAATACTTTCTCCTCAGTTTCACATTTAAAGATTCTAGAGATCAGATTCCATTCTGTTTTTCCTGTTACTCTTCTTTGTACATTCTACATCGCAATCCTATGATGTTCTAGGGAATTTTCTTTTTAGGTTATCTTTCAGAAGATGATGAATAGATTTCCCCCCACTTTATATTGTCATTTGCTTCTAAGAGATTCATTTATGATTCCATGAAATATGATAACTAGGGTCTTTTTTTTATCATGGCTTTTAGGTAGTTCATTGATTATTGTTATTTTTTCTTTTTCATCTTTTTTTCTAGATCACTGTTTTTTATAGTGAAAGACTTTACATTTTCTTCTGTACTTTCAGTCTTTTTGCTTTCTTTCATTATTTCTTTTTGTTTCATGAATTATTGGCTTTATGAGTCTATTCTAATTTTTTATAGCTTTGAGCCAATCTGTTCATTCTAGTTCAATTTTTTCTGTCTTATTTCTTTTCCATTTTACCCTCTAGCATATTTGTTTATTGATTAAAAACTATATTAACACATTCTATTATGTTTTTGGCCTGAATATTTCTCTTCACGCTTCAGACTGTGTTAAAGGTAGAAGAATCTTTGCTTTGTTCTTAGAATTTTAGTTACATTGCTGCTGCTTGCTTCTGGACTTGATGCTATTGGGGCATATTACTCAAAGCTGCAGTTACCCATCATCCTAGACTGCCAACTGTAGTTGCCTCAATCAGCCTTGGATCTGTGACCTGTACTCGCAAGACTTTTTTTTTTATTTCCTCATCATGATTTAATATGATACACTGGTCTAGATATACTAGATATATTTGCATGAATTTTGTTTCTTCCCTTTTTTTGAAGGGGACTTTGTGTTGCTGTACTGTATTGTGCTGTACTGCTACTCCAGCATTTTGGCTCTTCATTCTTATGTTTCTTTATCATAAAGATAAAGAATGCATGTTATTTTACTTAATCAATTACAAATTTCAGGCATCTGGGTGATATAGTGGATAGGCTACAGGATCTGGGTTTAGGAAGAGATGAGCTCTACTTTTATCTCTACACTTACCAACTGTATTAGTTATTTGACTTCTGTCTGTCTCAGTTTATTTAACTGTAACATTGGAATAATAAAAAATAATGCATAATTCTTAGTGTTGTTTTGAGATGGGAGAGTCAAATGAAATAATATTTGTAAAGCACCTAGCTCAGTGACATATCACAGATATTTAATGAAAATTTTTTCATCCCCTCTTTTTATTCAGACATTATTGTGTCTTTATATTCATTATGGTTGCCATATAATAAGTGCATAATAAATGCTGATTGCTTTATTTATGGTTTTAATTGAACCTCCCTCTCCTCCAGGAATGATGAAGGAAAAGTATTATGGAATTTTGAACACACATGAAGAGTAGGGGTAAAGGCCAATATATAGCAAAACCTAGACTTGCATGATCTAGTTAATTTATTGAAAAGGGCAAGGAGACCATACCACAGATAAAAATATGAAACCAGAAAATGATTATAAAGTCTTGAGACTGATGAGCATTAGAGATGTGATTTCAGTCTAAGGAGAAAGGACTATGGTGTTAGTGATGATGATAATGAAACTTTAAAATATCGAAGTCAGTTTCCTTTATTATTTGTTTTTGTTAATAATTTCCATGATTTTTTCAAGAAAAATCATGCTAATATAGATACTTCCAGATTCATTATAATGGTTTTAGAATGACATTATTCAGATGCATTATATGAGTTGTGATATGTTTTTATATTGCTTGACATTCTAGCAACACAAATCCAATTATAAAAGCAAACCCAGGGGAACATTGTACACAGGAATAACAAGATTATATGATCAACTATGATGTACTTAGTATTTTGCAGTAATACAGTGATCCAAGGCAATTCTGATAGACTTAGGATAGAAAATGCCATCAGCAGAGAAAAAAAGAGAGCAACAGTGAGAACGAGACAGAGACAGACAGAGAGAGAGGAGACTGAGAGAGGGGAGAGAGAGAGAGAGAGAGAGAGAGAGAGAGAGAGAGAGAGAAGAAAAAAGACAGAGAGAGAGAGAGAGAGAGAGAGAGTAAGAAAGACAGAGAGAGAAAACCATGAAGACTGAATATGGGTCAAAGCATATTATTTTCCCCTTCTTTTTATTGCCTGTTTCTTTATCCTGGTTTTCTCCTTTTGTTCTGATTTTTCTTTCACAATATGATTATTATAGAAATATATTTTATATTATATATTATATTATACAGGTAAAACCTATATCAGATTGCTTGTTGTAATGGGGAAGGAGGAGTTAAGAAAGTAAGGGAAAAATTTGGATGAAAATCTTACAAGAATTAATATTGAAAATTATCTTCAGACTACTGTAATGCTACTCTGAAATATTTAATCTCTAGGACAGCATGGGGAGATATTAACATCTAGTCTTCTGTACTGGGAGGGGGGAAGTGTTTTATCATTTGTTTTGTGAAATAAAGTTGGTCGCTAAAATTATCATAGAATTGCAACTAAAATTGTTATAAATATATCAATTATATGAATTCAAGGAGTTTCTTATTTTAAATTGTTCAATTAAAAAAAGAAAATTGTTATAAATATATATATATATATATATGAATATATTATAAAAATATATATGAATAATGGAAGTCATGGAAATTAGGCTAAGACAATACAACCCAGCATTTCTCCCAATAACAGCCCTCTATTGTAGAATTCAAGGGGAAATTTTAGTGGAAGCTGATATGTTTTAAGATGGCTAATAAAAGGCCTTGTTTTAGGACTAACTGGAAAATAGAAATTTTTAAAGCTGTACCCAAATGGACACACAAATAGTCTAAATGTAACAGTGCTTCTATTATCTCTCTTGATCCGTAATCATCCCTCCTTTCTGTCAATCCCCACCTCTACCCTTTATTTAATCAACTCCCCTCCTTCTTCTGTGTTGGGTAAGATACCATCGACAAACAATAAGTAATGTTCATCATCTCCCCTCCCATCTTTCTCTCTAGTGTAATAGGTCTTTCATGCCTCTTCAAGTAAAATAATTCTAACTCTTCTTTCCTTTTGCACCCACTATACTCTTCTTTCTCATCTCTTAATTTTTTAAATGTCATTGCTTCAACATCATTTTTTATTCATCTCCTCTATGTATATTCCTTTTAGTTGTACTCATAAGGAGTATAATTTTTTTTAGAATTTTAGGTATCATCTTACTATGTAAGGATATAAAAATATAGCTCCATTGAATCTCTTATATTTTCTTTTCCCTTTTTAACTTGTTTATACTTCCCTTGGGTCTAGATATTAGAGGTCAAATTTTTGATTTAGTTCTGATCTTATGGAAAGGTTGCAATCCTAATGGCTATTTCTCCCTTAATATATTAGCTTAATTTTGCTGAGTAATTCTTGATTTTATTTTTAGCTCCTTTGCTTTCTGAAACATCATGTTCCATGACATCTGATATTTTAATGTTGTAACTTTTAAGTCTTCTGTAATCCTGATTGTGACTCCCTGATATTTGAATTGTTTCTTTCTGGCCACTTGCAATATTTTTTTTCTGGACCTAATCATTCTGAAATCTAACTATAATGTTATTTGGTTCCAGGGAACCAGAGCAATTTTTCTTGGTAGTTTATTGAAATATTCTGTCCAAGTCCTCCTTTTGTTTAAGGATTTCATGTAGTTCAGTGATTCTGACCTTGACTCTCCTGGATCTATTTTCTAGGTCAGTTATTTTTTCCATGAGATAGTTTACATTTTCTTCCATTTTTGCTTCTTTTGAATGTTTTGCTTGATTTTTAATGTTTTATGGTCAGATTTTGTTGTTTTTTTATTATTTTGTTTGGCTTTTTTCTTTTCTTTAAATTTGAGCTCTGCTCCAATGGTGGAAGGAGTACTGTATCAGGCACATTGGGCCAGTGGCTATAGGCCTTCACTGTTTATCTGATACTACACTGATTCTGCCAGGATGCCCACAGAGGATCCTTTTATTTGTTGCTGCACTAAGGAGTGGCTGGTGCTGCTATAATGATCTGGCAGCTTACCCAGTGTTGGGTTGATAGGAAAGATAATCTGAGGATTATTGGACTTCCTGAAAATTATGATGAAAGAAAGATACTATTTCACAGGAAATCATCAAAGAGAATTGCCCAGATGTTATAGAACCAGAAGGTAAAATAGGCATTGAAGGAATCCATTGAATATCTTCTGAAAAAGATCCTAAAATAAAAACTCCAAGGAATATTGTGGCTAAATTTCAGAATTATCAGACTAAGGAAAAAATATTAGAAGCAGCCAGAAAAAAATAATTCAAATAGTGAGGAGTCACAATAAGGATCACTCAAGATTTAGTTGCTTCCACATTAAAAGATTGAAGAGCCTGGAATCTGATGTTCAAAAAGGCAAAAGAACTTGGAATGCAGCCAAGAATAAATGACCCAGCTAAGCTGAGCAGTTTCTTCCAGGGAAGAAGATAATCATTTAATGAAACAGATAAATTCAATTTGTTTCTAAGGAAAGAACCAGAACTAAACAAAAAATTTGACCTCCAACTATAGGACTCAAGAGAAGCAGAAAAAGGTAAAAAGAACTCTTGAGAATTTATTGCTGTTATGGATAGACATAAAGAGTACATGTATAATTTGATTTTACTGATATAAAATAAAAAAGGGAAATAGAAATGGAAAGGGGATAGATAGTATTAGAAAAAGGGAAAAGAGGAGATAAAAAGAAAGAAACTATATACCATGAAGAGGCTAAGGAAACCTATCATATTTGAGGGAATTAAGAGAGAGGGAGGAACAATTTGTGAATCTTACTCTCATCAGGTTTGGTTCAAAGAGAAAATAATTGACATATTTTGTTTACAAAGAAACTTCTCTCAACTCATTAAAAAGTGGGAGAGGAAAAGGGAAAAAGAAAAGAGTAATAAGGGAAGGGTACAAAAAAGGGGAAGGGATCCAAAGGGGGTAGGAAGCAAGTGGTGCCCATAAGTGTAATACTGGGAAACTGGAGAAGGAGGGGTAAGAAAAATAAAACATAATCTGGGGATAATAGGATGGCAGGAAATACAGAATTAGTCATTTTAACCATAAATGTGAATGGAATGAACTCTCCCATAAAGCGGAGGTGGATAACAGACTGAATCAAAAGTCAGAAACCTACAATATGTTGTTTACAAGAAACATATTTAAAGCAGGGAGATACATACAGAGTAAAGATTAAAGGCTGGAGAAGTATCTATTATGCTTCAGATGAAGTCAAAAAAGCAGGGTTAGCCATCCTTATCTCAGATCAAGCAAAAGCAAAAATTGATCTAATTAAAAGAGATAAGGAAGGAAAGTATATCTTGCTAAAGGGTAACATAGACAATGAAGCAATATCAACACCAAACATATATGTACCAAATGGTATAGCATCTAACTTTCTAAAGGAGAAGTTAAGAGAGTTGCAAGAAGAAATAGACTAACATCTTTTTCTAGTTTTCATTTTTTTGGTTTTCTTGACTGATTCTTGATGTCTCAATGAATCATTCATTTCTAATTTTTCAGATCTGATTTTTAATGACTTATTTTCTTCATTACCTTTTTTTTTTTTTTTTTGCTTCTTTATTTATATGTCCAAATGAGTTTTTAAATGAGTTGTTTGGCTCTATGGATTTTTTTTTTCCATTTCACTATTTTTTTTTTTAATCAGTTATTTTCTTTTTCTAATTCATAAATCCTACTTTTCTGGGAGTACTTTATCTTTTACAATTCACAAATCCTACTTTCCTGGGAGTTCTTTACCTTTTCCTATTCACATTTCAGGAAGTTGTTTTCTTTTTCCATTTTATCATTTTTTTTTCTTTAAGTGAGTTATAAGGCTTTTCTGTACTCTCTTGCATAGCTTCTCTTTCCTTTCCCTATTTTTCCTCTAGCTCTCTTTCAAGATATTTTATAATTTCTTCTAGGAGAGCCTTGTGTGATGGTGACCAGACTTGCATCTCCCTTTGGGGTTTTGTCTGGAGACTGTCTGCTATTGGTCTACTCGGGGTTGAAAACCTGCTCTCTTTCTGATAGAAGCTATCAATGATCAATTTGGCTTTTTTTTAACTCATTTTTTAAAAAATCCCTTATTGTCTGCCTTCAGGGCAAGAATGTTACCAGCTTCCTGTTCAGGGCAGGGACAGATATGTGGACAGTGGCTATCTTGCAAATGGGTTGCAAAGGGTGGCCAATCAGCAGAAATGCTCTGGGATAAACTTCACACTGGAAGTTTCTCTACCCTGATAGCACAGGCTGAACTGGGGAGGTGCCCTGCTAAGAGTGCCACAGTGTAGATTTGCAACTGCCCTGGGGCTAGAGGCTGAGCAGCAAAAGTCACTGCTCCAGGCAGAACCCTGCTCTTGGGAATTAGCAGTTGCCCTGAGAAGATCCCCACACCAACAGGAATTGTCTCAGTTCTATTGCCATAGGCTGAGCCCCTTGCTATACAGATTTGTGACTGCCCTGGACAAAAGCCCTGTGCTACAGAATGCAGCTGCACAGATGTGCTGTTGTTTGTACTGCCACTGCTGTGTGGGTGTAGACAGATCCTGCTAGATTCTAGCATTTTTTGGAGTACACTGTACCTTTGGCTTTAATTTCTCTGCTGGTGTACTGCTTTGCAACCAAAGCAGAGCATCCAACCTGTGGTAAAGTCCTCCTTGTAAATTTTGTGGCCACCCCCACCCTGTGTGCTCTGTATGCTAGCCTCTCCTTCTATCTCCCTGCTTGTGCTGGTCTGCTCCCACCACTCAGGACAAACCTTTTCTGGTGATATTCCAGATTAATCTTCAGCTGGTAAGTTGTTGTACTTCCAATCTTTGTGAATTTTATCAGTCAAGAACTACTTTTGAGGCTGAGTTTGATAATTAGTAGTGAAGGTATGAGAGGAGTTTAGAATGTTGCGTGTGTCTTCTCCACCATCTTGGCTCTGCCCCAATCCCATTTATTTCTGATGATAAAACCAGAGCTAAATAAAAAGTTTTGAGTTCCAAATAAAGGACTCAAGAGAAGCATAAAAAGGTAAAAAGAAGTCTTGAGAACTGTATTTCTGTTATGAATATACATAAAGAGTACATATATAATTTGGTTTTACTGCTATAATATAAAAAAGGATCTAGAGTTGGAAAGGAAATTATACCAGAAAAAAGGAAAAGTGAAGGTTACATCTCATGAAGAGGCAAAGGGAAACCTATTATATCTGAGGGACAGAAGGGAGGGGAATGAACAGTATGAATCTTATTCACATCAGAACTGGCTCAAAGAGAAAATATCAAGACATAATCATTTTACAGAGAAACTTCTTCCACCTCATTGAAAAGTGGCATGGGGAAAAGCGAAAAGGGAAGGAGTAGGCTAAATAGAAAGGAATACAGAAATTATAAGGGGAAGGTTTAAGAAAAGGGGAGGTACTCTAAGGATACGAGGAATCCTAAAGTGGGAGAGCTGCATGAGGCAAGTGGTGCTTGTAAGTTTAATACTGGGGAGGGGGATAAGGGAGAAAGGGAAGAGAAAAGCACAATCTGGAGTTAACAAGATGGAAGGAAATACAGAATTAGTAATCTCAATCATAAATGTGAATGGGGTAAACTCCCTCATAAAGCAGATATAGATTAACTGTATTAAACTGTATTAAAAGGCAGAATCCTACAATATGTTATTTACAGGAAACACATTAAAGCAGGGTGATATATACAGAGTAAAAGTAAAAGATTGGAGCAGAATCTAGTATGGTTCAGGTGAAGTCAAAAAAGCGGGGGTAGCCATCCTGCTCTCAGATCAAGCAAAAGCAAAAATTGATCTAATTAAAAAACATAAGTAAGGGCACTATATCTTGCTAAAGGGCAGCATAGATAATGAAACAATATAAATACTAAACACATATGCACCAAAATGGTATAGCATCTAAATTCCTAAAGGACAAGTTAAGAGCATTGCAAGAAGAAATAAACAGCAAAACCATAATAGTGGGAAATCTCAACTTTGCACTCTCAGAACTAGATAAATCAAACCACAAAACATGTAAGAAAGAAGTTAAAGAGATAAATAGAAGAATAGAAAAGTTAGGTGTGATAGATCTTTGTAAAAAACTAAATGGAGACAGAAAGGAGTACAATTTCTTCTCAGCAGTCCATGGAACCAATACAAAAAATTACCATTTATTAGGCCATAAAGGCCTCAAATTCAAATGCAGAAATGCAGACATATTAAATGCATCCTTTTCAGATCACAATGCAATAAAAATTACATTCAATAAAAAGCCAGGGAAAATAGACTAAAAAGTAATTGGAAACTAAATAATCTCATCCTAAGGAATGAATGGGTGCAACAGCAAATCAAAGACACAATAAATAATTTCACCCAAGAGAATGACAAAACGAGATGACATACCAAAATGTGTGGGATGCAGCTAAAGTGGTAATAACGGGAAATTTTATATCTCTAGAGGCTTACTTGCATAAAATAGGGAAAGAGAAAATCGAATTGGGCTTGCAACTAAAAAAGTTAGAAAAAAGCAAATTAAAAATCCCCAATCAAAAACTAAACTTAGAATTCTAAAAATAAAAGGAGAGATTAATAAAATTGAAAGTAAGGAAAAAAACTAATTAATAAATAAAACTAAGTGTTGGGTCTATGAAAAAAACTAACAAAATAGGTAAACCCTTGGGAAATTTGATTAGGAAAAGGAAAGAGGAAAATCAAATTGTGAGTCTTAAAAATGAAAAGGGAGAACTTACACTAATAAAGAGGAAATTAGAACAATAATTAGAAGTTACTTTGCTGAACTTTATGTCAATAAATTTGATAACTTAAATGAAATAGATGAATGTTGCCCAGATTAACAGAGAAAAAAAGTAAATTGGTTAAATAGTCCTATTTTAGAAAAAGAAATAGAATAAGCTATTAATCAACTCTCTAAGAAATAATTTCCAGGACCAGTTGGATTTACATATGAATTCTACCAAACATTTAATGAACTATTAACTCCAATGCTATATAAATTTTTGGGAAAAAATAGGGATTAAAGGAGTCCTACCAAATTCCTTTTATGACACAGATATGGTACTGATACCTAAACCAGGTAAGATGAAAACAGAGAAAGATTATAGACCAATCTCCCTAATGAACATTGCTGCAAAAATCTTAAATAAAATATTAGCAAAGAGATAACACAAAATCATTCCCAGGATAATACACCATGACCAAGTAAAATTTATACCAGGAATGCAGGGCTGGTTCAATATTAGGAAAATTATTAACATAATTAACTATATCAATAATCAAATTAACAAAAACTATATGATCATCTCAATAGATGCAGAAAAAGCATTTGATAAATATGTATATAGAATGTTTCCTCAGGAATTGAATCAGGAACATTATCACTGTAATATTCAACTAGTTGCTCTCCCACTAGTTTTCATTTATCTGCCTCTAATTTTTCTCCCTTAGAGAACCAAGAGGACGTGTATTCTAATATATCTAAGAGTCCAATGATCTGCTCCCATGTTACCAACAAACCTTGCTTCTTTATTAGCCTTATGCATTCAGCATATTTCCCTTGGGGTGGAGGAGACTCTTTTCTTAATATTTGCCCCATTGCAGCTAAAAAAAATAAGTGACTAGTTTAGCCCTTATCAAAGTTACCTGCTTGTCTATTTTTATACTTACCTTATTTACAGGTCATGAGACTTCTTCACTGAACTCAAGATCATGTCAGTTGAACTGCTGAGTGTAGGTCCTTATGTCCACATTTGGGCCCCAACTGTAATGTCTGAGCTAGTTTTCTGGAGGTCTTCTAGAAGAGCTTTGGTGTCAGCAGGATAGTCACCATGAGGATGGACAATAATAGAGTCCAAAGTCTTTATTGTGTCCTTCACAGTCTGTGTCTGTCATAGTCTGACCCAGTCTTCCAGTCTCAACCAATCTCATTCTGAGCTTGATTTTGTCCCCTGTTCTTAAATACTCTGTTACAATTACATCATTACAGTATACTGAGTATAAGCCAATATAGAATGATTATATCATTATTTTATACTAGATATGTGCGAACTAGAGAACCATTATCTCATCAAGTCCACTGCCTTAACACCTTGTTTCAAATGTACTTCTCCAAAGTTCTGCCCTCTGCACAATTTAATCACTCACGATCTTTAAATAAGTTCAAGTAGCTTTCCACGATGGTTGTACCATTTCATAACTCCATCAAAAATATATTAGTGTTTCTCTCTCTCCAATATAGACTATCAGCCATTTTTGTCATTTTTGCCAATTTACAGACTTAGAATATATAATATTCAGTTTTATCACTTTGATCTGTAGGATTTCATAAGCATAGCTGGTTCCTTCACTTTTTTTATAAGTTTTGGCAAACTTTCTGACAATGAGGCTATTCATAATTATTTTTGTCTTTTAGTGATATAGGACAACAATCCATGGCTAGTATTGTCCTGGTAATGGTCAACCTTGAGGGCCTACTATTTTGCTAGCATGGTATTTGGCAATATGTTATCACCACATCACAATGGGTCAGCCAAGTAGAACTTTTATAGACTAAACATATACTAGATTCTGTATAAAAAATACCTACAGAAAAATGATTATAAATAACCTAAAAGATATTACTTTACTAGCTTAGGTTTATGTAAAAATTTTCAAAGTAAATCAATAAGTCAAATTCTTATTAAGTATTAACAGTGTGGTAGGCACTATATTATGCTAGAAATAAATAGAATGAAACAATCCTTACTTGAAAACTGTTCATATTCTAAAGGAGAAAACAAGTTCTCTCTTTCTCTCTCTCTCTTTTTCTCTCTCTCTCTGTGTATGTGTCTCCTGTATATGTAATATATGTAATATATTACCATATGAAATGTATGCAGTAAAAATACAGTGAATAAATACAATGTAATTTTATTTATTGTATATGATGTATTTATGTAATATTTAGTAAATATAATATATACTACATTTACATATTGTTATGAGCCAGAATTCTGAAAAAAAGGATTCTTACAAGGTGTTAAGTCAGTAGAATTGATGAGACAATGGTTATCAAGTTTAGAATGGTGATTAATAGTTCTCTAAGTTCAGTATGATTGATTTAATCTTACAACAAATATTGGTTTCTTAGTGATATAATGATTGATTTATACTTAGAATAGAACATATAAGCCAGGTGGGATTCAGAGCCAGGGAAGACAACTGAACTGGAGGTGGGAGCTCAAGCTCTTGGAGCCAAAGAGAGCCAGAGCCAGACTCAGAAGGGCTTGGAGAGAGACTCAGAAAGGCCAGACACAAACTTGGAAAGGACCCAGAGCCACATTCATTCCATCATCCACCTTCGTGATGGCTAAAACATAAGCCCTCGGACTCAGAGAGATTCATTCCATCTTCATCAGCCTCATGGTGGCTGGCCTATCCTCCTGCTCCCCCCTCTGAGACCAAGGCCAGTCTGAAAGGCTCTCAAGAAAGCTAGCTGGGCCTTAGGCAAGGAAACTAGACTGTGAAGGAGATAATAAAGAATTTGGACATTAACACCTGACTATTCTCATGGTGATTACTCTAAGTAAAAGGAAGGCTGTTCCCAAGACCTCCAGAAAACTAACAAAGAACATTACAAAATATAATATATTTGCTATATATACTATATATGACATATTGTTACACTACATATATTGCATATATCTTATATATTAAATATATATGTATGTATGTATGTATCTAGATCATAAATACATAGTGAATAAATATAAATACAAAATAGTTTAAGAGGGAAAGGACTGGCACTATCAATTAAAGGGCTCAAGAAATGGTTTATGTAGCAAGTGATACCTGAGCTGCATATTAAAGGAAAAGAGAGACTATGAAGTAGAGGCAGAAAGGGATAGCATTTCACAAATACATAATAGCATTTAGCCAGTTTTACTGTATCACAGAATACAGGGGGAGTTAATTGGGAAAGATAATCTGGGACCAGGTTATGTATGACATTAAAAACTAAACAAAGTTCATATTTTATTCTAGAGGTCATATATACAAATAAATGTATTCAAAATACATGTATATATCAGGCTTTAATAGTAATAATAAAAAATTTGCATTATTTTCAGCTTTCTTCTTTGTTTAAAATAAATAGGCAGCTTTATGTTTCTCAGACAGATTGATTAAAGTGAATCGGATTGTCATTTGTTCCATCCACCTATTCTCTTAGCAATAATTCTTTTCTTAAGTTTGAATGATTTCACACATAATTCTAACATCATAGAATACTAGAGTAGGACCACATTCTTTTGACTTTCTTCTTTCTGTCTTATTTTCTTTCCTGTTTTCCTTTCCCTCAGGATTTAGTTCCTCAGATGGGGATGGAGAGAGATGGGTTAAAATTCTGCCACTGTTATCTCATCTAATTGTTCTTCCTAGGAATTAAGAAGTCTGCTTAAAATGCAAATAATTGAGTTAAAATGCAAATCTAGCCAGACTGCCCTTAAGGAATCATGGCAATAGTCTTTGATTAAAGCATGTACTAACTTTAAAAACATCATTTGATAAAGAGGGAGTGGCACAGTATTTTGGAGGAGACAGATACAGTGATGACAAACAAGCATGCTATATGTAAAGGGCAGTTAGGAAATTAACCTGACTGAAAGAAAGTAGCCATGTTGGGGAATCAACATGCTCTTGTTACCGTGGTGTCCTAGGTTAGCATTTGTAAGAAAATGATTATATCCTAAGAGAAGAGGTGAACATTATGAAGAGGAATCACCTTTCAAATTATAATATTTAGGTAATTTGCCTTTTTTACCTATATCTTAGGGCTGGTCCTAAAAAAACTTTAAACCAGTATTGGGTGTGTCAGGTTGTATAAACTACCTAGTCTTTCTTGGCCTCCAATTTCTCATTTGTAAAATTTTGGGCTAGGAAAGACCTTGCTCCCCTCCAGCTCTCATTTTCTGTTTTAAGATCCTTGTCAAATATGTCAAAAATATATTGAAAAATATAGATTAAGAGTAACCACAACTCTGTAACTTCTAAGACAATTATAAACTTTCAATCTGGGATTTTTAAATGCCTCCCAATCAAACCCACTTTTCCTATTTCTATTTTCTTATATATTACTCTTTTCCATTCTCTCTATGGTACAGTCATGCTTGCCTATGCACTGTTTGCTTCACAGAACACTCCATGTTCTTTTTCTATGCCATTTTACTGACAACCCTCCCCGCCCCCCAAACTTTACTGTAATGTTTCCTCTGCATAGCTTTTCACCACTCAGAATCCCTGATTTCCTTTAAAAACCTTCTCAAATGCTACCCAATTCTGGAAGCCACTCCTGTTCTCTCCATATATTAATGCCTTCCCATCCAGTCCCATATTTGATTCAGACTAATCCTCTTGTCTGTCAAGAAAATTTTTGGATACTGATTCTGTTATCCAGTGTTACTTATTCCTATTAGTTTTATTTTAGATGCAAACTGGATCATAATGCCAGAATCATAATTCTCTAAATTATTGATTATAATGTTAAATATCATTAGGTCAAGCACATTCCCCTGGGATATTCTATTACAGTCCTCATGCCAACTCAACCATGAACTATTTACTACTATTCTTTAATTTTAGCCATTCAACCATCTAATCATATTCACATCTATCCATCTTTTTCACAAAACTAGTTTGAGATACTTTTTCAAATACTTTGCTAACATCAAGGTAAATGCTATCATCAATATTCCCTTCATCTAATATTATCCAAAGAGGTAATAACAGTAGATTGACATTAACTAGACTGTGCTCAGTCTTTGTAATCATCTTTCCCTTTCTAGATAATAACTATCTATCTCTTTAAAGTTCTATTCAAGAATTTTCTCCAAAATTGAAATCAATCTCATTGGCATATAGTTTCTCGGCTATGTTCCCATCCCAACATATTTCACAAATTGCATCTTAATTTCCAAATCTTATTCCCTTTTCTCAGTCCTTGCCTCTTTTGACATTACTAAGTATTTGCCAGTGCTGATTACTCTTTACCAAAAACTCCTTTTTCTGGGTTTTTGTGACGCTATTCCTTCTTGCTTCATATCTAATATCTAACCAATCCTCTTTAGTGGTTCACTATCCATATCATGTAGCCAGAATCTGTCTGTATCGCACAACTTTTTTTTTTTTTTAATCTCATTTAAATTCTCTTTTATCTCTTCAGTTCCCATGGATTTATCTTTATGGGTATGACTTTCAAAATTATTTATCTAGCAATATTTATCACACAAATACTCCCTTAGTTTAGACCTTATCATTTTTAGCCTGGACTATTGAAGTAGCCTAATAATTGGTCTTACTACAATCATTCCCTCCTTACTCTAATCTATGTTTTACATAGCTACGAAGATGATGTTCCTATATCAGAAGTATGACCATGTCATCCACACATATACACACTCAATAAATTTTAGTACCTTCCAGTTACCTCCAGGATCAAATATAAATACTTGGATTTGGCATTTTAAGCCTTCTCAGTGTGGTTCAAGCTGCACTTACTAAACTCATTCTTCTTTATATTCATTATGGTTCACACAAACTGTAACAAAAATATGCTTATGCTCTTCCTTGAATATGTATTTTATTCTCTCTTCTCCATGTTTTTGCATTCTGTCTCCAGTGTACAGAAAAATATAATACTCTCCCTCCTTAACCCAAGCTCTTATAATCTCTGGCTTCCTTTCAGAATCAGCATAATTGTAATGTTTGGCAAGATATTTTTCCTTATTCCCCTCTGGTCTTCCCCTTTAAATTTTCCTTGAGTCTATTCTCCATGTATCTTGATATCTTTGTGAGTACATGTTGTCTTCCCCCTTAAAATGTAAAATGCTTGAAGGCAAAGATTGCTGCTGTTTTCTTTGTAACAGTGGGCGCATAATGCCTTATAAGTGCTTATTGGCTAATATATTTAAATTCATTCATTTTATGTATTTGTATGTGTACATATGATCTTCTCTTATCAAAGCTAAGCTCCTAGAGGGTAGGGACTCACTTATATTTTTATATTGGCATTTCTCAGTATCACATCTGGCACATAGATGGTTAATAAATATTTGTTGGTTGACTGAATAGGATGCATGTTCAAGATTGACTGACCCTAGACTCTAATTCTGTAAAACTGAATTTAACACTTTTTTGGGTAAAGGAGAAGAGGTATCTGAAAGCCTAGGTATATTCTGTCTCATGAGAAATATAAATATCTTTAATAAAAAGAATGTAAAATTATTCAATTAAGGCAAAATATTTTGCAAATTCCATACATTTACCCTCTTTCTCTCTCTAACCTAAAGCATTTTTGTGTATATAATGTGCTTTTCTATGAAAGCAGAGACTAGTTTTTTTCTTTTTTTCTTTGTAGTCTCAGAATTTAATACATAGAAGATTTGCTTGTTGATTTGACTTGTCTACCTGTAATGTATGAGCTTATTTTGTACAAAGGCTACCATATCTAACATTAAATTATTATAAGGTATATAATCTAATTTATTTTTTTCTTCACTTAAGAATGTTATCTCCAATCTTGTTTTCACTATAAATATGTACTTTTCAGAAAAAAATATAAATGAAGGTACATAAATTTCCAATTAGATTATAGATATGCCAAGGTACAACATTTTAAGATAGTGACTATAAAGCTGGTCTTTTAGTTAGGGAAATCTGGATGACTGACTGTAATATTTGCAAATAAGTTAACTTTTGGAGGTTCTAGGTCATTTATTCTTTAAGACCAGAAGTTGCAGAGGAGGTATTAACCTGAATTGGGAGAGGGATTTTCCTTATAAGGACCCACTTTGCCTATATGAATCAAACCACAAGTTCAGTGTTTATTTTCTGAGCTAAAATATTACTTAATGGTGTCAAAGTATTTCCTGCTTCTACTTCTACTCTCTTACTCATTCTTTTTTTGCTCATTAAAAGTCATTGCAAGATAAGATACAAGATAATGAATTTAATTTCTTTGCTAGTTTACTTCTATATGAACCATAAAAATTATGCAGATCAAAGTAGACATGATTGAAAGAAGAATTATATATTTTAAAACATATATTTGATATTCATATTATGAATTAGGAAAAATATTTTTTCATCATTCTTGTCCCATCATGGAAATCTCCTTTCAGAAAACAGTCATCTTTTCCTGTTTTGTATTGAAAATAGCATGGTTTGTATGATTTACAGTAGGATCATTTATCAAGTTATATCTACATTTTTATGGTTCTACTGGTTAGTTATTTGGTTACTTTTTAGGTCATATAAAGTCATATAAGGTCCTATAAGACCTTATAGGTCATATAAGCTCCTAGAGGGTAGGGACTCATATAGGTCATATAAGAAATGCAATGAGAGAGATTGTTTCCATTTTCAGTTTTCAAATAAGTGGTTTGATGTAATTTTATATGATTTTGAGTGAAATAATCAACCAATCAATTAATCGGTCAAACTGCATGTACACATTTATGCAGTCCAAGAGGGCTCTTTAAAAGCTATTACTGCTGGGTCTCAAACAAGCAGCAGAGAAACAGAAATTAGGCCAAATTGTCTCATTTTGTATTGTTATCTCCATTACTTTGATGTACCTGTGATTTGTCCACATGAGTTTCCTCTTCTTTCTGTTTAGATTGCAACTTATCCACATCTGATCATCCTATTTAAGAACATCTGTATCAATCTATAAATCTTGCACAAATAATTTGTTTGGTGTGCTGAAAGCCTTTACTACATTAATTTTTTTAACTTTTAATTAATTTAAAATAAATACAAAATAGAAAAAGAAAAAAGAAAATAAAAACAACACATGCACAGGAAAATATGAGAGGATTCTAAATACAAATCAATAAATATACATTTCAGGATAGTCTAGGAGGCAGAGCCAAGATGGAAGCATAAACATAGAGATTTACCTAAACTCTCCCCTAACCTCTACAAATTTATTTAAATAATAACTGTAAATATTTTTAGAGGATCAGAACTCACAAAAATATGGAATGGAACAATTTTCCATTTGAAGACTTCTTAGAAGGTCAGCAGGAAAGATCTGTTGAATTAGTGTCGGAGTTCTGCTTATTCTCAGTGAATGTTGAGCTAGCAAAGTCCCAGGCCAGAAATCCAGGAGTAGGCCTTGGGAGACATGGAATTGACAATAGCAGCAGCAGGAGTAGCTTCAGAGGTTTAGTGCATAGATGGTAAGGGGATTGAAATAGAAGGACTTGTACTGAGGAAGGACTCTATTGATTTTGCATACTAAAATATACAGCCACAATGGAGCTGGGATGCTTCTCACAATTTCAGGACAGAAAAGAGAGTGTGTGGTCACTCAAACACACTTCTTCTTGGATCATATCAATTTTGAAGAATTGAAACTTTACAGGACCTTAAAGAGATCTCTAAAAACAGCTGCAGAAAACCCCTGAAGTTTGTCATATTACACCCTCCACTGTGGAAACAGAGAAATACTTTAGCAAATAATTAGTAGCTGAGAAATAGGTTGGAAAAATGAGCAAACAATAGAAAAAAGATTCTGACCATAGAAAAATACTCTAGTTATAAGGAAAATCAAAACACACATTCAGAAAAAAGATAACAAAGCCAAAATCCTTTCAGGGAAGAAGGTGGACATTGAATGAACCAGGTGGATTCCCTTTATTTCTGATGAAAAGACCAGAAATGAACAAAAACTTTGACTTCTAAATATAGAACTCAAGAGAAGCATAAAAAGTTAAAAAGAAATGAACTCTTGAGAATTGTATCTCTATTATGGGTATACATAGAGAGTGTATGTATAATTTGATTTTACTGTTATAATATAAAAAAAGAAATTAGAGATGGGAAGGGAATTGTACTGGAAAAAGGGAAAAGTGGAGGTAAAGTGAGGGAAATTATATTTCAGGAAGAGGCAAAAAGACCTATTATAATTGAGGGAAAAAAGGGAGATTGATGAATATTGTGTGAATCTTAGTCTCCTCAGATTTGGCTCAAAGAGAGAATATTAGACAGGTTTATTTCACAGAAAAACTTCTCTCACTGTATAGGAAAGTGGAAGGGAAAAGGGGAAAGGGAAGAGGTAGGCTAATAGAAGGAAAACAGAAATAGTAAGGGAAAAGTATAAGAAAGGGGGAGGGGCTCTAAGGGGTGAGAGTTGCTTGATTCAAGTGGTGCTCATAAGTAAAATATTGGAGAAGAGGGAAGGGGTAAAAAAAGAAGAAAAGTATAATTTGGGGTAAATAAGATGGCAGGAAATATAGAATTAGTAGTTTTAACTATAAATAGCAGAAACATATAGAAGACTGGATTAAAAGCCAGAATCCTACAATATGTTTTTCACAAGAAATGCAGAGTTATACATACAGAGTAAAGGTAAAAGGTTGGAGCAGAATCTATTATGCTTCAAGTAAAGTTAAAAAAAAAAAAAGCAGGGGTAGCCATGCTGATCTCAGATAAAGCAAAAGTAAAAAATTGGTCTAATTAAAAAAAGATAAGGAAGGAAACTATATCTTGCTAAAGGGTGCCATAGATAATGAAAGCAATTTTAATACTAAACATATTTGCAGCAAGTGGTATGGCATCTAAATTCTTAAAGGAGAATTTAAGAGAGCTGCAAGAAGAAATAGGCAGCAAAATTATAATAATGGAAATCCTCAACCTTTCTCTCTCAGAACTAGATAAATCAAACCACAAAATAAATAAGAGAGAAATTAAGGAGGTAAATAGAAAATTACAAAAGTTAGGTATGAGAGATCTTTGGAGAAAATTGAATGGAGACGGTACACTTTCTTTTCAGCAGTTCACAGAACCCATACAAAATTTGACCATACATTCAGACATAAAGATCTCAATATTAAATGCAGAAAGGCAAAGTTAGTAAATACATTTTTTTCAGATCACGATGCAATAAAAACTACATTTAATAAAATGCTAGGGGAACATAGACCAAAAAGTAATTGGAAACTAAATAATCTCATCCTAAAGAATAAATGGGTGAAACAGCAAATCATAGAAATAATTAGTATCTTCATTCAAGAGACTTACAATTATGAGACAATATACTTAAAATTGTGGGATTCAACCAAAGTGGTAATAAAGGAAAAATTTATATCCCTTGATGCTTTGTTCCATAACAGAGAGAAGATCAATGAACTGGGTTTACAACTAACTACAAAAGCTAGAAAAAGAGCAAATTAAAAACCCTCAATCAAATACTAAACTTGAAATTCTAAATATAAAAGCAGATATTAATAAAATTGAAAGTAAAACAATAACTATTGAATTAATAAATAAAAGTATTTTTAAAAAAGAACACAACAAAATAAATAAACCTTTAATTAATTTGAATAGAAAATGGAAAGAGGAAAATCAAATTGTTAGTCTCAAAAATGAAAAGGGAGAACTTTTCACCAATGAAGAGGAAATTAGAGCAATAATTACAAGTTTTTATATATATTTCCTTCCTTTCCCACTCCTTTCTCTTTTCTTTTCCCTCTCCCTCTCCCTCTCCTTTTCCTGATCTCTCTCCCTGCCACTCTCTCTCATTTCTCTTTAGGTAAATACCTAGTGGTGTAATTATTGCCTCAAAGAATTTGCATAGTTTATTTACTTTAGGGGTATTGTTCTAAACTATTTTTTCCAAGTGGATGGATCAATTCACACCGTGCATTATCGTATCGATTTTCCAAAAGTCCTTGTTACAATTGTCATGGAGGGGGTCATTTTTACAAATTTGATTACTGTGAGGTAGAAAATCAAAATTACTTTCATCTACACTTTATTATTAATTTAGATCTTTTTTTCATATATTTCATATTATATTCCATATAACAGCTTAGATTTCTTTGGAAAACTTCCAGTTTCTGATTTAAAGTGAAATGAATAGAACTGGGAAAACATTGTACACAGTAATAGCAACATCTTGTCAAAACTGTCATGATTAACTATGAATGACTCAGCTTTTCTCAGCTACACAGTGATTCAAGAAAAGTACAAAATATTCAGGAAGGAAAATGTTATTCCTATTCGGATAAAGAACTAAATGCAAATTAGAGCATACTTTTTTCACTTTATTTTTTCATGGCTTTTTTTTTTAACCCCTTTTGATCTATTTCTTCTTTTATAAATTGTGACTAATACGAAAATGTTTTACATGACAGCCCAAATATAACCTATATCAAATTATCCAGAGGGTAGGAAAGGAGAGGCAGAGTGGAAGAAAAATTCAAAACTCAAAATCTTGTAATGCTAAAAATTGTCTTGACATGTAATTATTAAATTTTTAAAAATAAAAAAGGGAAAACTTCTAGTTCCTTTCCTTTGGCCATTTATTTATTGATTTCTTCTTTTTCTTTAAATTTGAATCAGTACTTTATATTCCTTAGATGTGGTATTGGAGAAACCTGTTACAAAGTGGTTCTTCCAAATATCTATTTCCCTTCTCATTTTGACTATTTTTTCCCAAAATCTTTTTAATTTTACGTAACCAAAGTTGTCCATTTTATTCCTGTGATATTCTCTTTTCTTTGCTATTTGTCATGAATTCTTTGATAATCATAGATTTGAAAGGCAAGTTCTTCTTTGTTGCTCTAATTAGTTTATGATTTTAATTCTTATTTCTAAATCATGCATCTATTTGTAGCTTACATGGTGGGAAATTTTCATCTATATGTAATTTCTACTAGGCTATTTTACAGCATTTTTTGTTAAATAGTGAGTTTCTGTCCCAATATCTGGAGTCTTCAGTTTTACTGTATACTATACTACTATATTACATTTTATTTCTTTGAAATAAAATTTATTATTACATAATAAAATTATGTTCTTAATATAAAGCTCACTAAGTAAATGCATATTCAATGGAGAAATCCCATTTATTTTATCCTAAACATAGAATAATTTTTTATTTAGACTTTTTCTTATCCTTGTTTTTAAAAGGTTTCTGTCCTCTAGCAAATGTCACATTTTTTTTCTTTTCTCCAGGTGCACAACAAAAGTAGTCTGCATTTCTTTTCTTAGACATAACATAACCATCAATACTTTTAATAGTTAGCTAGCTAGGCATATCTATATAATATATTCATTCATTCATTTATTTGTTGATGAGATAGAGGAACATTGAATGCCTCATCTCTGAGATGAACATGAAGATACCACCAAGCTTTGCTATCTCTCAGAGTTGTTGTTAGCTCTAAACAAGACAATATAAAATAATCTGTAATTGTAAAGAACTATTTCAACAGATTATTATTTTCCCTTTGGTTCAGTATTTGATGGTTAGTGAAATGTGCAAAATCATTACATTATCCCTATGACTGACACTGAACACTCTGCTACATAATTACTATTTTGTTTATTCACTAAATACTAAATATCTTTAGACTGGACAAAAGTTCACCTAAGAAATTTTTCATTATATAATACTATTCTATTCATTTTGATTTTTTTTTTTTTTTTTTTTTTTTGTATTTCTTCACATTGCTCAGTCTTGCTTCCAGATCTGTAGTTATTTGGGGAAATGGGAGTTGGGTAGAATCTACACACACTGCATGCCCTGATCTTGAAGATAGTGAAATTTATGCAATCTCCTTTTTGCTAACAAAGTATGGTTGATTTACTGTTCCTTGTTAACAACTATTTTTTTCTCTGTCACTTCATTTTGCAATTCTGAAAAACCTATTAATAATTAATAACATAAAGTCATAGCCAGTCTTCAGTATAAAAGCTTATATTTCAAAAGTTCATTTCTAAGTGATTGTATGAAATTTGAACATATTTCCCTATAGAAGCTGTGTTATGAGTGATAATTAAATGCCACAGTGTGGCAATAGAAAGCTATTAGAAATAATCCACAACGTTAGTGAAGTTGCAGGATACAAAGTAAATCTACATAAATCCTCAGCATTTTTATACATCACTAACAAAATCCAACAGCAAGAGATACAAAGAGAAATTCCATTTAAAATAATTGTCGATAGTATAAAATATTTGGGAATCTATTTGCCAAGGGAAAGTTAGGAACTATATGAGCAAAACTACAAAACACTTTTCCCACAAATAAAGTCAGATCTAAACAACTGGAAACATATTAAGTGCTCCTGGATAGGTTGAGCAAATAAAAAAAAAGATGACAATACTACCTAAACTAATTTACTTATTCAGTGCTATACCAATTGGACTCCCAAGAAACTATTTTAATGATCTAGAAAAAATAATAACAATGTTCATCTGGATGAACAAAAAATCAAGAATTTCAAGGGAACTAATGAAAAAACAAAAAAACAAATGAAGATGTGCTAGTTGTACCTGATCTAAAACTATATTACAAAGCAGCACTCACCAAAACCATTTGGTATTGGCTAAGAAATAGACTGGTTGATCAGTGGAATAGGTTAGGTTTACAGGACAAAATAGTCAATAACTATGTCAATCTAGTATTCGACAAACCGAAATATCCTGGCTTTTGGGATAAGCTGAGATATGTTTGCCAAAAACTGCTGGGAAAATTGGAAATTAATATGGCAGAAACGAGGCATTAACTCACACTTAACACCGTACACCAAGATAAGATCAAAATGGGTTCATTATCTAGGCATAAAGAATGAGATAATAAATAAATTAGAACAAGATAGAATAGTTTACCTCCCAGACTTGTGGAGGAGGAAATAATTTGTGACCAAAAAGAACTCCTGACCACAAAATAGAAAATTTTGATTATATTAAATTAAAAAGCTTTTGTACAAACAAAACTAAGGTGGACAGTATTAGAAGGGAAGCAATAAACTATGAAAACATTTTTACAGCTAAAGGTTCTGATAAAGGCCTCATCTCGAAAACATATAGAGAACTGACTCTAATTTATAAGAAATCAAGCCATTCTCCAACTGATAAATGGTCAAAGGATATGAACAGACAATTTTCAGATGATGAAATTGAAACTATTTCTAGTCATATTCCAAATCATTATTGATCAGAGAAATACAAATTAAGACAACTCTGAGATATCACTACTCTCCTAAGTGGCTAAGATGAGAGGAAAAAGTAATGATGAATGTTGCAGGGGATATGAAAAAACTGGGACAGTGATACATTGTTAGTGGAGTTGTGAATGGATCCAACTATTCTGGAGAGCAATTTGTAACTATACTCAAAAAGTTATCAAACTGTGTACCTAGCACAGTTTGATCCAGCAGTGTTACTATTGGGTAAGATATTGAAGAAGGGAAAGGGACCCATATGTGCAAAAATGTTTGTGGCAGCCCTTTTCATAGTGGCTAGAAACTAGAAATTGAATGGATGCCCTCCAATTGGAAAATGGCTGAATAAATTATGGTATATGCTTGGAGAGACTTACATGAACTGATGCTGAGTGAAATGAACAGGACCAGGAGATCATTATACACTTCAACAACAATATTATATGAGGATCAATTCTGATGGATGTTGCTCTCTTCAGCAATGAGAGGATCCAAATCAGTTCCAATTGATCTGTAATGAACAGAACCAGCTACACCCAGAGAAATAACACTGGGAAATGGGTATGGATGACAACATAGCATTTACATTCTTTCTGTTATTGTTTGCTTGCATTTTTGTTTTTTTTTTCCTTCTCAGGTTATTTTTACCTTCTTTCTAAATCCATTCATTCTTGTGCAGCAAGATAACTGCACAACATATATATATATATATATATATATATACACAACATATATAACATATACTTTAACATATTTAACATGTATGGGGACTACCTGCCATCTAGGGGAGAGAGTAGAGCAAAGGAGGGGAAAAGTTGAAACAGAAGTTTTTGCAAGGGTCAATGTTGAAAAATTACCCATGCGTATATTTTGTATATAAAAAGCTATAATAAAAAATGTTAAAAAAAGAAAGAAAATATAGCCTTTATTCAAGAAGCACAAAAAATGTTTAAAGAACTAGGCAAAGGCATTTCTTTAAAAGGTATCTGAACTTGTAGAGCTCAACCTCAGGTCAATCTGGTAGTAATACCTAGAAGGAAGAACTTTATAATCATCATTGAACTTGAACTTCTTAATAAGTTTATGGATTTAATATGATCTAAAGGATTATCATGGCCATTATTTTGATCCAATTATGATTTCATTTCGGGAATTCCAGTGAGAAAACTACTACAAATAAGATCAAGAAGTAGTCTGCCATTTATAGTTTTTTTTTTTTTTTTTTTTGTCTGGGGAAATGAGATCTTAAATGACTTACATAGGGTTCAAAGCTAAAATATATCAAAAATGTGGCATGAATCTAAGACTTTCTGATCCTGAGGGTGGGTTTTTACCTACTACATCATATTCCCTCTTGAACTAAATGGTATTTCTATCCCTATTTTAATATTCCTATCCCAACTGCATAAATACCTTGATTAGATTCCCAAAAAGCAATAACTAATTCTATGCTTTGGCTTTTAGGGACATATCTGAAAATTTTATTTGGTTTTTCTGTCACCATTAGTCTTTACCTAGATGGTCCCCATTGATTATTATCCACCTTGGCTTAATTAGCTTCAAAAGGAATCATATCCTCTCAATTCCAGAATCAATTCTGGAAGACTACAAATTATAGCATAAGTGCTGTGTAATGGTAGAGGAGCTTTTGTTTCTGTATCTATCTGAAAAAAAACAAAAAACAAAACATGACTTCCTCCTATCACCATCTAAAGAGGATTGATAGGGATCACCTGCTTTATAACCACAAGGATAGGGAGACAAGTACATAGGAGAAAATTTGTTTTATGGGATATTTTTCCTCCTCTGACATGCATACCTTCACTAGAGTTGTATCCCAAGAGATAAGAAAAAGAAGAGAACCTATTTGTACAAAAAAATATTTATAGCAGCTCTGCTTATGGTCACTAAAAAGTGGAATTTTTTTTTTTAATTTTATTTAATAGCCTTTTATTTACAGGATATATACATGGGTAACTTTACAGCATTAACAATTGCCAAACCTCTTGTTCCAATTTTTCACCTCTTACCCCCCCCCCTCCTAAATGGCGGATGACCAGTAGATGTTAATATATTAAAATATAACTTAGATACACAATAAGTATACATGACCAAAACATTATTTTGCTGTACAAAAGAATCAGACTCTGAATTATTGTACAATTAAGCTTGTAAAGAAATCAAAAGATGCAGGTGTGCATAAATATAGGGATTAGAATTCAATGTAATGGTTTAGTCATCTCCCAGAGTTCTTTTCTGGGTATAGCTAGTTCAGTTCATTACTGCTCCATTAGAAATGATTGGTTGATCTCGTTGCTGAGGATGGCCTGATCCATCAGAACTGGTCATCATCTAGTATTATTGTTGAAGTATATAATGATCTCCTGGTCCTGCTCATTTCACTCAGCATCAGTTCATATAATCTCTCCAGGCCTTTCTGAAATCATCCTGTTGGTCATTTCTTACAGAACAGTAATATTCCATAATTTTCATATACCACAATTTATTCAGCCATTCTCCAACTGATGGACATCCATTCAGTTTCCAGTTTCTAGCCACTACAAAAGGGCTGCCACAAACATTCGTGCACATACAGGTCCCTTTCCCTTCTTTATAATCTCTTTGGGATATAATCCAGTAAGTAACACTGCTGGATCAAAGGGTATGCACAGTTTGATAACTTTTTGAGCATAGTTCCAAACTACTCTCCAAAATGGTTGGATTCGTTCACAACTCCACCAACAATGAATCAATGTCCCAGTTTTCCCACATCCCCTCGAACAATCATCATTATTTTTTACTGTCATCTTAGCCAATCTGACAGGTGTGTAGTGGTATCTTAGAGTTGTCTTAATTTGCATTTCTCTGATTAATAATGACTTGGAGCATCTTTTCATATGACTAGAAATAGTTTAATTTCTTCATCTGAGAATTGTCTGTTCATATCACTTTGACCATTTTCAATTAGAAATGGCTTGATTTTTATAAATTAGAGTTAATTCTCTATATATTTTGGAAATGAGGCCTTTATCAGAACCTTGACTGTAAAAATATTTTCCCAGTTTATTGCTTCCCTTCTAATCTTGTCTGCATTAGTTTTGTTTGTACAAAAACTTTTCAGTTTGGTATAATCAAAATTTTCTATTTTGTGATCAGTAATGATCTCTAGTTCTGCTTTGGTCATAAAAACCTTCCCCTTCCACAGGTCTGAGAGGTAAACTATCCTATGTCCCTCTAATTTATTAATAATTTCATTCTTTATGCCTAGGTCATGAACCCATTTTGACCTTATCTTGGTGTACGGCGTTAAGTATGGATCAATGCCTAGTTTCTGCCATATTAGTTTCCAATTTTCCCAGCAATTTTTATCAAACAGTAAGTTCTTATCCCAAAAGCTGGGATCTTTGGGTTTATCAAAGACTAGGTTGCTATATTTGTTGACTGTTTTATCCCATATGAACCTAATCTATTCCACTGATCAACTAATCTATTCCTTAGCCAATACCAAATAGTTTTGGTAACTGCTGCTCTATAATATAGTTTTAGATCTGGTACATTTTGCTAAGCCACCATCATTTGATTTTTTCATTAATTCCTTGAAATTCTTGACCTTTTGTTTTCCATATGAACTTTGTTGTTATTTTTCTAGGTCATTAAAATAGTTTTGGGAGTCTGATTGGTATAGCGCTAAATAAATAGATTAAGCTTAGTAATATTGTCATCTTTATTATTTGCTCGCCCTATCCAAGAGCATTTAATATTTTTCCAATTGGTTAGATCAGACTTAATTTGTGTGAAAAGTGGTCTGTAATTTTGCTCATAAAGTTTCTGATTTTCCCTTGCAATAGATTCCTAAATATTTTATATTATCAGTAGTTACTTTAAATGGAATTTCTCTTTGTAACTCTGACTGTTGGATTTTGTTAGTGATATATAAGAATGCTGATGACTTATGTGGGTTTATTTTATAACCAGCAACTTTGCTAAAGTTGTGGATTATTTCTAATAACTTTTAGCTAGAATCTCTAGGGGTTCTCTAAAGTATACCATCATGTCATCGGCAAAGAGTGATAATATGACTTCCTCATTGCCTATTCTTATTCCTTTAATCTCTTTCTCAGCTCTTATTGCTATAGCTAGCGTTTCTAATACAATATTAAATAGTAACGGTGATAGTGGGCAACCTTGTTTCACTCCAGATCTTATTGGGAATGGTTGCAGTTTGTCTCCATTACATATGATGCTTACTGATGGTTTTAAATAGATGCTGCTGATTATTTTAAGGAAAAGTCCATTTATTCCTATACTCTCAAGTGTTTTTAATAGGAATGGATGTTGGATTTTATCAAAAGCTTTTTCTGCATCTATTGAGATGATCATATGGTTTTTGTTAATTTGGTTATTAACATGGCCAATTATATTGATAGTTTTCCTAATATTGAACCAGCCCTGCATTCCTGGTATAAATCCTACTTGATCATAGTATATTATCTTGGAGATGATTTTCTGTAGTCTTTTTGCTAATATCTTATTTAAGATTTTAGCATCAATATTCATTAGGGAGATTGGTCTATAATTTTCTTTCTCTGTTTTCAGCCTACCTGGTTTAGGTATCAAGTTACCATGTCTGTGTCATAGAAGGAATTTGGTAGGACTCCTCCATTCCTATTTTATCAAATAATTTATATAGCATTGGGGCCAATTGTTCTTTAAATGTTTGGTAAAATTCACATGTAAATCCATCTGGTCCTGGGGATTTTTTCTTAGGGAGTTGTTTAATTGCCTGTTCTATTTCTTTTTCTGAAATGGGACTATTCAAGCAATTTACTTCTTCCTCTGTTAGTCTGGGAAGTCTGTATTTTTGGAGGTAGTCATCCATTTCACTTAGGTTATCAAATTTATTGGCATAAAGTTGAGCAAAATAACTCCTTATTATTTCTCTAATTTCCTCTTCATTGGTGGAAAGTTCTCCCTTTTCATTTTAAGACTACTAATTTCATTTTCCTCCCTCCTTTTTCTAATCAGATTTACCAAAGGCTTATCTATTTTATTGGCTTTTCATAGAGACCAACTCTTAGTTTTATTAATTAGTTCAATAGTTTTTTTACTTTCAATATTTTTAATTTCTCCTTTTAATTTTAAATTTCCAATTTGTAGTATTTGATTGGGGGTTTTTAATTTGGTCTTTTAGTTTTTTTTAGTTACAAGCCCAATTCATTAATCTTTTCTTTCTTTGTTTTATTCAAGTAAGCCTCTAAGGATATAAAATTCCCTCTTATTACCACTTTGGCTTGCATCCCACAAATTTTGGTATGATGTCTCATCATTGTCATTATCTTAGTGAAATTATTAATTGTATCTATAATTTGCTGCTTCACCCAGTCATTCTTTAAGATGAAGTTGTTTAGTTTCCAATTACTTTTTGGTCTATTTCCCCTAACTTTTTGTTGAATGTAGTTTTTATTGCATCATGATCTGAAAAGAAAGCATTTACTATTTCTGCTTTCTTGCATTTAATTCTGAGGTCTTTATGTCCTAATATATGAGTCAATTTTTGAATAGGTTCCATGAACTGCTGAGGAAGAAAGTATATTCCCTTCTATCTCCATTCAATTTTCTCCAAAGATCCAACATACCTAATTTTTCTAATATTCTATTTACTTCTTTAATTTTTTCTTATTTGTTTTGTGGTTTGATTTGTCTAATTCTAGAGGTGCAAGGTTGAGATCTCCTACTATTACAGTTTTGTTGTCTATTTCTTCTTGCAACTCTCTTAACTCTCCTTTAGGAAGTTGAGTTCCATACCACTTGGTGCATATATGTTTTAATACTGATATTGCTTCGTTGTTTATACTCCCTTTAGCAGGATGTAGTTACCTTCCTTATCTCTTTTAATTAGATCAATTTTTACTTTTTGCTTGATCTGGAGATAAGGATGGCTACCCTCTTTTGACTTCACCTGAAGCATAATAGATTTTGCTCCAGCCTTTTGCTTTTACTCTATATGCATCCCCTGCTTTAAATGTTTTCTTATAAACAACATATTGTAGGGTTCTGACTTTTGATCCAGTCTGCTATCTGCCTCCTCTTTATGGGGGAGTTCATCCCATTTACATTTACAGTTAGAATTACTAAATCTGTATTTCCTGCCATCCTAATAACCCCAGATTGTGCTTTACTTGATTCTTGCCTCCCCAACCCTCTTTCCCCCTTTTAAATTTATGTACCCCTCTTGTATCACGATACTTATCCTCTTTATAATCCCTCCCTCCCCCTTTGAGTCTTTCCCCTTCCTTCCCTTATTCTCTTTTCTTTTCCCTTTTCCTCTCCCCCGTTTTTAATGAGGGAGAGAAATTTTCTCTAAAACAAATGTCAATTATTTTTCTTTGAGCCAACTCTGATGAGTAAGTAAGATTCACAATGTTCCTCCCCTCTCTAAATTCCCTCAGATATGATAAGTTTCCTTAGCCTCTTTGTGGATGTGGTTTCCCTCTTTTATCCCTCCTTCCCCTTATTCTGCCATCATCCCTTTTCCATATCTACTTCCCTTTTTATAGTTATATCAAGTTACAATCAAATTATACATGTATTCTTTTTGTATATCCACAACAGAAATACAATTCTCAAGAGTTATTTTACCTTTTCTGCATCTCTTGAGTTCTATTCTTGGAGATCAAATTTTTTGTTTTAGTTCTGGTTTTTCTTCAGAAACAAATGGAATTCATTTGTTTCATTAAATATCCATCTTCTTCCCTGGAAGAAAATGCTTAACTTAGCTGGGTAGTTTATTCTTGGCTGCATCTAGAGTTCTTGTGCCTTTCGAGATATCATATTCCAGGCCCTTCTTTCCTTTAATGTAGGGCAGCCAGATCTTGGGTGATCCTTATTGTGGCACCTCAGTATTTAAATGGTTTTTGGCTGGTTGTAAAATTTTTCCTTAATCTGATAGTTCTGAAATTTGGCTCACAATATTCCTTAGGGGTTTTATTTTAGGGTTTCTTTCAGAAGGTGTTCGATGAATTCTTTCAATGCCTATTTTACCTTCTGAGTTCTATTACATCTGGCAGTTCTCTTTGATGATTTCTTGTAAAATAGTATCTAGGCTCTTTTTTCATCATAGTTTTCAGAAAGTCCAATAATCCTCAGATTATCTCTCCTAGATCTATTTTCAGTCTGTCGTTTTTGCAAGTAGATAATTCGTGGTTTTTCCAGTTTGTCATTTTTTGTTTTGCTTGACTGATTCTTGCTGTCTCAATGAATCATTAGTTTCAGTTGTTCAGTTCTAATTTTTTAAAGCATTATTTTCTTTAATAGCTTTTTTTACTTCTTTCTGTATATGTCAATTGGTTTTGAGATGTATTGTTTTGGTCTGTAGGATTTTTCCATTTCACTAATTTTTTTTTTTAGTGAATTATTTTCTTTTCAATTCCAGATCCTACTTTCTTGCAGGTTCTTTATTTTTCCAATTCACCAATTTTGTTTCCCTGCACTTCCTAGAATTTTTTAACTTTTCAATTCGTTATTTCAGGAGTTGTTACTCTCTTATAAGCTTCTCTTTCCTTTCCCCATTTATCTTCTAACTCTCTTTTGAGACTTTTAATGGTCTCTTCTATGAGAGCATTATGTAAGGAGGACAGTCTGATGCATTTTTGCTGTTTGGAGGTCTCTTCAGGTTTGCTGACCTGCTCTTTTTCTGCATAGAAGCTGTTGATTGTTCTTTTCATCTTTTTATTCATGTTTAAAGCCTTTAGGGTGGTCTCTAGGCAAGGGGTTACCAGCTTCCTCTCAGAATAGGAGAGATGTAAACCGATTTCGGCTCCAAGGTATGGGAGTGCTCTGTGTGAGAGTTTTCCTTCCCCCAACGAGGTAGATTCAGCACTGGCGGAGCTATCAAACTGCTTAGTAGGGCTGAGTGGATTATCGGTGCCCTCGGCTGAGGAGCTAAGTGGTGAAAGTGTCCCGCCCAGGCCAGGCAGACCTCTTGAGGGACTGTGAGTGTGCGCTGACTGCAGACCGCCACAAACTCTGCCCAGTGTCTCTGCCTGATGCAAATGGGCCCTGGAAAAGCTCTATAGGCCTCAAGCCGAGCTCCCCACTGCGCAGATTGGAGGCTAACCCAGGAGCTGCGTCCTCCTGCCGTGCAGGATCACAACTGCCCAAGGAAAAGCCCTGTACTGCGGGTTGGGGCTGCCGCTATGCTGAGATCTGTGCCTTCACCCTCAGGTTTGAGACTCTCCTCAGGACCTAATTTCTCTCCCTGTCTGCCGATCTCCCCTGGCCTCGTAAGCCAACCTTTTTTGGCAGAGACTGCAGATTTTCTTGACGGCGATGGGTTGTTCTCTTCTTATCTTTACAGTTGTAGCAGTCAAGACTATTTTTGAGGCTCGATATAATATTGATAAAGAGGGTAAGAGAAGAGCTTAGAAAGTCGCGTGTGTCTTCTCCGCCATCTTGGCTCCGCCCCCCAAAAAGTGGAAATTGAAAGGATGCCCTCCCCTTCTCTTTCCCTGCCCTTCTCTTGCTTCCCCTCTTTTATCTCCCTTCGCCTTCCCCTCTCTCCTCTCCTCTCAGAACTTAAAAAAAAAGAATTTTAAAATTGTTTTATATATAATTAGGAGAAAATAAAAAAGAAAGGATCTTGGAGATAAGCTATTCTGCAGCATGAATTCCACTGATATGTCAAAAGTGAAAATATTAAACACACACACACACATATACACACATACCATAGTATGATTCTAAGGCATAGTTTACTAAATGCAAAATAGAGACAAATTTTTTGGAAAGAACCAAATCATCACTACTTTTACAATCTCATTTAACTTCTAGAACAGTATATTTTAATATGACTTTGATCATAAACATTTAATTTGGAAAAAATAGTGATTCATTAATTAAACACTGAGCCCATAAATACATTCATTATTTGCTCTGATTAGTGAAGACTATTGTTTGATATGTCAGTGTCAGAACAACCCACATTGCAACCAAGTAACTATGAAATTTAACTAAATTGACTTTTAATGACCTTGAATAAAATAGATAATTTCCATTGCCCTTTAAGAGAACTAAAGGATCTTGAACATTTAATATTTATAAAAGATTTGGTATTAATCATCAGTGAAGTAAATTTTCATTTTTGTAAGACTGTAGCTGTTTTAAATCTAATTACATTGCTTTAACTATTTAGCTTTAGCACAATTCATTCTTTTTTTATTCCATAAAATTAAATCTTTATTGCTCAGTATTGACAGATGCAAAAGCCAATTTATAAACAGACCCTGATTGGGAATCTGCATTACTAAGTACAGATTTTGCTCCTGAGAATTTCAGAAGTCACAAACAAACTTTGTATAAAAATTTGGGGATTGTTAAGTCTTAAGTAAACCAGCCTTCACCATTTATATTGACATCTCAATAATGTGTAGGGCAGTGAAAAAATTTATCAAGTTGAAATTAATTTAATGAAGTGAAGTGTTATGACTTTAGAGTCAAAAAGTATTTCTTCTATACTCAGCTTTGCTACTTTGAGTTGTGTGGCTGTGGGCATAGCATTTGTTCTTTCTGAGTTATATTTATAATACAAGAATAATTCCGTTTGTAGTTCCTATCTCACCTGATTATTGTGAGGTAAGAAGAGATAGCACATATGAAATTCTTTGTGAATCACAAAACTCTGTATAAAATATAAGCTCTTTTTGTTTTTATGGATATTAAAATCCTAATCTTAAAACTTACTTAGCTTTATCAACAAGCATTTATTAAGTAAACATTGTGCCAGACACTGTGCTAAGACTGGCAATATAAAGAAATAGAAAAAATAAAACAGTATCTGCCTTCAGGAAGCTCACTGTTTAATGAGAGAGACATCATAAAAATCACAATCATTTACCCATTTAGACTTTGACCAATAATTAATGGAGGAAAATTTCTGCCCTGATATTTCATCATGAAAACTGGAACCTACTACAGAAGACCATGGTCCAGTTGAGTATGACTGAAGTTTCTTGAATTTTTAAAACTATGTTGCAGCTGATGACTTTCTACTTCCTCCATTGAATATAGCCAATGCTGAGTATTCTGAAAAATGGGTATTCCCAAATTACTTCAAGCATTAAAATAGTTCACATTCAAGATTTTGGCATCAGCTGACCAGAAGAAGAAGGCTTCTTTGAGAATATAATTCTTGGAGAAGTGAACCGCTACCAAAAGGATTATCTAGCTAAAGGGCCAAAGTTGTGCAATGACATTGCTAAACCTCAAAAATAATATAAATAATCAATAATTCCTTACACAATGCCAATCCAAGGTGAATGTAAAATTGCTGTTCAGCAGTCCTATAATGAGTATTTGTCTTTGAAGAGAGAGCATGATTTATATAATGGATTAACTGCTTAATATTTCTTATAGCTCTTCAATTAATTTTTAAGTGGCTTTCATAATTTTATGGTAGAAGGGAGAAAGAAAAAACACATCTGCTCCATACCTAATACCCATATTACAAACATACACTGGAAGGAAGAAACTGTACTTGAGAAAACTAAGCATAAGTCATACTCTTTTTTTTTTGTAATAAAGAGATATTTCTAGAGGCAACCAGATAGGGACAGTAAGAGGATAAGAAAAAAAATCAACCCTCCAATGAAGATGGGCTCCTGAAGGGAAAAAAATAATTATTCTTGGCTTTTCTGATAACTTATTTATGGGTATAAAGAGATCTTTTTCATTTTCTTTTCTTGTTTGATATATCATATTTCAATGTTCTCTCCCTCATTTTAGATACATTTTTTGGTAATCATCACCAATCTTTGGAATTCAGTCTATTTCTTCCTGATTGCTAACAATTCTTTTTTTTTTTTTTTTGGATTTGCAATCTTTGTAGTCTGGTAACCACATTTCTGTGCTTGTGAATCTTGGAGGTTATTTCTCATGATGATCTATGGATTCTATATGATTTTCTTTTGTACTTTAGTCTGATTTCTCAAAATATAGAATACAGATTTTTTTTATATATAATGGCTTTTTGGAAACCTGATGATTCTTAATGCTATGTTTCATTTTTTTTTTTTTTGGTCAATATCCCATATACACTTCCATTTTTTTGGACTATGTTCTAATATTCTTGCTATATCATTGTATATTTTAGATATTTCTTCTTTATTTTTCTCTCAAAATTTTGTCAAAGCTTTTCAGCTTCTGTTCTAACCTATTTATTCTTTGAAATTTTAAAAAGCTTTAGTTCTCACTTTGTCAGATTAAAATAAATTTAAATAAAATAAAAAAAAAACAAACAAACCTCTTTCCTTTCTCTCGTGGAACTTTACTACTATTTTCAGGACCTTGTAGCTAATTCATTCACTTTTCTTGGATTCTGCTTAGAGCTATTTTGTAATTGTCTTTTCAAATTTCATCCTGAAATTCTTATAATGCATAATATTTTATTGTATGTTTCACTATGTCTATTCATTTGTTCAGTCTTTGTTTCAGTACTCTCTCCCTTCTATCCTACCCTCACACCATCAGTATTAACTTCTGAATCAATTGATCAACAACATTTATTAAGTCCTTACTATGTAATAGTCATTATGCTACATGTGAGGTATATTAAGACAAAAATGTTCCTTTCTTCAAGGAACTTACCCTCTATTGAGGGGAACAATAAGATCTGCTGCAGAAAGTGGTACTTATGGAGGTATATGCCAGAATTAGGATCACAGCCTGTATAGGATTGGAAAAAGAAATGTTTTGTAAAAGCTAGCAAGGAAGCAATTTTTGCTGCCCTCTGAAGTGTCTGAAAAAAGAGTAATATATGAATAGTTTGGAGCCACATAGCAAAGAATTATAAATGCCAGAGGATCTCAATATGTGTCCTTCCCTCCCTCCATTCCCCCTCCCCCTTTTCTTTACAACAAAATTTCTACTTTTTTTTTTCTTTTTCTAATAAAGTAGGGAACCTTGTTCCCATGGTTTGCATAAACCTCTTTCTAATCCTTTTTCAAATGAGCATCTAAGGAAATTGTTCACTGTTTTGATAGAGAATTGTTTTTAAAGCAACTAATGACTAAACAAAGCCTACGTGATTGATAGATTACTGCTAAATATTCTATCCATGAAAAAGAAGAACTGGGAAACTAAAAGGACTAGGTATCTTTTGACTATATTTTTTATGTAGATTTAATTTTTGAATTCTATTATTCACAAGTCAACTGCTAGATTTTGTGATCTCTTGTATTTTCAATGAATTATTATATTAAAATTACAAACTAGATAAAGTATAACCTGATAAATAAGTTTTCTTCTCAAAAGATCTCCAGCCCCTATCTACACTTATCTCTCAGAGTTGTCACCAAGTCAGTGATTTGGAAAGATGACAATATATGAAAAAAATGCTAAATGATGCTTGGTGAATTAATGTAAGTACAAAGTGAACATTCCCCAAGAAAAATTGAGGTCAGTTTAAAGTAGAGATTTAAACTTTTTTGACACTAAGAGCTGGGATAATATATGTGCATATACAATGTTGATAATTTTGTTTTAAATAAAGCCAGAGACATTAAAATGATGACGCTAAACCTGCATATCTGAAGAAAGATAGTGCCAGACTATGGAACCCATTTACAAAATCTTAAATGATTATTTTTCAGTACTGCAGACCTGAAATCCTAACTCTTCTTTTCCAGTTGTTGGAATTGCATTTCTAACCACTGGGGGAAATCTCTGATGTGCATTGACTTTCACTTGCTTCCCACTAGCAAATATCTGCAAAGCTCTCCCTGCATTCAAAGCTGAAGATCTTGCACCACACTGAGGTATTGAGAATACCTTAGAATAAATCTCAGAAAAGATGGTTGCTAAAGGTAGCATTAAGAGTCTGAGTTTTAATCATTCATAAGAAACTTTTTGCAATGCTGTACTTGAGCTGCATATATATTTTGCAATTATTGGTCTTCAGAATGCTGGTCAAAATCTTTTTCCCATCACAGGAGATGAAGACCGGATTTCTCTGCAGCAGTAGCTTTTGGAATAGACCTAAAACCCCTAGTGAGTTGTTTTTGAAATAAATTCATGGAAAAGTGGCTGCAATATTTAAGTTTTGTAAAACTCCAAATTCAATACTTAACATGGAGACAAGTTGGTTTATCTGACATAGTCTGTCTCCAAGCTTAAATTCTAAGTTTTTCTAGCTTAATAGTCAGAATATGCAGTACATTTTCTTTGAAAAAGCTCTTGGGGGGGAGGGGAATTAGTGGTCTCTAAGCTAAAAATTGGTTAACAGAGTTAGTAAGACCTTAGTTTAAATACCACCTTATATATTTAAGAGATAGGTCAATTATCCTCTCTAAGCCTCAATTTCTTTATCTGGGAAATGGGGATGATAATAACACTTTACAGGATTTAGGTGAAGCTCAAAGTATATTATATAATATATGCATATACAAGTTCTATATACATATACCAGATACATTTAGGTAATGTATTCATAAATATGTATATAACTTATGTATTTATACTTAACCAAATATGCAAATAGTTATAATATAGGTATGCAGTGCATATGTATGTGATATATATGTAAACTTTCATGTATTTTCAGACATAACATATAAAGGAATTTCAATTTGTTTTAAAAATGTGCTGACTCATGGAATATCATAAGTATGCATGCATGTGTGTCTTTATATTTGCATATGTTTCTTTGTATGCATTCATATGTATCTTACCTGGAGTTATAAATACCCTAGATGTATTTCTATTTGAATCCCTGCTAATATTCTTGTGTTTGTGCTTATATTTATGTATAGCAGGTTATATATGTACTAAGTGTGTATGTATACCTTTGTGTATGTGAACACAGAATATGTGCACATAGTGGACATGTATGTGTGGACATATGCAGGTATGTATGCATTCATTCATCTGTGAACGTCCCTTTGCAAAATTTAAAACATTATAACAATGTGAACTACTATGACTACTATTATACATCCCAAGCATAAAGCTTAAATTGGTTTATCTTAGACTATGAAAATGAAATTCTATAAGGGAAATAAATTCTAAGTATGCCTAATTGCTTGACTCCCAGAAATTAAACACCCCGCCTCTCACCTCCACCTTACTCCTCAACCATGTTCACTAGTTCTATTCTTTGCCTGGTAAAATCTCAAATCCATCCAGAGGATGGGTGTGGTTTTACTTTTCAGCATAGAAGGTAAGAGGCTACTGATTACAGAATCTTTCTCAGAGATCTTTCTAGCCTATTAAGATCTTTTAGGCTATGCAGAATTTGTCCAAATGATAAATCCTGAAATGCTTGGAGATAGGAAGTTGGAAACTTCATGGTAATATACTGCCTAAATTGAAGTCTTCTAGGTCTTTCACATTTTGATTCTTTTCTCCTTCAATCAGTTTGTGGACACTCAGAATCCTAATTCCTGTCTGACTATTATTTCTGCCTTTAACTCACTGGCTCAATATTAACTGTATGTTCTTGTCTAATATAATCTTGTGATATTACTTTACCTTACTGATCAAGCAGATGTTCTCACTAGCCCAAAGCAGTGACTACTCCACAGCTGATGAAATAGTTCAAATGTTTTAATGAGAATTTTTTTAAATCTGCAATTGCTAAAGACTACCTAAGGCATAAATTGGCAATACTTTGGATTGGATTCACAAAATAACATTTGTAGCTTTCAAGATCAATTTTCCTATTTAACTTCAAAAGCTCATAGGTAAAAAACAAATTTCATTTACAAGCAGATTAGTGCAAGAACTGAGAGGATCTTGATTTGGGAACTAAAAATATTTTGAAAATCATTTCTTTGAGCAGCAGTTACCAAAACCATTTGGTACTGGCTAAAGAATAGATTAGTTGATCAGTGGACTAGGTTAGGTTCAAGGGATAAAACAGTCAACAAATATAGTAACCTAGTCTTTGACAAACCCAAAGACCCCAGCTTTTGGGATAAGAACTTACTATTTGATAAAAATTGCTGGGAAAATTGGAAACTAATATGGCAGAAACTAGGCATTGATCCACACTTAACACCGTACATCAAGATAAGGTCAAAATGGGTTCATGACCTAGGCATAAAGAATGAAATTATTAATAAATTGGAAGAACACAGAATAGTTTACCTCTCAGACCTATAGAAGGGGAAGGACTTTATGACCAAAGAAGAACTAGAGATCATTACTGATCACAAAATAGAAAATTTCGATTATACCAAACTGAAAAGTTTTTGTACAAACAAAACTAATGCAGACAAGATTAGAAGGGAAGCAATAAACTGGGAAAATATTTTTACAAAGGTTCTGATAAAGGCCTCATTTCTAAAATATATAGAGAATTAACTCTAATTTATAAAAAATCAAGCCATTCTCCAATTGAAAAATGGTCAAAGGATATAAACAGACAATTCTCAGATGAAGAAATTGAAACTATTTCTAGTCATATGAAAAGATGCTCCAAGTCATTATTAATCAGAGAAATGCAAATTAAGACAACTCTAAGATACCACTACACACCTGTCAGATTGGCTAAGATGACAGGAAAAAATAATGATGATTGTTGGAGGGGATGCGGGAAAACTGGGACATTGATGCATTGTTGGTGGAGTTGTGAACGAATCCAACCATTCTGGAGAGTAGTTTGGAACTATGCTCAAAAAGTTATCAAACTGTGCATACCCTTTGATCCAGCAGTGTTACTACTGGGATTATATCCCAAAGAGATTATAAAGAAGGGAAAGGGACCTGTATGTGCACGAATGTTTGTGGCAGCCCTTTTTGTAGTGGCTAGAAACTGGAAACTGAATGGATGTCCATCAGTTGGAGAATGGCTGAATAAATTGTGGTATATGAAAATTATGGAATATTACTGTTCTGTAAGAAATGACCAACAGGATGATTTCAGAAAGGCCTGGAGAGACTTACACGAACTGATGCTGAGTGAAATGAGCAGGACCAGGAGATCATTATATACTTCAACAACAATACTAGATGATGACCAGTTCTGATGGATCAGGCCATCCTCAGCAACGAGATCAACCAAATCATTTCTAATGGAGCAGTAATGAACTGAACTAGCTATGCCCAGAAAAAGAACTCTGGGAGATGACTAAAAACCATTACATTGAATTCCCAATCCCTATATTTATGCCCACCTGCATTTTTGATTTCCTTCACAAGCTAATTGTACAATATTTCAGAGTCTGATTCTTTTTGTACAGCAAAATAACAGTTTGGTCACGTATACTTATTGTGTATCTAATTTATATTTTAATATATTTAACATCTATTGGCTATCCTGCCATCTGGGGGAGGGCATGGGGGGTAAGAGGAGAAAAATTGGAAAAAGAGGTTTGGCAATTGTTAATGCTGTAAAGTTACCCATGCATATAACCTGTAAATAAAAAGCTATTAAAAAATTAATTAATTAATTTAATTAAATTTAAAAAAAAAGAAAATCACTTCTTTGAATGTCATTATAAAGTGTTTGTTAAAGAAATAAAGAACAACTTTAATGACAAAAAGAATATTCAGTGAATATGATATATAATGTACTCTACATGTTTTAGTCTACCTCCATTCCTGTGGACAACCCATAGAGTTCTATTTCCATACAGGGACAAAGATTTAGAGAAAGGTCAAGTCAACTTACTGAGTTAGTTACACAAAATAAGACATTTAGCTGCTGCACTGATGGACTGATAAAAATCACCCCAAAACAAGAAGTGGGTTAAATATAATTATAAGAATTGGGTATTAAAACAAAGTTGTCTGATAACTTCTCTAAAGAGATCATATTTGTATCTCCAAATTAGATGAAATAAATTTAATGTACCTTGTTGCTTTCTAAATTATATATTGGGCAATGTGCAAAGCATGTATGAGTTGTACTTTAACATTTTGTCAGTCCTGCTGGACATGTGGTATAAATTATGTGAAATTTAGTCTAAAGCTATTTATATATTACCTATATTCTGAATCTTAAGGTTTGTCTTATTTTCTCCCTTTAATAAAGAAACATGCTTAATTTTTTTGTAAAATATATAGTTTTGCAAAACTTTATAGGAAAAAAAAAACACATGGTTCAAAAGCAAAAAGGTTGGTTGAGAAAGCAATTGATAAGACTGAAGATTTTGAAGGAAAAGTTTCTTTCTCTTTCTAAGCTCCACTACCTCCACTCATTGCTGCAAGGATGATGAATCAGATAGAGAAAGAAAGAAAATATATTCAGTATAGTGAAGATGTTAAAAGCAAGTAGAAGAAAGAGGAAAAGTATTGGAATAAGAAAGAAAAATAGAAAAGAAAAAGTTTGAATGAAGGCTTTGAGAATTTTAAGAACTTTAGGGAAATGGAAAAGTAGTTCGCTGCTACTTTAAAAACTCTAGCAGGAAACAGTCTATTTTTCATTATCAGGTACTTAACCACTTCCTGGTTCACAAAATTAAGTAGAAGAGTTAGAAGATATTGAAGCAAAAAATAAAAACAAAAAACAAAAACCCTGAAAGATATTGGCAATTAACTGATGGGAGAAGAATGTTAAATAAAGCCATGACCGGGGAAATTTTAATGATATCGTACTAAAGAAATCATTGTGCATTAAGGAAGTCAAGCAATGTGTGATGCCTTTTAGAAAAAATTGAAAAGACTAGTCAAGGTGGTGGATGGCAGAGTAAAGGCAGGAACTTACCCAACCTCTCCCCTACACTGTTCCAAGTTTTTTTAAATAATGACTCTAAACAAATTTTAGAGCATCACCCCAAAAGATTAAATAGAACATTTTCTAACTGAGGGCATTTTAGAAGGTCAATAGAAAAGGTCTGTGATACCACAATGGGAGTTCAGAATGCAGTCCTGGTACAAGTCATGCCAGTGCAGTTCTGGTCTCAGTCCAATGTCAGCAAAGGAAGAAAATTTGGCATATGTGAATATGTATAATTGCAATACAAATATTTGAAAGATGTGTAATTTGTCTAAAAATAAATAAGAAGATCTTGAGGAGGTGTCTCTCTGGAGGGGTAGAGCCTAGCTCCAGAATATTAAAGTTAGATTTTACTGAAATGACTCCAGTGGAAAAATTGAAATATTTCCTGATTATAGTGGACCATTTGATAGGATAGGGGAAAACTTTCCTCCAAGCTCTGCTGCATTAGAAGGCGTTAGTGAAATAACATTGGAACAAATTATACCTAAATATAGATTGGTGAGAGGATTGATTCTGATAATGGGATGGACTTTACTTCTAAGGCTTTATAAGAAATAATGGGGAGGGATTGCACATTGACAGGCAATTCCATACACCTAGGCATCTCCCCTCCTCAAAGAAAGTGGAAAGAATGAATCAGATTCTTAAGAATTGAGTTACTAAATTGATGTTAGATACTAAATGTCTTTGAACCAAACGTTTGCCTATTGCTTTGTTAAAGATTTTAGAATTGTCCCCAGAAGTGATCTGGAACTTTCCCCAAATGAGGTTTGGTTTACTTTATTTAGAAGGTGAAAGGGAAATACCCTCTTTTGAAACAAAGAATTTTTAAGGAATTATATACTGACAGTGTCTTCATCCCTTTCAGCCCTTAGGCAGCTAGGATTTCCAGCCCAGACAACACCTTTAGAGTCTGCAGTTCCAAGAGACTGGGTGCTTATTGAGTGGGAAGGACTTTATCATATGTTACTGATGAGAGAGACTGCAGTCAGGAGGCTGAGAATGGATGGACTTATTACACCAGGATTAAAGAACCTGTGGAGGAACCTCAAGAATGGACTGTTTAGAACCATTTATAGCCTCTAAAATTACACCAGGGCAATTAGGAATGTTTTGGTGGGAGGGGAGATTAATTGTGCTTGCAGGAATTTAACAATATTGGTATTGTACCTGTTATTTATATTCCCAGAAAAGGTTTATAGGGAGTCCTCAATTGAAAGAAGTCAAATTAGTGCTTTTTAGGAGGAAGAAGTTATTTTTTTTTATTTAATAGCCTTTTATTTACAGGATATATGCATGGGTAACTTTACAGCATTAACAACTGCTAAACCTCTTGTTCCAATTTTTCACCCCTTACCCCCCCCTCCCCTAGATGGCAGGATGACTAGTAGATGTTAAATACATTAAAATATAAATTAGATACACAATAAGTATACATGACCAAAACATTATTTTGCTGTACAAAAAGAATCAGACTTTGAAATATTGTACAATTAGCTTGTGAAGGAAATCAAAAATGCAGGTGTGCATAAATATAGGGATTGGGAATTCAATGTAATAGTTTTTAGTCATCTCCCAGAGTTCTTTCTCTGGGCGTAGCTGGTTCAGTTCATTACTGCTCCATTGGAAATGATTTGGTTGATCTCATTGCTGAGGATGGCCGGGTCCATCACAACTGGTTATCATATAATATTGTTGTTTAAGTATATAATGATCTCCTGGTCCTGCTCATTTCACTCAGCATTAGTTCGTGTAGGTCTCTCCAGGCCTTTCTGAAATCATCCTGTTGGTCATTTCTTACAGAACAGTAATATTCCATAATATTCATATACCACAATTTATTCAGCCATTCTCCAACTGATGGACATCCATTCAGTTTCCAGTTTCTAGCCCCTACAAAAAGGGCTGCCACAAACATTCGTGCACATACAGGTCCCTTTCCCTTCTTTATAATCTCTTTGGGATATAAGCCCAGTAGTAACACTGCTGGATCAAAGGGTATGCACAGTTTGATAACTTTTTGAGCATAGTTCCAAACTACTCTCCAAAATGGTTGGATTCGTTCACAACTCCACCAACAATGCATCAATGTCCCAGTTTTCCCGCATCCCCTCCAACAATCATCATTATTTTTTCCTGTCATCTTAGCCAATCTGACAGGTGTGTAGTGGTATCTTAGAGTTGTCTTAATTTGCATTTCTCTGATTAATAATGACTTGGAGCATCTTTTCATATGACTAGAAATAGTTTCAATTTCTTCATCTGAGAATTGTCTGTTCATATCCTTTGACCATTTTTCAATTGGAGAATGGCTTGATTTTTTATAAATTAGAGTTAATTCTCTATATATTTTGGAAATGAGGCCTTTATCAGAACCTTTGACTGTAAAAATATTTTCCCAGTTTATTGCTTCCCTTCTAATCTTGTCTGCATTAGTTTTGTTTGTACAAAAACTTTTCAGTTTGGTATAATCGAAATTTTCTATTTTGTGATCAGTAATGATCTCTACTTCTGCTTTGGTCATAAAGTCCTTCCCCTTCCACAGGTCTGAGAGGTAAACTATCCTGTGTTCTAATTTATTAATAATTTCATTCTTTATGCCTAGGTCATGAACCCATTTTGACCTTATCTTGGTGTATGGTGTTAAGTGTGGATCAATGCTTAGTTTCTGCCATATTAGTTTCCAATTTTCCCAGCAATTTTTATCAAACAGTAAGTTCTTATCCCAAAAGCTGGGATCTTTGGGTTTGTCAAAGACTAGGTTGCTATATTTGTTGACTGTTTTATCCCTTGAACCTAATCTATTCCACTGATCAACTAATCTATTCCTTAGCCAATACCAAAAAAGTTTTGGGTTTTATCCCAAAAGTCTTTGGGTTTGTCAAAGACTAGGTTGCTATATTTGTTGACTGTTTTATCTCTTGAACCTAACCTATTCCACTGATCAACTAATCTATTCCTTAGCCAATACCAAATGGTTTTGGTAACTGCTGCTTCTATTCCTTAGCCAATACCAAATGGTTTTGGTAACTACTGATCTATAATATAATTTTAGATCTGGTACAGCTAAGCCACCTGATGAAGAAATTATTAATGATGATTCTGATAGGATTCTTTAATGCAAAATTAGGATAGACCCACCCACTAAGAAATGGTACTAGATTTTGGATTGAGTTTGAAAGACATAGTTGGCCCCTTGTTAAATAAACACAAAGTATATAAAAGAGCATATCCTAAAGAAAAACCCTAAGGATAATTGGGTGAATAGTCAGGAACATCAAGCTTAGCTCCTTCTCTGGGATTTCTGTTGATTCCCTTTAATTTGAAAGCTTGCTATGTTTTTTGAAACCTCCTCATCAACCCTGGGAAAAGAACATGTTTGGGTTTTATAGTTTCTAACAAGGAATGGATTTATTTAGAATCTACAAGTTTTTTTATATAGAAATGATTTTTAATCTTTACCTTTTATACCAGGATGAATTTAAATTCAAGAGGAAAAGGGGAGAAAAAAGAAAGAAAAGAAAGGGGGAGAATGTCAAAGATGTTAAGTGAAATCTCTTAGGTATATGAGTTTTACTTTGTTGTATTGAGTCATCTTAAAGTTGTTAACATTATTTAAAGGGATTCTGAGAACAGTAGTCTATGTCTTTGTCCCTTTGAACAATTTAGCAGTGTTGTTCCTTTGAATAAGAACCCACTTGATTATTCCTTAGTCTGACTATAGGGTGGAATTGTTATTGTATGCTTGGTTGAAAATTGTGACAATTACCTAAAGTCAAACTGAGTTAAGGATACTTTAATCATCTTATGTATGTGCTCTTAGGATGAAGCCTGAAGGACCAGTTTTGCACTACTTATAATCATATCCTTGATTTTTCCTTTTATAGCAAATTTCTATTATCAGAGCAAGTGGCTAGTAGTAGAAGCCACAAGCACAATTCAAATAGGTAAGATCTTGCAGTTTTCAGTCTGAAAATATGTGGTCATTAAATCCTAAATAAGTAGCTAAGTATTTGACCTAATCATCTATATGTTGCTAGAGACATGTCTGTCTGGCTTTTTTTTTTTAATTTAATTTTTTTAAGTATTTTTTGTTTTTGATGACTTTTATGATAGGTATCTTTATTTGTGAAGGACTACCTACTCCAATTACTGAGGACATAAATAGTTGGGGTAATAGATGGCCCACAGATGGGAGTTCTGCACTTATATAGAATAGGCTTATTAGATTCCAAGTCATGGTCAAATTAATTAAGGCACTGGATTTGTTAGCATACCAAGCCTACAGGAATTAGAGACTGAGGACTTGATGATTGAGGACATGTATCAAGAAGGGTGTGAGAAGTCTTCAAAGGATACTATGTAAGAGGAAGAAGGACTGAAAGATATAAACTGAGTGAAGATCTCTTATAAGAATGTGGCCTAGACCTATACCCTTATTACAGTTTGAAACTTTGCAATAACAAGTTGTGCTATAGCCAAAAGCCACTGGTCTTTACTTATCTTAGATAAATAGCATTAAGTTCCCGATAGGGCAAAGAGTGTGTCATTGGCTAGTATTGTTTATCTCTGGGTAAATTTCCATATTTTAAAATGTAAGCCTGGACTTCCAGACAATGAGAGAAACAGTCAAAAGGGAGTGGGGGTTTTCTTGTTAGAGTCTATATAATCCTGTGTTTTGCAGTTTGTGCTTTGCATTCCTATATCCACACTTTTGTCTTTGAGAGCTGCTCTTCCTGTGAGGTTGTAATAAAGCCTTTTTGCTTTTTACCTTGAGAATTTCTGACTTTAATCTGGGTAATATAGGTAGTTGCTTTATTATGTAATATGGTCTGGACTTCTTTACCTCACTTTCTAAATTATAGATATATGTATTATATAATTGTTTATACATGAACACACAAAATTAGTAACATTAAAATGTTACTATCAAGACATTTGTTACTGGTTAAAATGCAAAATTAGTAAAATAGACTGGGAAAAATTAAAGGAAAATAGAACTCAGTAACTCAGTGTTTTATAAGTAAGAAAATATAAATCATCTATTAAAGAATTCCCTATTTGATTAAACTTCCAACAAAACTAGAAATAAGTCTGGTAATATTAAACTTAGATTAACTTGTTTGATAGGGAAGGAATTGGATGGGGAAAATCTTCATAACTGTAGTGTTCTGGTTGGTTTTCCTGAGGTCTCTGGACCAACCTTCGTTTCAGCAAAGTAATCACCATGAGAATAGCCAGATGTTAAAGTCCAAATTCTTTATTGTCTCCTTGCCTGGAGCCTGGGGTTGGTTGTTCTCAGTGCCGGAGGAGAGGCCAGCCACCATGGTGGTGTGAGATGGAGTGAATCTCTCTCCTTGGCTCCGAGAGCTTGAGCTCCTGCCTCCAGTCCTTTGTCTTCTCCAAGTCTGACCCTGGCTGAGTTTGTCTCAACTTATATGCTTTATTATAATTAGATTATTTATAATATGCTGAGTATAAACCAATCATTATATCACTAGAGAAGCATTATTTGTGGTAAGATTAAATCAATCATACTGAACTAGAGAACTATTAATCACCATACTAAACTAGATAACCATTGTCTTATCAATTCCACTTAGTACCTTGTAAGAATCCTTATTTCAAGCACAGAGTTCTAGCCTATAACACATAACAAATATCTCTGGTAAGTATTTGGTATCCAAGATATATAAACAACTAATAGAAATATGCAAGACTAAAACCATTACCCAAATTGAGAAGTTGTTAAAGAGTATAAATAAACAGTTCTCAAAACAAGAATTGCAAAATATTACCAATAAAATAAAAGAATGTTCCTAGTTACTAAAAATGAAATAAATACAAATCACCGCAACCCTAAATTTTTTACCTCACCCCCATTAAATTGACAAAGATGACAAAGACTCAGTCATTATTGGAGAAAATGTGAAAAGCATATTAATGTATTGTTGGTAGAGTTGTAAGTTGAGATTTTCCAATTTGGAATACAATTAGAATTAGGCAAAAGAAAAAAAGTTACTAAAATGCCCATGTTTCTTGATCCATAGATTCCATTGCTAAACATCTACTTCAGGTAGATCATTTAAAAAAAGAAAAAAATCTGCATATACCAAATTATTTATGGCAGTATTTTTGATAGCATGAAGAATTGCAAAGAGAGATGTCCTAAGAATAGGAATGATTAAGCTAATTGTGGTACGTTAATGTAGAAGAATATTATAGTACCCAAGTAAATGACAAATAAAATGAAGACAGATAAAATAGAGAGAATAACATTAATTAGTGAATAGTATAGTAAGTAGAAACAGGCAAACAATGCCTAAAATGCCTACAAAATTCAAAATTGAAAGAATAACCTTTTATTGAGAAAGTATAAAAAAATAAGCTTAACCCTGAAAAAGTTATGGGAAAATACACTTGCCCTTACTTCTTTGTGGAAGAGAAGAACACAGTCAAGGGTTTGGAATATTTCATATAAATGCAGAATTTTTCAATGTATTTTTTTCCTATTTTCCTATTATTACACTTTTCACAATGATCTTGTAAAGAAGTAACTCTTCAGGAGAAAGTGGTAGAAAAAACTGGTAACAAATTTAAGCAACATAAAAACAAAAGATATTAATAAAATCTATTTTTAATCAAAAAGAGATAGTGTTATAAGTAGTATAGATAGTGTTATAGACACCATTGTAGGACTTGTACATTTTCAGAAAGATCTGTGTTTAAGTCTTGCCTCTGATACAAACTGACAATATGATTTTATTAAAATCATTTAACATTTTCTTACCTCAAGCAATTCCCTAAGACTATAAATTGAAAATCTATCATCAGTAAGCATTGGCAGGGGTGATTTTATCATTTTGAATTTCCCATACGAATGAAATTACAGGTTTTGAAAAGATAATAAAATAGAGGAAAGCACTTCAAATCTATCCATAAATGGTAATATTAATACTGACTAGCTCAAAGTGTTACATTTTACTCACAGAAAAAGTTCCTGATTAAATGTCTTCTTTTATTAGAATTGTCAGTGAAAAAAAGATGTGACTGATTAGTCTTCTTTTTTATATTTCTGAACCTCATCTCCTTCGACTATATAATTATTTGTGCAAAAGTCTCTCTCTGTTTGCAGATTTCTTTTTTCCAGTGTGTGTGTGTGTGTGTGTGTGTGTGTGTGTGTGTGTGTGTTTGTGTATGTGTATTTAAATTTTGATAACAGAAGGATTCTGGGAAGATGGCAGAGTGGTCTGAAAATCCTGTGTATACCAAACTGAAAAGTTTTTGTACAAACAAAACTAATGCAGACAAGATTAGAAGGGAAGCAATAAACTGGGAAAATATTTTTACAGTCAAAGGTTCTGATAAAGACCTCATTTCCAAAATATATAGAGAATTAACTCTAATTTATAAAAAATCAAGCCATTCTCCAGTTGAAAAATGGTCAAAGGATATGAACAGACAATTCTCAGATGAAGAAATTGAAACTATTTCTAGTCATATGAAAAGATGCTCCAAGTCATTATTAATCAGAGAAATGCAAATTAAGACAACTCTAAGATACCACTACACACCTGTCAGATTGGCTAAGATGACAGGAAAAAATAATGATGATTGTTGGAGGGGATGCGGGAAAACTGGGACATTGATGCATTGATGGTGGAGTTGTGAACGAATCCATTTTGGAGAGTAGTTTGGAACTATGCTCAAAAAGTTATCAAACTGTGCATACCCTTTGATCCAGCAGTGTTACTACTGGGCTTATATCCCAAAGAGATTATGAAGAAGGGAAAGGGACCTGTATGTGCACGAATGTTTGTGGCAGCCCTTTTTGTAGTGGCTAAAAACTGGAAACTGAATGGATGTCCATCAGTGAGAATGGCTGAATAAATTGTGGTATATGAATATTATGGAATATTACTGTTCTGTAAGAAATGACCAACAGGATGATTTCAGAAAGGCCTGGAGAGACTTACACGAACTGATGCTGAGTGAAATGAGCAGGACCAGGAGATCATTATATACTTCAACAACAATACTATATGATGACCAATTCTGATGGACCAGGCCATCCTCAGCAACGAGATCAACCAAATCATTTCCAATGGAGCAGTAATGAACTGAACCAGCTATGCCCAGAAAAAGAACTCTGGGAGATGACTAAAAACCATTACATTGAATTCCCAATCCCTATATTTATGCACACCTGCATTTTTGATTTCCTTCACAAGCTAATTGTACAATATTTCAGAGTCTGATTCTTTTTGTACAGCAAAATAACGTTTTGGTCATGTATACTTATTGTGTATCTAATTTATATTTTAATATATTTAACATCTATTGGTCATCCTGCCATCTAGGGGAGGGGGTGGGGGGGTAAGAGGTGAAAAATTGGAACAAGAGGTTTGGCAATTGTTAATGCTGTAAAGTTACCCATGCATATATCCTGTAAATAAAAGGCTATTAAATTAAAAAAAAAAAATCTGGAAAAAAAAAGAAAAAAAAAAAAGAAAATTCTGTGAATTCCCTATGCAGCCATATTATAATCTTTAGATGTTTTCAACTTTTATCCTTAATTTGCATCTGTCAAATCCATATTTGTTCTACTTCATCAGATAACTGGGGAAAAGCACATTGTAAACTGCAAAAGGCTTTATAAATGTATTGTGTAAATATTTTGTATTTGTTAAGATAGCATAGATAGGCCTTTAAAAGGTTTCAGTGATAAAAAGTTCCTTATTTGAAAAAAAAACACATCTTTTTATAATCTGTAATATTACCTGCAGTTCCTTTTTACTCTGACAGTATTACTGAATTTGAAGAGGAATATTGCCTCTATTGGGCAGTTTGGGAATATATATATTCTTAGCTACAAAATTGAATTGCAGTGAATTAATAGTATTTCAAGGAAATATTTATTTCCACCTTTTGGAAAATAAGAGGCATTGTTTTAGAAAACATGTGATATTACAGAGAAAACAAAAACCTTAATAAATTATCTGTCATTAATTGCTTTCATTTTCCTAAGTCAATATATTCATGGAGTTCACTTATTTTTGTTGTGGTTTAGTCATTTCAGTCATGTCTGACCCCTTATGACTGGATATGGGCTTTTTTTGGCAAAGATACGTGAGTAGTTTGCCATTTCTTTTTCCAGTTCAAATTACAGATGAAAAATCTGAAGAAAATAAGTTTAAATCACTTGGCTAGGGTCACACAAATAGTAAGTGTCTGAGGCTAGAGTCAGGTTTTTCTGACACTAGTCCCAGTGCTCTATCTACTTCATCACCCAGCTGATCTAGCAAACTCTTAGTTCGATCTAAGTAGAGCAAAATCTTGAGTGATATCCTCCCAGACAAGTTTCTGACCTTGGTTTGAGTCTGGACTTTCTCCTGGTTATAGTTACAACAGATTGCTGCTTGACTTAGATATTGTCAGTCAGGTAGAAAGTTCAGCATGTTCAGTGTGACACATCTTCAGGTTCCCCTCTGGTGTGATCTTCTTGCTCCTGTCATTCAGCTTTGGGTTTTAGAGTGGCTTGGGGGCTGACACTGAAACCAATGCTTCACTGCTGGGCTTAGAGCCAGACAGATGTTATTTTAATTGGCTAGGAATAGGTATTAGGCCAAGTCTCATTTGGTCATTGGATCCTGATTGACTAAGATTGATTCTAAATAGCAGTCATTTCTGTTTTAGCCAGAAACCTTAAGGGGCTTCCCTTCCCATTCACTCATTTATTTATTTATTTAGATTTTTTTTTTTTTTTGACTAAGTTAAAATAAAAGAATTGTGCTCAATCATTACCTCACTTTAATCACTGAATGGTTGTGGCCTGCTGGAGACCTTAGCTTAAAAAGGTCAAATTCTCCCATTTCAACCAGGGCCATCTCCAATCATTTTGATCTATATTTTGCCACTGGACCCAGATGGCTCTGGAGGGGAAAGTGAGGCAGGTGACCTTGTACAGCCCTCCCTCATTTAAATCCAGTTCACTTGCATGTCATGGCATCACCTCCCTGATATCATGGTCCTCTTCCAGAATGAAGGACAAACAACTTCTGTGCTGTATAGAGGTATATAGTTTAGGACTCATGACTACTTCTTGCCTAGGACCAAGACCCAGCCCCTACCTTTGGCACAGATCCCCTCCTCAATCTACCCTGGATCTATGATGCAGAACTCACCTTCTAAAGGGGACACAAACACATACAGAGTAGACCAAATTGGAAGAATATAAAGAAGTACAACTGAGTTATCCTCTATAACTCCTGCATGAAGACCCAGAAAATGTACTACAGCCAATCCTGACTGGGAAATCCAAGAAATTTACCAGGAAATCTGCTAAAGTTCTATTTTTTAAAAATCAAATCAAATTCTGTTGGCAACACTTTAATTATAAGTACTCATAGAAAGTCAAAATTGCCATGGAAATTAATTAGTTCAAAATGAACGTTGGTGGCACTTCACAAATTAGCAGCTCTTCAACTTATCTATCAGTCAGCATTGAGAGACTTCCTCTGATATGTGTCATCCTGTGAATTTCTTAGCTAGATCTTCTCCTTTGTATTTTTTTTTTTATCTTCTGAGGAAAGAAAAGTTTTCTGGTGTTTTGTATAATTACTATTCTTCTGATTAAGGATACATTTATCATTTAAAATACTTCAGAAATCTATGACATTTTTGTTGTTAATATTTTTTCTATCTCCATAACTATAAGTCTTCCATATCACATGAGAGGTTTCTAACATGAATTAGATATAATATGGAGATTATGACATGCTTGCCAAAAGGACACATGGAATATTTATCTGATTGTGACCCAATAAATATTTAGCAATGTATGATATTAAATTATTATATCCAAAAAGAAGTATTTATGGAAAACCAATCTGTTATTTCTTTTGTGCATATCTCTATATCTATCTATAACCTGACAAACTCTAAAATTATTTTTCTTTTATATTGAAAGGATGATATACTGAAAACAAAGAATGTGGAGACTAAAAATATTTGGCAGCTCTTGCCTTAGCATAGCAACTATATAGATTGGTTTGGCTAAAAAATGCATCATCTTGAAGCTAATTTGGTGAAGTTTCTTCTAACTTCCACTGTTGCTCAGGAAAATCACATCTTCTGTAGTGCATAGAGTACCATACTCGAAATCAAGACTTAAATTCAAATCTTGCCTCAGAAAAGTCACTTGCCAGCAGGATAACTTACTTAACCTCTCTCATCTCTCTGTCTTTGTCTCTGCCTCTGTCTCTCTCTCTCTCTCTCTCTCTCTCTCTCTTATCTATCTATCTATCTATCTATCTATATTATATCTATCTATCTCTGTATCTATATCTATATAAATGGTGATCATAATAGTACATGTGTGGTGCTTTTCTTCTTTAATATAATAATGGTTCTCTCTGGGAGCAGGTTTCTTGGGGAGGTTTTCCTGGAGGCAGCCTTAGTTTCAGTTACAAATAGTTATCACTCCAAACGCAGACAGGTGATAAAATGCAAATGTTTATTTTCTCTTTCCTTGGGCCCGGGTAGCTTTCTTAGTGACCTATCTCTCTTCTTGGTTCCAAGAACTCCCTCCTAAGATCTCCAAATCCAAAGGTTTGTCCTTCAGCCTCCAACCAGCACAAAGCTGGAAAATGGAATGGATCTAACTCCTCTAGCTCAACTCCAAATGTCTCCAGCCAGCACCAAGGTGAAATTTGGAATGAATCTGACTTCACCTCCAAGAGCGGGCTGGTGGGCCTTCTGTATTTCCCAGAGTGCTTCTGAATCTCAATCTCCCAGAGTGCTCCTCTCTGACCCCTGGCAATGTTCCAAAGTAACTAAGTTGAAGCTCTAAGAGCTTCTATATATATGATCTCCCAAAGGTTGACTCCTCTTTCTGGAGGAAGAGATTAAGGGAAGAGTGAATTCACAAAGTTACAAAGTTAACTTTGTGAATCTCCCATATTTGTGAACTCCAATGAGTACTTAAATAGATCTTGATTATATGAGCTCTCCAAAGGTGTGAACACAAGCATTGTATCAATTACATTGAGTTAACACTAGGATTCTAACATCTCCCTTGAGTTATCACCTTGTTTCAAGTTGAGTAAACACTAGGATTCCAACACACATGGCTGATGGGGGTCATAATAATTAACTGAAATAACATATATAGAGATCTTTGAAATCAAAGTTTCATATAATCATATGAAGAAAATACTGTGTATCAGTGCTGATTAGAAAAATGCAAATTAAAACAACTCTGTGGTACCACCTAATAACTATCAGATTGGCTAATATAATAAAAAAGAAAAAAAATTAGATATTGGAGGGGTTGTGGGAAAAATAGAACACTAATGCATTGTTGGTGGGGTTTTGAACGTAGCCAACTATTTTGAAAAGCAATTTGGAACTATGCTCAAAAGGGTTGGCAAACTCTGCATACCCTTTGATTTAGCAATACCATTGCTAGACCTTTATATCAAAGACAAAGGGAAAGGGACATATTTGTACAAAAAATATTTATAGTAGCTCTCTTTGAGGTGGCTAAAAATTGGAAATCAATTGGGGAATAGCTAAACATGCTGTCGTATATGATTGGAATGGAACGTTATTTTGCTATAAGAAATGATAAGCAGGTTAATTTGAGAAAAACCTGGAAAGACTGACATATACTGATACATAGTGAAGCAAAGAGAATAAAAACATTTTGCAGAGTAATGGCAATATTGTTTGATAAAGAACTTCAGACTGACAGCTATTTTCAGCAATATTATTACCAAGACAACCCCAAAGGACTATTGATGAAGCATATTATTTGCCATCAGAGAAAAAACTGATAGTGATTGAATACAGAATGAAGCATGCTATTTTCAACTTTCTTTAATTTTTTTTTCTTTTATTTCAGTCTTCTTATACAAAATGACCAATATGGAAAAGTTTTACATAATTGCACAGCTATAACTTGTATGTGATTGGTTACTACCCCAGGGAGAGGGGAAAAGAAGGAAAGAAGAGAGGGATAAATATGAAAGTCAAAACTTTAAGTAAAAATGTTAAAAAAATTGAAAAAAAATCTTTGCAAACCCCAAAGTGCTACATATATATTAACTTTAATTATAATCATTCCTTTAATCTCATACCTGAAGCCTTCTAGCTTTATCAGATGTACTGATTACATATCAGTAAGAGACACCAGAGGAAGACAGTAACTGAGAAATAATTAAAATGTTAACAAATCCTGGTATTATAGGAGTTTGGATTTTGCCATCAACAGAATCCAGTTTCAATTTTTCATAAATGGAGGTCTTTTTCAATTTAACAGAAAAGTATAGAATAAGATAACATTTTTAGACACAGTGAATTTCTGGGTTTGTCTTTTTCCCCTCTGCTTGTCTGTCCAGGGAAGAGCTTTTTTGGGAGGAGGAGAGTGTTACAGAGCAGAGGAAGTGGGTTATGAGGGTGTTGATGAACAATATTCTTTTAAAAAGGAAAGTGTAGCAATGACACATTTTAAAAATGCACAGAAGAGAGCAGAAGGCCAGAAAAAAAATCCCAAGCTAGGACACATCTAAAACTACCGGATTAAATTGTATGTATGTATATATGTATGTGTAAAAGGATAAATACACATATATACATATGTATATATACACACATATATTAAAAGGAGTTGTATGGAATTGAGTTTTGCATATCATATGTATTTCTCTTTCGATTTTGTATATGGAAATGATCATGTTTGGCACTGATAAAGTCCATAATAATAGAAATATTGAAGAATACTAAATGGAAACAACATTCATAAGACTTGTCAGGTAATATATTTAGAAGAAAGGAAAATTAGTACTCATTTTCAGAAAGAAATTTAATGTTTGAATGCCTCATTTTGTTATGTCAAATAAATAGGTTAATAATAGAAGCTTCATCTAAGTTTTAATGACTCATAAAATATGCTTATTTGCTTACAGATATTCACCTATCTAGTTAATGGTTAAAAATATATTATTTTTTATGGTAAAATTAGATCTAGTCCAGAAAAATAATTTTTTAGAAGTCTATGTGTTTCAGCATAACTTGAAGTTTTAGTACTTTGGGAAGGCAACAGAACAGATCTACTTTAAATATGAAAGAGGGATTTTAATGGCTGTTCAATATTTCATTTGAAACTTTTTCCTTTGTCTTGACTTAGGTAATTAACTCAGCTGATAACACCTCATTTCACCACATCTTTGTCATCCTGTCTTAAATTATTAATGGGTTGAGGAAGGTTCTTTGAAATCTTAATTTTCATCATCATTGTCCAAAATAGTTTTAAGAGATGGAACCATAATCTCGTGAATGAAGTCTATTTGAAGGAGGATGGAGAGGTGATGATGGAGACAAAGGATAAAAGTCATTCAGGAGATGAATTTTTTATCTGTTATAACAATGATAAATGTAAAAGGTCAAATACTACAATCACCAGATCTATGGAATTGAATAAATCAATTAACAAGCATTTATTGATAAAAATATTTGAGTGAAAATTCAATGGCCTTACAGTAATTACTTTTTATTTATTTTTTTGCTGAGGCAATTGAGGTCAAGTTACTTGCATAGGATCACAATCTAAGAAGTATTAAGTGTCTGAGACCAGAACTGAACTCAGATCTTCCTAACTTCAGGGTTGGTGCTCTATCCACTACACCTGCTTTACAGTAATAATTTTAAAAAGTTAGAAGTAATATCTTTTAGGATCACTCATCCTAGAGCTTCAACAGCAAAAATTATATTTAGAGAGCATATGCTTTCTTGTTTTTCAAAAGTTGAAAAAAATCTAGTAATTAATAGTGTGGAGATTTGATGCAATGATTCAGAAGATTTGGGAAAAGATGGTGAATGGAAAAATATAATAACTTCAGAGGCATGTCAGCATTCTGGGACAGTGGCCCATTCACTCCTTCCTTTCTGTTAGGGTTAAGTTATATGGGGTTCAATCTTTGGCTTGAGAATTTAGGGAAAATTTTTATAGTGCAACAAAACATCTCTCAAGAGAAGGATTGGCATGAATTTGCTAAGATCTGTGTCACTATATTTCCTCATAGAATTTGGGAGTTAATAGATATCTAATTAATTATAAAAGCTAACCCATATGCCAAAGGAGTATCCAATATAATGAATGCAACCAAATTGAAGAACTCCAAGGAGGGGTTCTCATCTGGTAGTCCATTATATTTTTGGGCATTTCTAATAGTTGAGGAAGTTCTTTCATGACAAGACTAAACTAACTTCTTTATAACTTCTATGAATTGCTTCTAATTCTGCCTTTTGAAAGCAAGCAGGACAAGTCTATTATCTCTTTGACATGTATGTCTTTCAAATACTGCTAAATAACTATGACGTTTCATTAAATCTTCCCCACCTAATAATACTAATTTCTTTCACCTTTCTTGTAATTTCTAATACTGCATTGACTCAAAATCCTTTACCACACTAGCTGTCATCCTTTGAGTGCCATTTAGTTTATCAATGTCATCTACACATTTTAGCATCACTGAAGTTGTAAAGATGTTGATAGGGCAACTTAATAGCACTGTGGATAGACTCTAGACCTGAGTCAGGAAGCGTTATCTTCATAAGTTCAAGTCTGACTTCACATAACTGTATGATCTTGAGTAAGTTATTTAAATCTGCCTTAGTTTATCATCTGTAGAATAAACTGGAGAAGGAAATGAAAAATCAGTATTTTTGCAAAGAAAACCCCAAATGAGGCCACAAAAATGTCAGATGCAACTGAAACAAGATAACAACACAAAACAATTTGATGTAATTTCTAGGATTTTCAAGAATATAGCCTTTGATAGCATACGATATTGCATTTTTTCAAGCTTTTGGATTTCTGATTAATACTTGTCAATTAATATATGTAAATATAATCCAGGAAATTTTAGGAAGGCTCCGTATCAGTGACATGTCTTTGCTTATGCTAGATCTTCTGGTGATTTATCTAGTGCTATAAGAGATGGCACTAGTACTTATCTGTAGAGAAATGAAGAGGGCACTACAATTTTTATGAAAAATAGATTGGTCATGATAGCATGAGGGTAATGAAAAGAACACTGTATTTGTAGTTAGCAAATTAGAATTAAAATATTGGCCATATGAATCCCCAAGGACAATTCCCTATATCTTTCTTAACTATAGAATGAGACTGAGAGATGTGCTGACTCACAGGGATTTTGAAATGAAAATGATTGATAGAGATTAACAGAATATGAAAATGTGAATTATTACTACTCCATCAGATGTAAAAAATAAAAGAGGATTTTTTGATTAATTCAATCAATTGCAGGCCATTCCTCATAGGAAATAAAAAAAATGTTTTCCCTTAAAAGAGAACAAATGCTCCCCCAAAGCACAATATAGCTAGAATTAAAATATTTAAGTGCAAGTTCTGATTGATAGTGGTTACTTATTTTTTCTCACAGAGAGGATATTTCTCTCTTAAGAACAGTTAGTGAATTAGTTATGCTTTTCTTTCCAGTTTCCCTCCTCCCTCAATTTTTGCAAATTTTATTTTAATTCAGTTCAACTTATTTCAGCATTACCAGATCTTTACTTTATACATATCATATATTAGGGGTTTAGGATTTCAAAAATAGAAATGGAAAAAGTCATTCAAGGGGATATATATATATATATATATATATATATATATTATACACACACATACACACACATACACACACACACATATAGTGTTCACATATAAGCAAATACTATGAGTTTGTGGAAGAGAAGAATATTAACAAAGTTTGCTTGAGGTGGAGGGTGGTATTGATAATTAGATAGGATATCTGGAAAGGAAATTCAGATAAGTCTTGCAGGGAAAGCATAGGATCAGAGATCTTGAGTTAAAAAAGACCTTAAAGATTGGCTAGCTTAAATCCCACATTTTCTTAGTGAATAAAATGCGACTACAAGAATAAATGACTTGTGCAAAGTGACAGTCACTAAGTGACAAAAGTGGAATTTGAACTGATTCCAGATTCAGTAAGCAGTCTCTCTATTGAAACATATTGTCTCCAGGTCAAAGAAAAGATTTTGAACATCAGAGGCATAGAGTGAATATATTATATAAGTACAAAGAATGACTTGTTTAAATAGTCTACTTGCATACTAATATATTGTGCTTTTTTCAAAAAAAATTTGCTGAGGCAATTGGGGTTAAGTGACTCACAAAGGGTCACAGAGCTAGAAAGTATCAAATGTCTGAGGACAGATTTGAACTCAGGTGCTCCTGATTTCAGGCCTGGTACTCTAGCCATCTAGCTGTCCCTACATTGTATTTTTAAAGGGTTTTCTCCTTCCTTCTATGCCTTAGGGTAAAACTAGAATAAATTGAAATGGACAGGACTGTTATCTCAATTTTTCTTTTTGTCTATTTTGGAGTAGGTTAGATAACCTAAGTGAAGTATGAACTCCTCATTTTATAATTTTATTTATTTTTATAATATATATATGTACATATATATATATATATATATATATATATATATATATAATTGAGAAAACATGCAAATAGAAATTAAGTGAATTTCCCAACTCATTCAGCTAGTAAGAGTCAGGTTAAATTTGAACTCAAGTCCTGGCACTCCATCCCCTGCACTTAGTTTTCAAGTAAGCATAATACAGCTAAATATAAGAGAAGGAGTGGTAGGGGCAAAGAAGAGATCAATGATGATAAAGGCTAGAATACTCCTAAGTGGAACTATTAAGAGAAGGAAGCAAAAGTGCTTAGTTTTAAAGGGAGATAAGGATTTTGGAAGATAGAAATGAGAAGGACATGAATTCAGACAGGGTGACTTGTCTTGTATGCAGGCACAGAGATGGTGGGGTGAAACATCATATCCAGGGAACAAGATCTGTACATTGAGTCAATGTTTTATCATTGTCAATGAAGTGCAGAAGTCCGGGTGATAAGTTACTCCTTTCCATCTCTAGTAGTTGAACTAAAGCCAGTCAAATTTTATCCTTAGTCAGCCATGGAGTAAGTAAGCTTTTGTAGACTTATTCTTATCCTGATAAACATGTTCCTCTTCTCAGAGAGAGAAAATTATGTGACAGAATGGAGTGAGATCCTAACAAACATCTCTCCTCTTTTGATCTCTGAAAAGTTGTCAGGGCCCATGGCATTTTCTCACACTTCCAGTAGGAAGGGGTTGATATAATTAGAGTAGGATTACTGGGGGGCGGGGGAGGGGAGAGGGGGAAGAGGAGGAAAGGGAGAGAAAGGGAGGGGAGGAGTTCATTGTTTGTGACTCTTGCTCAGTGTTCCATTATGACAGAGACACTTATAGGCTGTCATACAGCTGCCAAGATCCAAAAAGTTCACTTTCTAAAATGGCCCTTTAACCTTATGCTTTATAATTGCAGAGTTTTTCTCTGCCATCAGGCAATAGAAGCTTTTTATCTCTCATCATCTTTATCCTTTCTAAAAAGCATATTGAATAATAAGCAATCTCTCTTGGATTCCAAACAGTGAAATGATTCTGATACATTGGTATTTTGGTTAGCAAGTAGACATGGAAATCAGGATTACCACAGAAATGCAGAAGCACCTTTTTAAATATTCGAGAAAATTAAACCTATTATGAATCACCCCCACATTCCTATTAACAGAGATGCATGCTCCTTTTCCTTTTTAAAATTTAGAATATTTCTTCTGTCCTCAATTTGTAAATGGAGTATCTAATAAAGAAATTCCCTCTCTTAACAAAATTTATCACATATAATTTAAATATTTTAATGAGTAGTTCTTAAAAGCAGTTTAGTACAACAAAAAGTATTTAGAGGCCAAAGATATGTGTTCAGATTTTAGCTCTGTCACAGCCTCTGTAACCTTATTGAGCTTATTTGCTTAAGTTTAAAATGACTGTGTTATATCAAATGACATTTGAGTCTTTTCTAACACAAAATATATGAAATGATGGTCCTGTGGGCATTAAATGTTTGAGTGATTTGGTCAGGCTAAAATAGTCAGTAGGGAGACACAGGTAAAGAGACAGATATTGATCAAATGTCATCCTGATTACTATGTTTTTTCCAGTTATTGCTTGTTATGATCAAATCTCATCTTACTAAAGTCTCTAAAATAGAAATATTTTTTGAAAAATGTTTTCAATCACTGTTGAGTAGAGAAATATAAATTTAAGGCAATTCTGAGCTACCATTTCGCATCTCCCAGATTTTCTAAGATGACAGGGAAAGATAATGCAAAACATTGGAGGGTATGTGAAAAAGCTGGGACACTAATGCATTGTTGATGGAATTGTGAAATGATGACTGGAGAGAAATTTGGAACTATGTGTTAAGGGCTATAAGATGGAACACATCCTTTGATCCATCAGTATCACAGAAACATCCTAATAGTGATCATAAAAGATCATAAAAAGAGATCATAAAAAGGCCCATATGTGCAAAAATGTTTTTAGTAGCTCTTTTTGTAGTCACAAGGAACTGGAAATTGAGTAGATGCCCATCAATTGGGGGATTGCTGAATAAGTTAGTATATACAAATGTAATGAAATATCATTGTTTTATTAAAAAAATAAGCAGTTGGATTGGAAAAAAGCTGGGAAAGATGTATATGAATGAATGTTAAATGAAGTGAGAGAGTACATTGTGCACAGTAGCAGCAAGATTATGTGATGATCAACTGTGATAAATCGACTTAGCTCTTCTCAGCAATGCTGTGATTCAAGGGCCTCAGATAGAAAAATGCCATCCCCAGCCACAAAGAAAACTACAAAGCCTGAATGTAGATCGAAAGATAGTCTTTTCACCTTTTTTTGTTTATTTGCTTGCTTTTCTTTTCCTGTGCTTTTCCTCCTTTTGGTCTAATTTTTCTTGTACAATTTGATAATTATGGAAATATTTTTTAAAAGATTGCACAGGTTTAATCTATATCAGATTACTTTCTGTCTTGAGTGGTAAGGCATGGGAGGGAGAGGAACACAAAGTCTTACAGAAAGTATTGAAAACTATCTTTACATCTATTTGGAAAAATAAAATGCTATTGAAAGCAAAAAAAAAAAAAAAAGGAAGAAACATTTTTTCCTTTTATTTTCTCCCTTGTGTTTTCAGAGTTGACTATTTTCTTCCTAATATTCACTTTCTATCTCCCATTTTTAAAAGTCTTTTTATTTTATTAAAATATTCAGTGGAGGTTAGCCTTCATTAGCCACGACTAACTAAAAAGCTAGAGAAATGTTATGCAGAGAATTGTCAAAGAAATGAAAACTTTTTTTCTTCTTGAAGGTAATAAAAAAATTGGGCTGGTATAATGTTTGCAGCTCCTCAGCCTGTCATTTTCAAATTTGTTGTTTGACATATAGAGTCCCAGAAATGAGATCTATCTCAGGAGATCATTTATTACCTTTTTCTGACTCTAGATTAGTTTTATCTCTTCTATCACAGAAAAATTATTGTTTCATCTAGACTATTACTTATTTCTATTGCTTCAAGGACCTATGATTTCATTGAGGTAGGCATTCTCCTTAAAACTATACACCTAATAGCATCTTGACTTATCAGATGGTTATTGAGAGTTATTATGGTTAGGAAAAAAAAAAAAGATCCATTACCTGGTGACCAACCTATAAATGAGCCTCTTAAGCTTATATAGGATATATCATTATTGACAGATATATAATCTACGCCTTTGAAACTTGGCTAAGTTCTACTCTAGATTGTTCTTTGCTAATATAATATGTTTTATATATATATATATATATATATATATATACACATATATATATATTGCAACCTTTAACAAAAAATTTGATTTATCAATGGGTATGGAAGGAGGAAGCAATTATATAGTGCTTACTGTGTGCCCAGGCACTGTGCAAGGTGCTTTCAATATCTCTTCTGATTACCATAACAACGTGGGAGGGAAATATTTAAACCCACTTTACAATTGAAGTAAGAAGCAAACAGATGTTAAGTGATTTCTCCAGACTTATCAGCATATGAGACTAGAATGAATTCAGGTTTTTAATGGGGACAGTAGGAGAGGAGAGAGAATAACTTCTTGTTAATTGAAAAAAATAAAATATGTGATGTGAAAAACAAACCCTGAAACATTTATTTAAAATATATTTTTACATTTAATTTGTATTTTATTTTTTCTCAATTACAGGTAAACAAAGAATATACCAATTTATGTCTAATGTTAGCCATTTCTGAAGTGGAAGGGAAGGGAAAAAGGAAATATACATAATGATTTTTTAGTATAATTAAAAGGGACAGCAAATTGTATATAATGAACCTGAGGTCTCATGTGCAGTCATCTTTTTTATTGTACCATGTTAAAGAAATGCTAGTTTGATTACATTAAAAAAGCCAAAAATATTATATATGGTAAAATTTGTTTTTTAGCTTTTGAGTTCCAAATTTTCTCTCTGTCTCTCTCTTTTTGTCTCTTTCTCTGTTTCTTTCTCTCTCTTGGTCTCTGTCTTTCTCTCTCTCCGGGGGTGGGGGAGTGTGGAAACAACCTGATGGATAATAAATCTTTTAAAATGTTTTTTAAAGAAACACCCAAGGTCACCTTATGCCATCATTATTATTCATTACTTAGGTTCTCATAGATCACAAATTCGGAGTTGAAAAGGATCTTAAAGGCCATCTACTCCAATGCCTTCATTTTACAGAGGAGGGGACTGAAATGCACAGAAATTGAGTAACTCTCTGATAGTAAATAGTATCAGAGGAAGAATTAGAATTTGCTATCTTGTCAGTAAGCTTAACTTTCTCTTCATTTAGGCATGATCCTATTTAGATCAGAATGGAAACTCAGAAATTTATCATGACTTCTTTTTACTGATGAGCAAATGACTATTTAGAGAGAATTGCAGGATTTGCCAGATAGCTTCTTCTGCTAAGCAATGACAGTATAGACATAGCTTTCTTGCTTCCCAATATTCTTTCTGCTGCTCCATTCAAATTAGAATGAAAAATTTTAGAAAGAAAAAAAAAATCACTTAATGTACAAAAAATGATCAATCCTTCCCAAACACATTTTGACAAGTTTCATTTGTATATTTTTCTCAGAGACTATTAATCTTCTAATATTAAAATTCTTCACTCTAAGGTGAGATAAATGAGGCAGAAAATCTGATAAATTGCTCTGCAGTAGAATGATGGCAGGACCAGTTAGGAAACAAATGATAATCTTATATGCTGAAAATTCTTGGCTAAATGTTAATGTCATTTGGTTTCCATAAGGATAAATGGATTAAAAACAGAAAAAGGAGAGGTTGGTTGAGAAAATATGGTATGTCAGTAAGAGACTGAATTTGGAAAGAGGAAGACCTAAGTATAAATCCTGCCAAACATATTATTAGCCCAACGTGTAATCTTTGGGCAGGTTACTTAAACATTTTGAGTCTCATCTGTAAAAATGGGATAACAATAGCTATTGTGAGGATAAGAGATGATGATGTATGTAAAATTTCCCCAAACTTTGAAGTTATATGTAAATGTCACTTGTTAATACTATTAGCAATCTGGGGAGGCATTAATTAAAAATGATTGATCCAAATTTAGCAATTTGTAATTAATGAGAAAATTGCTAAGAAAAAGCTTAATCAAGCCAAAGGCTGACCCTGATAATAGCTATCTTTTGAAGTGAGTTTATTGTATTAAGAAGGGTTAAGAATGATTTTATCATTCTTTGTGCCCCTAGGATTTAGTACAGTGATGAACTCATAATAAGCACTTAATAGATAAATGTTAACTTGTTAAGAAGAAAAAAGAAATTAAACTCAATTATAAGACAGAAAGGAAATTGGTAAAAATATCAAATTAAGGAGGAAACATATGAAAACACTTACATATACATATACATGGAAAGAAAAATTTGGAACTCAAAATCTTATAAAAATGAATGTTGAGGGAGCAGAGCCAAGATGGCAGAGAAGACACATGCTTCATTCTAAGCTCCTCTTCTACCCTCACTATTAATTATCAAATTCAGCCTCAGAAATAGTGCTTGACTGGCAAAATCCACAAATACAGGGAGTACAACAAATTACTAGCCAAAGATAATCTGGAAGATTGCCAGAAAAGGTTTGTCCTGATTGACGGGAGCAGGCCAACGCAGACAGGGAGGTAGAATGCAGAGGCTAGCACCCTGAGTGGACAGGGGCGGGGGTGGTCTCCATGCAGGTGGAGATTTTGGTGAATTACCATTGTTGGTGTTGCTTTGGTTGCAAAGGGATTGGGCAGAGAAGTTACAAAAAGGTAGAGTATATTCCAAAAAACTCCAGAATTTAACAGACCTGGCTATACCCACCAAGAACTAAAAGTGACTCAGCATGGACCACAGCACAGCTGTGCAGCCACATTCTACAACACAAGGTTTTTGCCCAGAGCAGCCACAAATCTGCACAGTAGGAGGGCAATAGAACTTCCACAGCTTTACCATGCTTCCCAGGGCAGAGACAATTCTGGTAAAAGGCTCTTCCCAAGGCAGTAATACTTCCACTGGGTAGAGCTTTTCCCAGAGCACTTCCTCAGCTTTGCTACCCTTAGCAGCCTGTTACCAACACAGCTACTGTTCATATATTTATCCTTCCTCTGTAGAGGAAGTTGGTAACCCCATTTTCCTGAAGACAGACACTAAGGGCTTTGAAGAAAAATGAGTAAAGAAGCAAGATACTTAATAAGATAGCTTTATAAGAAAGAGAGCAGGCAACCCCTAGGAGAGTAAAGAAAAGTCTGACAAAAAACCCCAAAGTCCCTGTTTTCCTCCCTCCAACATTCCCACATTATCTTTCCCCTTCATTCTGCCAATCTGAAGGTGTGTAGTGGTTCTCGAGTTGTCTTAAATTGATTTTTTAAAAAGGGTGATTTGGAAACTTTTCATATGAGGGTAATAGTTTAATTTCATCATCTGAAAATTGTCTGTTCAATCTTTTGACATTTATCAATTGAGAATGGTTTAATTTAAAATTAGAGGCCCTTCTATATATTTTGGAAACGAGGCCCTAACCTGTCCCCATCACACAAGGCTCTCCTGAAGAAATTATTATTATTATTTTTTAATTATAATAACTTTTTTATTGACAGAACCCATGCCAGGATAATTTTTTACAACATTATCCCTTACACTCACTTCTGTTCCAATTTTTTTTCCTTTCTCCCTCCAACCCCTTCCCTAGATGCCAAGCAGTCCTATATATGTTGAATATGTCACAGTATATACTACATACAATATATGTGTACAGAACCAAACAGTTCTCTTGTTGCACAGGAAGAATTGGATTCAGAAAATAAAAATAACCTAAGAAAACAAAATACAAACAGTTTAATTCTTTTCCAGTGTTCTTTCTTTGGGTGTAGCTGCTTCTGTCCATCATTGATCAATTAAACTGAATGAGGTCTTTTCAAAGAAACCACTTCCTCAGAATACACTTCACAGACGTTGTTAAGATATAAGATCTCCTTGGTTCTGCCTATTTATTAGCATCGTTCATTAAGTCTCTCCAAGTCTCGATTCATCCTGTTCATTTCAAAAACAATAATATTCCATAAATTATATAAACAATTTACCCAACCATTCTCCAATTGAAAGGCATCCTTTTCATTTTCCCAGCTTCTAGCCACTACAAAGAGGGTTGCCATTAAACATTTTGGCACATACAGGTCCCTTTTCTCTTTTTAGTATTCCTTGGGGATGCCATAGAAACACTGTGGATAAAGGGTATGGCAGTTTGAAACTTTTGAGCATAGTTCCAAATTGTTTTCCAGAATGGTGGATGTGTTACAACCACCAAAATGTATCAGTGTCCCTTGTTTTCCCACATCCCCTCCAACATTCCACAAATTATCTTTCCTGTAATTCTAGCCAATCTGACAGGTGTGTAGGAATCTCAGAGTTGTCTTAATTTGCATTTCTCTGATTAATAGTGATTTGGAACATTTCAATGAGTGGTAATAGTTTCAATTTATTATCTGAAAATGTCTATTCATTCTTACCATTTATCAATTGAGAATGGCTTGGTTTTTTTAGAGTCAATTTTCATATTTTTGAAATGAGGCCTTATAGAACCTTTTAACTGTGAAGATGTTTTCCAGTTTTTGGCTTCCTTCTAATCTTGTTTACATTAGTTTTGTTTGTGAAAAAGCTTTATAATTTGCTGTAATCAAAAGTTTTTATTTTGTGATCAATAATGGTCTCTAGTTCATCTTTGGTCACAAATTTCTTTCTCCTCCACAGGTCTGAGAGATAAACTATCCTATGTTCCTCTAAATTATTTATAATCTCCTTCTTTATGCCTAAATCATGGATCCATTTTGATCTTATCTTGTATATGTTGTTAAGTCTGAGCCATGCCAATTTCTGCCATATTAATTTGTTATCCCAGCAGTTTTTGTCAAATAATGAATTTTATCCCAAAAGTTAGGATCTTTTTGTTAAAATGATTGCTATAGTTGACTATTTTGTCTTTAACCAACCTGTTCCATGATCAACTAATCTATTTTTTAGCTAATACCAAATAGTTTTGGTGTGCTTTTTATAATATAGTTTTAGGTCAGGTACAGCTAGGCCACCTTCATTTGATTTTTTTTTCATTAATTTTGAGATTTCCGACCTTTATTATTCCTATAATTTTGTTGTTTTTTTCTAGATAAAAATATTTTCTGAAGTCTGATTTATATCAAATAAATAGATTACTTTAGGGAGTATTGTCATCTTTATTATATTCACTCAGCCTATCCAAGAGCACTTAATATTTGTCCAATTACTTAAGTCTGACTTTATTTGTGTGGAAAGATTTTTTTGTAATTCTGCTTATATAATTCCTGACTTTCCTTTGGTAGATAGATTCTCAAATATTTTATGCTGTTGACAGTTATTTTGAATGGACTTTCTCTTTGTATCTCTTGCTGTTGGATTTTGTTGGGTGATGTATAAAAATGCTGAGGATTTATGGGGATTTAATTTTATACCCTGCAACTTTGCTAAATTTATGAATTATTTCTAATAGCTTTTTAGTAGAATATCTGGGGTTCTCTAAGTATACCATCATATCATCTGCAAAGAATGATAGTTTGATTTCCTCATTGCCTACTTTAATTCCTTTAATCTCTTTCTCGACTCTTATTGCCGAGGCTACTGTTTCTAATACAATATTGAATAATAATGGTGATAGTGGGCAGCCTTGTTTCACTCAAGATCTTACTGGGAAAGGTTCCAATTTTTCCCCATTGCATGTGATGCTTACTGACAGTTTTAAATATATGCTCCTGACTATTTTAAGAAAAAGTCCATTTATTCCTATACTCTCAAGTGTTTTTATTAGGAATGGATGTTGGATTTTATCAAATGCTTTTTCTGCATCTATTGAGATGATCATATGGTTTTTGTTAGTTTGGTTATTGATATAGTCAATTATGCTAATAGTTTTCCTAATATTGAACCAGCCCTGCATTCCTGGTATAAATGCTACTTGGTTGTAGTATATTATCCTGGGGATCATTTTCTGTAATCTTTTTGATAATATTTTGTTTAAGATTTTAGCATCAATATTCATTATAGAGATTGGGCTATAATTTTCTTTCTCTGTTTTCAGCCTGCCTGGTTTAGGTATCAGTACCATGTCTGTGTCATAAATGAAGTTTGGTAGGACTCCTTCAGTCCCTATTTTTTCAAATAGTTTATATAGCATTGGAGTTAATTGTTCTTTAAATGTTTGGTAGACTTCACATGCAAATCCATCTGGTCCTGGGGATTTTTTCTTAGGGAGTTGGTTTATAGCTTGTTCTATTTCTTTTTCTAAGATGGGACTATTTAGCATATTTACTTCTTCCTCTGTTAATCTGGCAAGCTATATTTTTGAAGGTATTCTTCTATTTCATTTAAGTTGTCGAATTTATTGGCATAAAGTTGGGCAAAGTAATTCCTAATTATTGCTCTAATTTCCTCTTCATTAGTGGCAAGTTCTCCTTTTCATTTTTAAGACTAACCACTTTCTTCTCACAGCCCTCCCTTTTTAGTATCCCTCCCCCCTGCCTTAGAGTTCCTCCCCCTATCTTACTCCTTTCCCTCACAGTTTCTGTATTCCCTTCTGCTTAACTTATTCCTTCCCTTTTCACTTTTCCCTTCTCACTTTTCAATGAGTTGGGAGCAGTTTCACCATAAATTGAATATGTCTACAATTTTCTCTTAAAGCCAATTCTGATGGCAGTAAGATACCCACTATATTCATCCCCACCCCATTCTTTCTCTCAGATATAATAAGTTTCCTTTGCCTCTTCATGAGATATAGTACTCCCACTTTACTCTTTTTCTGGTACAATGTCCTTTCTACCTCTAGTTTCTAGAATAAGGTATACATGTATTCTTTATACATCTTTACAGCAGAAATATAGTTCCCAAGATTTCTTTTTACCTTTTTAGGTTTCTCTTGAGTTCTATATTTGCAGATCAAACTTTTTGTTAAGTTCTGTTTTTTCCATCAAAAATAGGTGAAATTCACTTATTTCATTGAATGACCATCTTCTTCCCTGGAAAAAGATGCTCATTCTGGCTGGGTAAGTTATTTTTGGTTGCATACCGAGTTCCTTAGCCTTTCGGAATATCATATTCCAGGCCCTTCGATCTTTTAATGTGGATGCTGCGAGATTCTGGGTGATACTTATTGTGGCTCCTCTACATTTGAATTGGGTTTTTCTAGCTGCTTGGAGTATTTTTTCCTTCATTTGAGGGTTCTAGCATTTGGCCACTATATTTCTTGGTGTTTTGATTTTAGGATCCCTTTCAATAGGTGATCAATGGATTCTTTCAATGTCTATTGTACCCTCTGTTTCTGTGACTTCTGGGAAGTTCTCTTTGATAATTTCCTGGAAAATAGTGTCCAGGCTCTTTTTTTCATCATATTTTTCTGGGAGTCCAATAATTCTTAGATTGTCTCTCCTAGACTGATTTTCCAGGTCTGTTGTTTTCCTAAGAAGGTATTACACATTTTTCTCCATTGTTTGATTTTTTTGGGTCTTGCTTGACTGTTTCTTGTTCTCTTCTCATGTCATTCAATTCCATTTGCTCGATTTTGATTTTCAATGAAATGTTGTCTTCATTCACTTTTTAAATATCTTTTTCTAATTGTTCAATTGTGTTGTTTTGTTCTATGGACTTTTTTCCCATTTCACCAATTTTATTTTTTAGAGAGCCATTTTCTGTTTCCAGTTCACTAATCCTATTTTTCAAGGATTTGATTTCTTTATCCACTCTGTCTTTAAATGAGTGGGATGACTTCTCCAGACTCTCTTGCCAAGCCTCCCTCTCCTTTTCCCATTTTTCTTCTAGCTCTCTTGTGAGAGTCTTTTTAATTTCTTCTATGAGGTTCATCTGTGCATAGGAACAGATGGTCTCCTCCTGTGGGAATTCACCTGGAGATAATCTGTTTTTAATCTCCTCAGGGTTTAGAGTCTGCTCTCTGTCCGTATTTATAGCCGTCAATCGTTAAGGTCCTTTTCAACTTTTTGCTCATTTTGTCAGAGAAGAATCAGAGACAAACCAGCAAAGAAAAAAAATAAAAAGGAAAAAAACCCCAAATGGAATCTGCTTTTTTGGGGGAGGGGCTGGGTGGCATTACCGAGCTTCCTCTACAGACTGCAGGGGCAGCAGCGAGGCAGTAGCAGGACTGGGCTGTGCCTGCGCTCTGAGATTGTGAAAACTAGCAAAGAAAAAAACAAAACAAAACGAAACAAATGGAATCTGCTTTTTTGGGGGGAGGGGCTGGATGGTGTTACCAAGCTTCCTCTGCAGACTGTGGGGGGCATCAGCGAGGCACTAGCAGGAATGTGCTGAGCCTAGCTTCGAGACTCTGAGAGCGTGGTGAGATGATGTTGGGGAGAGGTGGACAGGTCCCAAGAGACTCCAGCTGTTTGGGGTTGTATTCTTCACCCCCGGTGTTTTTAGCTTCTCTGCTGGGCTACTGACTTGCTGCCAGGGCAAAGTATCCAATCCTGTAGCAAAGCTCTCCCCACAGAGATGGCTGAGATCACACCCCACACCCCCTCCGATCTGCTGGGCTGTGAGCTGCCTGCCAAGTTCTCACTGCTACTGTTCTCAGTCTGTGCCCGATCTAAAACCATCCCTGCCTGTGAGCAAAAACAAACCTTTCCTGTCGAATCTCAAGGATGTCTTCTCTTGGTACCTATTTGTGTGTTTTTTTTTCTGTCAAGCATTAATTCAGAGGCTAGTAATGAGATGGATTCTCAGAGAAAACGCAGAGCTTACACAGCTGTATGCCTGCTCTCCGCCATCTTGGCCGGAAGTCCTCTCCTGAAGAAATTATTTTAAAAATCTTAAAAGAGAGCTAGAAGAAAAATGGGGAAAGGAAAGAGAAGCTATGAAGGAGAATATGGAAAATGCATATAACTCACATAAAGAAAAATTTGATAAAGTGGAAAAAGAAAACAACTTCCTGGAATGTGAATGGGAAAGGTAAAGAACTGTCAGGCAACCAGATGTTGTGAATTGGAAAAGATAAAGAAATCCCAGGAAAGTAGGATTTGTGAATTGAAAAAAGAAAATAACTCAGTAAAAAAAAATAGTGAAATGGAAAATAATTCCATAGAGCAAAACAACTCATTTAAAAACTCAATTGGACATATAAATAAAGAAGTAAAAAAGCTAATGAAGAAAATAATTCATTAAAAATCAGAACTGAATAGAAATGGATGGTTCATTGAGACATCAAGAATCAGTCAAGCAAAACCCAAAAATGAAAAATTAGAAAAAATGTTAAATATTGACTTGGAAAAACAACATACCTAGAAAATAGATCTAGGATGGATAATCTGAGGATTATTGGACTTCCTGAAAATTATGACCAAAAAAAGAGCCTAGACACTATTTTATAGGAAATCATCAAGTGAACTGCCCAGATATAATAGAATCAGAATGTAAAATAGGCATTGAAAAAAATTCATTGAAGATCTTCTGAAAAAGACTCTAAAAGAAAAACTCCAGGGAATATTGTGCTTAAATTTCAGAACTATCAGACTAAGGAAAAAATATTATGGGCAGCCAGAAAAAAAACTCAAATACCAAGGAGCCACAATAAGGATCACTCAGGATTTAGCTGCTTCTATATTTAAGGATGAAAGGGGCTGGAATATGATATTGCGAAAGGCAAAAGAACTTGGAAAGCAGCCAAGATTATACCCAGCTAAACTGAGCATTTTCTTCCAGGGAAGAAGATGCACATTTAATGAAATAGATGAATTTCACTTGTTTCTAAGGAAAAAAACAGAAGTAAACAAAAAAAAATTGACCTCCAACTATAGGACTCAAAAGAAGGAGAAAAAGGTAAAATGAACTCTTGAGAATTTTATTTCTGTTATGGACATACATAAAGACTGCATGTATAATTTGATTTTACTGATATAATATAAAGAAGGGAAGTAGAAATGGAAAAGGGATAGTGTCAGAAAAAAGGAAAAGGGGAGACAAAAAGAGGGAAACTACATCTCATGAAGAGGCACTATGATATCTGAGAGTTTTAGAGAGGGGGAGGAACAATTTGTAAATTTTACTTTCATCAGATTGGGCTCAAAGAGAAAATAATTGAATATTTTTTAAGGAAACTTCTTTTATTAAAAGGTGTAGAGAAAAAAAAGAAAAAGAAAAGAAAACCCAAGAAAGCAAATTCAAAAAGGAAGGAAAATTTAAAGAGAAACTCAAATAAAGGCAATAAACATAAGTTTAATATAGGGATAACCTAAAAGGAAAAGAAAAAGAAAAGATAATCTGAGATAAAAAGATGAGGAAATAAAATTTCATTTTTAAAAAAAAGTAAAATAATCCCCCAAATGGACAAAAAGAGGAAAAAGAGAACCCAAATTATTGTTTACAGGAAAACCAAAAATGATCATAAAATAAAAGGGTAAAATTAAAAAATTAGTTCAGGGAAGAAAAAAGAGGGACCACCATCTCATTAAAAGAAAAGCAAAATTGATCTAATTAAAAGAAAAGGGAAAAACTTATTTACTAAACAGATGCAAGAAGAAATAATTATATTTCCCAAGGAAACTCCCACTTTAAAGGAAAGGAGGAAGAAGAAAAAATAAAGGAAAAATTAAAAATGGAATCTAATTTGCATCCCCGTTTAATAAATAAACCAAAAAAAAAAAAAGCTAAAGAAATAGAATATTAGAAAATTATGTGATAGATCTTTGGGAGAAAAAATAAGGAACAAAAAGACCTTCTAAGTTATGAACCTAACAAAAATTGCCATAATTTGGAAAAAAGATAAAAAGGCCAGAAAAGCAAAAATGTAAAAGCATTCTTTTTCAATCAGAAAAAAAAACTAATTAAAAAAAAACTAGGGGTAAATAGACCAAAAGGAATTAAACAAATAATCACCTAAAAATTGGGTGAAAAAAAATTTAAAAAATTATAATTTCACCCCCAGAAAATAAATAAAACCAACAAAATTGTATAGCCAAAGCATAATAAGGGAAATTTTGTATCTAGAGGAACAAAAATAAAAAGAGAGGTCTATAAATTGGGAATAAAACTAAAAAAGGAGAAAAAAAAAGTAAAACTTCTTAAATTTAAAAAAAAAATTAAAAAAAAAAAAAAAAAAATTAATTAATAAATAAATAAGATTGGTTTTGAAAAAACAAAAAATAAAAAATTTAAAATTATAAAAAGAAAAAGGGAAATCAAATTGTTGTCAAAAAATAAAAGGGAAATTTCCACCAACAAAAAATAAAAAAAAGGTTTTTTGCCAATAAAAAACTAAAAAAGGAGATTACCTTCAAAAATAAGGTTTAAAAATTAAAGGGGAGGAAGAAATTTTAAATAAATTTAGAAAAAAAATAAAATATTAATAATAAAAAAACCCAGGAAGTGGTTCTTGAACCAAAATTTAAAAAATTAAAACCTTTAAACTATTGAAAAAAAAAGGTAAAGAACTTGAAAATTCCAAACAAAAGGTATAATAACAAAAGGTTTGAAAAAGAAAAAAAATGAGACCAATTCCCTAATTAAAGGGAGTAAATCTTAAATAAAATTTAGGAAAAAGAAATAGAAAAATAAGGTATTAATCAATCAAGAAAATTTAGGACCAGAATGACTGGTTCAACCTTAAAAACATTACTAATTAATATCAAAAAAATTAAACCAAAACCATATGACATTCAATGGATGACAAGAATTGGAAAACAAAAAACCAGCCATTAAAAAATTTGAGATATAAATAAAATGGACTTTCCACCCCAATAATACATCTATTTAAAATTAACAAATGCAAGGGCTAAATTGGAACCATTAATAAGATATGAAAACAAATTCCCATATACTATATTTCAAAGATTAGAAATCTATTATTAAAGTTGAGAAAGGATTAAAGGAATTAAAAAGGTAATGGTAAAAAATTATCACTTTTGTATGTTATGGTATACTAAGAAAAGATTCTTTTTTTTTTTAAATTTTGTTTATTTAAAAGTTATATATGGGAATTTAAGATTGAAAAATTGAAACCTCTTGTTTAATTTTTCCCCAAAAAACCCCAGAATCAGTGCATAGATTTAAATTTAAAAGATAAATTAAACAAATGTTATCCCCTCAAATTTTCCTCCGAATGAGATAATAAATATTTAAGACGAAATGAACTGTTAGAAAGAACTTGGGATGCTAAAACCAAATTTTTCCCCAATCCCCATTTTTAAAACCGTTTTTAATTTCTTTACGTTTTTCCAAAATTTAAGCCGATTTTGACAGCTGTTTGCCCGGGCATTGTGATCAATTTTTTAAAAATATTTCCACTGGGACATCCTTGGGGGGGTGGGGGGTAGGGGGTTTTGGAATTTTAATGTGAAAGTTAAACATAAACCCTTTAAAAGGTTTAAATAAAATTTAAAATTATTCTCCATCCCAATACCCAAGGGAGGGGATTTTTTAAAAAATTAATGAGACTAAAATAAATTTAAGTATTATTAAAAAAAAAAAAAAAAAATTGTTCATAGTATTTTGTTAAGTATATAATGATTCTTTCCTGCTTATTCTCAGCATGTTCATGAAGCAGGTTTCTGAAATATCCTGTTGGTTTTCTTAAGAACAAAATTTTCCATAATATTCTATACCACAATTTTTTTCAGCCATTCTCCAATTATGGGCATCCCAGTTTCCAGTTTCTAGCCACTATGAAGAGGGTCCAAAAATTTTGGACATGTTTTCCCTTCTTTATGATCTCTTTGGAATATAAGCCCAGAAACCCTGCTTAAAGGGTATCACAGTTTGATAACTTTTTGAGCATAGTTCCAAACTACTCTCCAGAATGGTTGGACCCATTCACAGTTCTACCAACAATGTATTAGTGTCCCTATTTTCCTACATCCTTCCAACATTCCTCATTATCTTTCCCTGTCATTCTAGCCAATCTGACAGGTGTGTAGTGGTATATTAGAATTGTCTTAATTTGCATTTCGCTGATTAATAATGACTTGGAACATCTTTTCATATGGCTAGAAATAGTTTCAATTTCTTCATCTGAGAATTGTGTGTTCATATCCTTTGACCATTTATCAATTGAAGAATGTCTTGATTTTTTTTATAAATTAGAGTCAATTCTTTATATATTTTGGAAATGAGGCCTTTATCAGAACCTTTGACTGTAAAAATTTTCCGTTTTTTCCCTTCAATTTCTTGAATTAGTTTTGTTTGTAAACAACTTTTTGAGTTTAGTATAGTCGAATTTTCTATTTTGTGATCAGTAAACTTAGTTCTTTTTGGTCATCAATTCCTTCATCTTCCAAGGTCTGAGGGTAAATATCCTGTGTTCCTATAATTTATTTATAACTATTCTTTATGCCTAGGTCTGAACCATTTTGACCTTATTTGGTATGGTGTTAATTGGACAATGCCTAGTTTCTCAATTTAGTTTCTATTTTTCCAAAATTTGTCAAAGGGGTTCATCCCCAAAGTTTGGGGTCTTTGGGTTTTAAAACTAGGTTGCTAAGTTGTTATTTTTTCCCTGAACCAATATTCCACTAATCAATAATCTATTCCTTAGCCAATACAAATGGTTTTTCTTCCTCTATAATATAATTTTAGATCTGGTAAGTTGCCATTGATTTGTTTTTTTTCCCATTAATTCCTTGAAATTTTGATTTTTTGTTTTCCATTAAATTTTGTTTTATTTTTTTTTTTAAATTTTTGTTTTTATTTAAGGATAAAAATGGGGTAACTTTACATTAAAATTGCCAAACCTCTTGTTCCAATTTTTCCCTTTTACCCCCCCTAAATGGAGGTAAGTGATGTTAAACATACCAAATATAACTTAGATAATAATAAGTATACATGACCAAAAATTATTTTGCTGTACAAAAAGAATCAGACTTGAATTATTGTAAATTAGCTTGTGAAGGAAATCAAAATGCAGTGCATAAATAAGGGATTGGCAATTCAAAATGGTTTTATCATCTCCCGAGTTCTTCCTGGGTATATGGTTCAGTTCTTTGTCCATTGAAATGTTTCTGATCTCTTGCTGAGGATGGCCGATCCATCAGAACTGTTATCATCCAGTATTGTTGTTGAAGATAAGTCTCCTGATCCTGCCTTCACTCAGCATCAGTTCGTTTAAGTCTCCAGGCCTTTCTGAAATCATCCTGTTGGTCATTTCTTGAAATAAATTCCAAATTTTATATACCACAATTTATTCAGCCATTCTCCAACTGTGGAATCCATTCAGTTTCCAGTTTCTAATACAAAAGGGCTGCCACAAACATTCACATACAGGTCCCTTTCCTTCTTTATAACTTTTGGGATATAATCCCAGTAGCATCGGATCAAAGGTATACAGTTTGATAACTTTTGAGCATAGTTCCAAACTACTTCCAAAATGGTTGGTTCTTTCACAACCCACCAACAAAATCAATGTCCCAGTTTTCCCACATCCCCTCCAACAATCATATTATTTTTCCCATTTAGCCAATCGCAGGTGTGGTGTATCTTAGAGTTGTCTTAATTTTACTGATTAATAAATTGGACATCTTTTCTATGAAAATAGTTTAATTTCTTCATCTGGAATTGTTTTCATATCCTTTGACCATTTTTAATTGGAGAATGGCTTGATTTTTTATAAATTAGAGTTAATTCTATATTTTTAAATGAGGGCCTTTTCAGAATTGACTGTAAAAAATTTTGTTTAGCCTTCTAATCTTGTCTTTAGTTTTTTTAAAAAATTTTAGTTTGGTAAATCAAAATTTTCATTTTGTGATCAGTAATGATTCTGTTTTTGGCATAAAATTTTCCTTCCAAGGTCTGAGATTAAACATCCTATGTTCCTTAATTTATTAATGATTTTATTCTTTTTTGTAGTTGAACCCATTTTTTTTATCTTGGTGTGGCTTAAGTATGGATCAATGCCTGTTTCGCCTATTAGTTTAATTTTCCCAGCAATTTTTAAAAAAGTTCTTATCCCAAAAGTGGATCTTTTGGTTTGTCAAAAGACAGGGCTTATTTTAACTGTTTTATCCCTTAACCTTACTTATTCCACTGATCAACTAATTATTCCTTAGCCAATACCAAATAGTTTTGGTTGCTGTTATAATATAATTTTAGATCTTAGCTAAGCCACCATCATTTGATTTTTTTTTCATTTTCCCTTTGAAATTTTGACCTTTTTTTTCCATATGAACTTTGTTTTATTTTTCTAGGTATTAAAATAGTTTTTGGGAGTCTATTGGTATAGAAAATAAATAGATTAGTTTAGGAAAAGCTTTTATTATTTTCTTCCCCTATCCAAAATTTAATATTTTTCTTGGTTAGATGACTTAATTTTGTAAAAGTGGTCTGTATTTTCTCATAAAGTTTCTGATTTTCCTTGCAAGATGATTCCTAAATATTTTTATATTTATTTTAAATGGAATTTCTCTTTGTAACTTGACTGTGGATTTTTGTTAGTGAATATAAGAATGCTGATGACTTATGTGGGTTTATTTTATAAAACTTTCTAAAGTTGTATTATTTCTAATAACTTTTTAGCAGAATTCTGGGGTTTTAAGTTACCATCATGTCATGGCAAAGAGTGATAATTTGGTTCCCATTGCTTTTCCTTATTCCTTTTAATCTCTTTTCAGCTCTTATTGTTAGCGTTTCTAATACAATATTTAGTAAGTGATAGGGGCAACCTTGTTTCCCCAGACTTATTGGGAATGGTTGAGTTTGTCTCATTAATGATGCATGATGGTTTTAAATAGATGCTGGATTATTTTAAAGAAAAGTCCATTTATTCCTATACCTTTAAGTGTTTTTTAGGAATGGATGTTGGATTTTTTTCAAATCTTTTTCTGATCTATTGAGATGTCAATGGTTTTTTTAATTTTTATTAAATGGAATTATATTGATAGTTTTCCCAAATTAACCAGCCCTCATTCCGGTATAAATCCTACTTGATCATAGTGTATTATCTTGGGAGATTTTCGAGTCTTTTTAATATCTTATTTAAGATTTTAGCATTTATTCTTGGAGTTGTTATAATTTTCTTTCTGTTTTCAGCCATGGTTTAGGTATCTTTATGTCTTGTCATGGAAGGAATTTGGTAGGACTCCTTCATTCCTATTTTATCAAAAATTTTATAGCATTGGGCCAATTGCTTTAAATGTTTGGAAAATTCATTAACCCATCTGGTCCTGGGGATTTTTTTCTTAGGGAGTTGTTTAATTGCCTGTTCTTTTCTTTTTCTGAAATGGGACTATTCAACAATTTACTTCCTCCTCTGTTAATCTGGGGTTCTATTTTTAGGTACACCATTTCCTTAGGTTATCAAATTTTATTGGCATAAAGTTGAGCAAAATAACCCTTATTATTTCTCTAATTTCCTCTTCCTTGGTGGAAAGTTCTCCTTTTCATTTTAAGATATAATTTCATTTTTCCCCTCCTTTTTCAATCAGATTTACCAAAGGCTTATCTTTTTTTGGCTTTTTTAGAACCAATTTAGTTTTAAATTAGTTCAATGATTTTTTACTTTAATATTTTTTAATTTCTCCTTTTAATTTTGAATTTAATTTAGTATTTGATTGGGGTTTTAATTTTCTTTTTTATTTTTTTGTTGCAAGCCCAATTCATTAATCTTTTTCTTTTGTTTTATTCAAGAAGCCTCTAAATAAAATTTTTATTTTTTGATCCCAAAATTTGGTATGATGTCTACATTGTCATTATCTTGAGGAAAATTATTAATTTATCATAATTTTTAAACCCCAATCATTCTTTAAGATAGATTGTTTAGTTTCCAATTACTTTTTTTATTTCCCAATTTTTTGTTGAATGAGTTTTATTGATCATGAACTGAAAGAAAGATTTATATTTTGCTTTCTTTATTTAATTTTGAGGTCTTTATGTCCTAATATTCAATTTTGAATAGGTTCCATGAACTGCTGAGAAGAAAGTATATTCCCTTCATTCCATTCAATTTTTCCAAAGATCCAACTCCTAATTTTTCAAATTTGTTTATTTTAATTTCTTTCTTATTTGTTTTGTGGTTTGTTTGTTCAATTCTGAATCTTTGAGATCTCCCTATTACAGTTTTGTTTCTATTTTTCTGCAATCTCTTAACTTCCTTTGGAAGTTGAGTGCCATCCTTGGTGCTATATTTTAATATTGATATTGCTTGTTTTTTTTCCCTTTTGAGGATGTGTTTCCTTTATTCTTTTAATTAGATAATTTTTTCTTTTGCGTCTGAGATAAGGATGGCTACCCCTGCTTTTTGATTTACCTGAAGATAAATTTTGCTCCGTTTTATTTTACTTATTGTATCCCCCTGCTTTAAATTGTTTTTGTAAACAACATATTGTAGGGTTCTGACTTTTTATCCAGTCTCATCTGCCTCCCTTTTGGGGGAGTTCATCCCATTCACATTTGGTTAGAATTATAAATCTGTATTTCCCCATCCTAAACCCGATTGGTTTATTTTCCCCCCAACCCTCTTCCCCTTTTAAACTTATTAACCCCTCTTGATCACGTTTTCCTCTTTATAATTCCCTCCCCTTTGGAGTCTTTCCCCTTCCTTCCTTTTACTTTTTCTTTTTCTTTTCCTTCCCCCGTTTTTAATGAGGGGAGAATTTTCAAAAACAAATGTCAATTATTTTTCCTTTTGGCAACTTATGAGAGCAAGATTCACAAGTTCCTCCCCCTCTAAATTCCCTAGATATGATAAGTTTCCTTAGCCCTTTGTGGGATTGGTTTTTTTTATCCCTCCTTCCCACCTTATTCGCCATCATCCCTTTTCCAATCTACCCCTTTTATGTTATATCAGTACTATCAAATTTTATTATTTTTTTTAATCCACAAAGAAATAAACTCAAGAGTTATTTTACCTTTTCTGCATTCGAGTTCTATTCTTGAGATCAAATTTTTGTTTGTTCTGGTTTTTCTTCAGAAACAAATGGAATTATTTCTTTCATTAAATGTCCATCTTCTTCCTGGAAGAAAATGCCCAGCTTAGCTGGGTAGTTTATTCTTGGCTGCATCCGTTCTTGTGCCTTTCAATACTATTCCAGGCCCTTCTTTCCTTTAATGTAGAGGCAAGGATTTGGGGATCCTTATTGTGGCCCTCTATTTAAATGGTTTTTTTTGGCTGCTTGTAAAATTTTTTCCTTAATCTGATAGTTCTAAATTTTACAATATTCCTTGGGGTTTTTATTTTGGGTTTTTTCAGAAGGTGTTGATGTTTTTCAATTATTTCCTTCTGTTCATTACATCGGGTTCTCTTTGATGATTTCTTTAAAATAGTATCTAGGCTCTTTTTTCACAGTTTTGGAAAGTCCAAAATTCGATTAACTCTCCTAGATCTATTTTCCAAGTCTGTCATTTTAGAAGTAGATAATTCATGTTTTTTTCCAGTTTGTCATTTTTTTGTTTGCTTGACTGATTCTTGCGTCTCAATGCATCATTAGTTTCAATTTTTCAGTTCTAATTTTAAAGAATTATTTTCTTCATTAGCTTTTTCTTTTCTGTATATGTCCAATTGAGTTTTTGAATGTATTGTTTTTGGTCTGTGGAATTTTTTCCATTTACTAATTTTTTTTTTTAATTATTTTCTTTTCAATTCACAGATCCTACTTTCTAGTAATTTTTTTTTTCCAATTACAATTTTTACTTTCCCGTGTTTTTATTTTTCCAATTAAATTTGACTTCCTGGAATTTTTTAACTTTTCAATTGTATTTCAGGAAGTTGTTGCCTTTTAAGGCTTTCTTTCCTTTCCCCATTTATCTTCTAACTCTTTTGAGACTTTTAATGGTCTCTTTTAGAGCATTTGTAAAAGAGGACAGTCTGATGCATTTTGCTGTTTGGGTCCTTCAGGTTTGCTGACCTGCTCTTTTTCTGCATAGAAGCTGTTGATCGTTCTTTCATCTTTTTTTATGTTTTAAATTTAGGTAGGTCTCCAGGCAAGGGGTTACCAGCTTCCTCTGCAAGAGGGAAGAAAGGGACCCGGCTCCAGGTAGGGTGCTGAGTGAGGTTTTCCCTTCCCCAACAGGAAAGTGGATTCAGCACTGGCCGAGCTATCAAACGGCAGTAGGTGGTGGATTATCGATTGCCCGGCTGAGACTGGGGAAAGTTCACTGAGGCTGGGCCCTTTGGGACGGGTATTAGCAGCTGAGCACAGACCACAGACGCCCGGAACTCTGCCCCAGTGTCTCGCCCAATGCAAATGGCCCTGGAAAGTTCTCCCCAAGCCGGCCCCCACTTTGCAGATTGACAACGGCTCGCCTCCTGTTGCAGGATCCCGCCCCAAGGGAAAAGCCCTTTTGGGGTTGGGGTGCCCGTGAGATCTGTGCTTTCCCTCGGTTTGAGACCTCCAACCAATTTCTTCCCTGTCTCGCCGATTCCCCCGGCCCCGGAACCAACCTTTTGGTAGACTGCAGATTTTTCTTGCCGGGTGGTTTTTCTACTTCTTATCTTTTGAATTGTAGAGCAAGATATTTTGAGGCTCGATATAATATTGATAAAGAGGGTAAGAGAAGAGCTTAGAAAGTCATGTGTGTCTTCTCCGCCATCTTGGCTCCGCCCCCCTTGTTGTTATTTTTTCTAGGTCATTAAAATAGTTTTTTGGGAGTCTGTTTCGTATAGCGCTAAACAAATAGATTTGTTTAGGCAGTATTGTCATCTTTATTATATTTACTCGCCAAATCCAAGAGCATTTAATATTTTTCCAATTGGTTAGATCAGACTTAATTTGTGTGAAAAGTGATTTGTAATTTTGCTCATAACGTTTCTGATTTTCTCTTGGCAGATGGATTCCTAAGTATTTTATACTATCAGTAGTTACTTTAAATGGAATTTTCTTTGTAACTCTGACTTTGGATTTTTTATGATGTATAAGAATGTGATGATTATGTGGGTTTATTTGTATCCAATTTGTGAATTGGAAATAATCAAAAATTATTTAGTGCTCTACAATCAGACTTCCAAAAAACTATTTTAAGACCTAGAAAAATAAACAAATTTACTGGAAGAACAAAACGTCAAGATTTCAAAGGAACTAATGAAAAAAATCAAATGAATCTTGAAATCAAAATTTAAAAAAGCTTTTCCAAAAAATTTTAATTGGGGTAAGAAAATAGACTTTTGATCAAATTTGGAAAGGTTATTCCAAAAAAAAATCAATAATTTAAAATCAGTTTTTAAAAAAAAGCCCATTTGGGAAAGAACACTTTGAGAAAATTGAAAATTAAAAATTAGTGTGGCAGAAAAAAGCATTGCCAACTTAATACCAACACCATGAAATTCAAAAAGGGTTCAGATCTAGGATAAAAAAAATAAATAACTTGGAAATGTAATTTACCTCCAGCCTTGGAGGAGGAAGGAATTTGACAAAAGAAAACTGGATCTTATTGATTAAAAATAAAAATTTGAATATCAATTGAAAAAGCTTTGTTAAAATGAATGAAAAGATTAAAGGAATCAATAAAAAAAAATTTTTGAAAAAGTTCTGAAAAGACCCATTTCCCTAAAGAGAATTTTACAATTTATGAAATCGGGCCCAAATTCTTAATTTAAAATAAATTGGAAAATTTATGAAAGACTTTTAATGAAGAAAAAATATTTTAGAATGAAAAGACCAAAGTCATTGAACAAGAATGAAATTAAGAAATTAAAGATTTCCACCATTTGTTGCCTAAATTACAGGAAAAGATAATGCAGAATGCTGGAGGGAATGTGGGAAAACTGGAACACTGATATATCGTTGGTGTAATTGTGAATACATCCAGCCATTGTGGAGAGCAATTTGGAACTATGCTCAGAAAGTAATCAAGCTGTGCATACCCTTTGATCCAGCAGTTACTACTGGGCTTATATCCCAAAGAGATCTTAAAGAAGGGAAAGGGACCCACATGTGCAAAAATGTGGGAGCCCTCTTTGTAGTGACCAGAAACTGGAAACTGAGTGGATGCCCATCAATTAGGGAATGGCTGAATAAACTGTGGTTTATGAATATTATGGAATATTACTGTTCTGTAAGAAATGACCAGCAGGATGATTTCAGTAAGGCCTGGAGAGACTTACAAGAACTGATGTTGCGTGAAATGGGCAGGACTAGGAGATCATTATATACTTCACCAACAATACTATATGACGATCAATTCTGATGGATGTGACTCTCTTCAACAATGAGATGACCAAATCCATTTGTTAAGTAATGAATAGAACCAGCTACACCCAGCAAAAGAACTCAGGGAAATAAGTGTGAAGCACTACATAGCATTTCCTATCCCTCTATTTTTGTCTGCCTGCATTTTTTATTTCCTTCACAGGTTTATTTTACATTATTTCAAAGTCTGATTCTCCTTGTGCAGCAAAATATCTGTATGGATATGCATACATATGTTGTATTTAACATATACTTTAAAATATTTAACATATTGCTCTACCTGCCATCTGGGGGAGAAGGTAGGAGGAAGGAGGGGAAAAATTCAAACAAAAGATTTTGCAATTGTCAATGTTGAAAAATTACCCATGCATATATCTTGCAAATAAAAAGCTATATATAATAAAAAAGAATGTTGAAAATTACCTTTACATCAAATTAGAAAAAACAAAATTGCATTTACAAATAAAATAGAGGTTTGAGGAGGAATTAGCCAATCAGAGAGAAAAGCAGAAGGGGTAAATGAACTTACAACATGAGAAGTAGTCCAGGGATTGAGTGAGCTTCCAGGGTGCAGAGGTTTCAATGTCATGAAAAAGATCTCTCAAGAATTAACAGTACAGCTAGAAAAGAATGCGTTTCATACAAACCATAAGTTTATCACATCAAAAACCTAAAGAAGAATTTTTGAAATGAGGAAACATCATTTTATCAAGTAAAAGTAATAATAGATAATAGCTACCTACTATTGGTTGAATTTGTTTAATATAATAAGAAATGTTTTATTTCCAGATGAAGGTTCTATAATAACTAATGTATCAGGAAAGATTAAAGCATAACAACTGATCATGGGACCTTTTTTCTTTCTGAACTATATTGAATTTAAAGATGAGAAGAAAGAATAATAATGATAATCCGAATGAATTTTAATAATAGTATATCAGCAAAAAAAAAAATTGAATAAATAAGTCAGGTGGATTTGTTTATAGAATATATGATGGCAATTGAGGACCAGTTTGTTGTTTTTAGTATTTTAGAGGGTTTATTTTTAAGGACCTAGTGATTGGTCAAGAACATGCAAAGAAACAATAGAAATTATATAATATATTATTTCATGTCAGGATGTACAAATTTAGTACCTACAAAATACATAGAAAGAAATAATCTTGTGACTAACTTTTCTAATTTTCCAGCTTTCTAGCAGCTTTCTAACTTGAATAGATGGTAGATGACATGCAAACTTCAGAATATCTTGAAAAACAATAACTAAATTACACTAGAACTGAAGTATAATCACTAACTGAATAATTACCTAGGTATGACATTAATACATCCCCAAATCCCTGAAGCACAGGGTTTTATTTTAACTATTTTAATAGATGTCACCATACAAAATGCTTATAACCTTCAAGTGACATGTCAAGAAAAGTTTTCAAAACATTGGAACAGAATGAAGTACATATTGTCTCTGTCATCCTATCTAATGCTGGAGTTTTATCAAGACTTATTTTATTGAACCAACAGAACCATTAGCATGGAATAACTCAGTGTCCTCAATCACCCAGACATAATATTGATTTTTGAAAGTTTAAAAATGACATGGTTAATAGATGTCATCATGAGGAATGCTTATAACTTTAAAACTATGTGAAATTAAAAGCTTTCAAAATACAGAGGCACAGAAGAAGAAATCCAAACCATAGGAGGATAATATGAGGCATGCCTCATCATTGACATGTTATTTGTTTCTGGAATTATCCTACAGGAATTTTCAGTGAGTTTAAAGAAGATATACTTTCATCATAATGCTTTTATTCAAATATAAAAATAAATTATTTTGTCTACCTCCATCGGAGTTCACCAAACATTAAACATAAAAGATCAGAGGGTAATAACTCATCTTGGGACCTTTTTTTTTTCTTTCTGAAATGTATTGAATTTAAAGATGAGAAGAAAGAAAGGATAATAATCATGATGATTATGGCTTATAGAAAATTCAAAATGTTTGATTACAGTAACTGGAGCCATTAGAGTAATTGGACCTTTCATAAATGGAATGAATGCATTTGTTCATATGAGACTTTATATCCCTGTATACATTCAGTACACTCATATTATTGACAACTACTGTATGTGTTAACATGTGATTTATTGAAGTCAGTTTTTACCCCCAACATATAGCATGTTTCAAGTCTATGGATCAATATTGCACTAGTAGAAGGCAGCAATATCCAATCACTTCCTCAAATGCTGATGCCAATCTTAAACATATGGTGTACATTTTCATGTAAAAAAAATATAAACACTGTGTCCATGTTCTTTGAAATCAATCTATGATAATTGGCTCTAAGTTAATTTTCTATTGAGTTCAGGTTTAGTTGAAAATAAGTTCTGAAAATATGCAAGTTTTTTGAATGTCCATTTTTTTTTATTTAATATTATAGATAATTTTGCTGGATATGATATTTTTTAGTTTCATTCCTAGTTTTTTTGTTTTTTTATTGACTCCTGATGTATATAATTCCTGTACCTGCAGTCTTTTATTGTGGCTCCTGATAAGTTCTGTACAATTTTAAATGTAGTTTCAGAGTAGTCAAATTTTGTTTTTCTTATTATTATTATTTTTTTTTTTGCAAAATTTTCTCTTTGATCTTTGGATTTTGAAATTTGGCAATCATATTTTCCACAAAGGATTTTTTTTGAGGTGGTGATTCTTGATTTTTTAATTTCTACTTTTGCTTCATGTTTATTGGATTATTTCTTGCATCATTGTGTCAAACCTTTTTGGGGGGGTCCCAGCTTTCAAGTAGTTCAATCATTCTTCTATTTTCTCTTCTTGATCTTTTCTTCAGATCTGTTGTTTTTCTTATAATTTGTTTCACATTCTGTTCTATGCTTTCATTCTTTATATACTGTTCTGTTATTTCTTGGTCTCTTATATCTTACTGGCTTTCTCTTGCCCAACACTAATTTAAAAAAAAAAGTTATTTTCATCTTTGGGACTCTATTTCTTTTCTATCTGGTTACTCTACTCTTTTCTAATGGGTTATTTTTTTATAATCTTATTTTTCTTGGATAGTTTTTAATTTTTAAAAGTTTTTCCTCAATGTCTGTTTATTGGATTTTCAATTTTTTAAAAAGTTGTCCTATAAATTATCTCTGGGTAGGGAGCCATTTAATGTTACCCTTTAGAACAGAAGAAGCTTTTTTACTTCAGTGTCTTTCTCTGAAGATGAACGCTAATCTTCCCTTTCTTATAGTAAGTTTTTATGTTTGGATTCTTTCATCTTTGCATGTTCATTTTTAAAATAAGTATTAATGTAAGCACCGTTAATTGTTGGGTAGAAGAGTGGTACCTCTAGCTTCACTTCAGCTCTCCTCTCTGACTTGGAACCTCAAACCAAAAGCTTCCCCTCCTGCAAGTACCCACAGTGTCCCTATCCTACTGCCTCTTCACTTATTAGATGTGCCTGTTCCTTCTTACCCAGTGCCACATCTCTGTAGCACAGCTCAGCCTGGCATTCTCTCTTTTCCTGAACTCAGATATGTACTCCCCAAGATATCCAGGAGGTGAAGTTTGTGTGGTTCCTGTTGAGGCTTCAGCCAAGCCCAGCTAGATCTAGTTAGTTTTCTACACAGCTAGCCCAGAAGGGTTTGCCCTTCACAATGGTTAATACACAGCTTGGGAGCCTTCTTTTGATTTTCTTGGGTTATCACAAATAACTTGTTCTTCCCCAAGTTTTCTTCATTTTTCACCAGTATATTAGCCCATGTTGATTTGTGGAGGAAATCTAGAAAACTTGAAATTTACTAACTTATTTCACCATCTTCCCCAAATCCTCCCAAACTCATCTCTTTTTTTCCCAGGCAAAAACCATGTTGATTATATGATGATAATGATTGTGCTGATGATATGATCATGCTTGGTATTTATATTGTTCCTCAAAGTTTGCCCAGTACTTTGTCATATAAGGTACAACAATTGATTAACAATAAAAAGAAATATATATTTATATTTCTTTGGGTTTTAAACTTTACCAAGAGTTCTTTCTATTAACCTTATCTCATTTAATTCTCATACCAACCCTGAGAGATAGAGCTGTTATCCTGAAAACTTAGAAAGGAGTTATCAGACAATGTCTGATGACTTGTAAAACATAAAGGTGTTAAAGAATCTTATGACTGAAAGAAAAGGAAAATATAAGTAAAAGGAAGTTTCAAATGATGAAGAAAAAATTAACAATTAAACTGAAAGGTAAAAAACAATCTGATTCAATTTCACATGAAAATGAATAGGGAACAAATCTCCTAGAATAAAAAGTGAAAGAATAATTAATGTTCACTGGAAAAGATTTAATTATAGATAATTAGAGGAATAAAAAAGAACTAAGTAATTTTAAATTTGAATTGTATAATAATGTTTTTAAAGCACTTTTAGAACAGAAATGATCTTCCAACTGACTCTACAACAAAGATTAGCAAACTTCAGAGAAGAAATTGCAATATGCTTCTCATCACAAAAGTATTTATGTGAAAAAGAAAAAAAATATGAATGGAATAAAAACAAAAGGCAGATCTCATAAATTTTTTATTAACTATTTTTGATACCTTGTCCCAATTTGATACCTTGGAAAAGTAACTGAAAAAAAAAACAAAAGGGGGTGTAAAAGTGATTATGAAAATGCTTGCTTGAGGAATTTAGGGTTTCTACAAATAGTAAACCTTAATGAGAAAGCAAAATGTGTTTAGCTCTTTGAAACTGCAGCTAGCATCTAACCATCAAGTATTTACAAAACTAATTGCAAAGAATTTCTAGAATGTTGTCTAGGATTTTTAATTGTGGAAGGAAAGAAATGTCTGTCAGGGATACTAAAAAGAGATATTGGATTAACTACTATAACGGGTTACCTAGAATCCATATCTAGCCTTTTCCCCTATCATGTTTAGGACATGGAAACTCATTGGAACATCCTCTTTTTTTATAGAGTCATTAGAACTACCATTATTTATCAGTGGAAACTTTATTCACTTTGATTGTAAGAGTAATTTGTATGGTCCCAGTCGTTCAATTCCCACCTCTCCTGGAAATCAATCACTTATTAATTAATTATTTAAAAATATTGCCACGATTTTATCTTCTACATTTCATCATTGGGTTAGATGTCATTTGACTCCAGAAATCCTGAGATCTTAATAAATTCAATTTGAAAAACAACAAAACAAAATTATAACTTTAAGTGATTTTTAGCAATGAATCTTTCAGTACAGCAATAGCAAACATGTACACGCATACACACACACATACACACACAAAACTAAGCTACAAAAACTTTCATTGAATGCCTATAGTGACAGAACAGGGTTATGTTTTTCTATAATTTCCTCCAAATGCCAATACATCCTCAAGGACAGCAAAATCTTTTTAAATTTAACCTATTCTAAAAGGCTTCTTCTAGGCTGGGCATTCTTGTGCCTTGATTTTATAGAGCATACAAAAAAGAGTAAAACTCGGAAAGTTGTAGTTCACCTCAACCTGACAAATTTGAAGATGAATCATATTTTTTCCGTTATCCTTACAAATTCTGAAAACTGGACCAAAGTATCTGTAAGGAAAATACCTTATGAAGTTAATAGATTCTAGAAGTTAGAGATAATATTACAAAAGTAGATAAAAACCAGACTGGGAAAAGTCTTTATGCCCCATTAATTAAAAATGGCGGAAAGGAATTAATTAATCCAGAAGTCAAATATTGATTAGCATCCTACTAAGTGTCAAGCACTATGCTAGGAGGAAAGAAAACAAAAGCAAAAATGTAATAGTCCCTAACCTCTAGGAACTTAAATTCTATCAAAGGAGAAAACATAAACATATACACATATACAAAATATAAGTTTTTTGGAGATTGAGTTACTAATTAAAGAGGGAAATCAGGAAACAATGCATAAACTAAACTTTGAAGATAACTGGTATTTGGGGAGAAAAACTGAAGGAGCCAAGCTGTCTGATCTTAATTGCCTAGCTCCTTAAATTTAAGCCTCATCTATTTGTCTAATATTAGCCTACCAAATATATGAAGAATACTATCATATTGTCTTTAGGTTTTCTTTTCTTTGGCCAATTAAACCTCACCAGTTCCTTCAATCAGTCCTTTTATTGTAGAATCTCTATTTTCATAGTCTTGATCACTCTTCTCTGTAGAGGACTAAAAATAGTGGCGAACCCTGGGCAAGATACAAGATCCTTTAGTCCAGTAAGGTACTCTGCTGACATATCTAGTTTGGCTCCCCATCAATCTTAGGGGTACATTTAGCGTTTTTGAAAAGTCAGGGGGTGTGACAAACTGTATTGTACTTGAAGCAGAGTTAAGCTAATGTGGCAAGGAAGCAGTTGCACATAATAGTAAGTTGTTTATGTGGGTCCTGCATACACAATGTGCTATAGTTATGTAAGTTTGTAATGTAAGCATTGGGTATATAAGGCTGAGGATTTTTTTTTAATAAATAGACTGCTGTTTGACCATCCTCATGAGTTCTGCCTCATAACTACTTTTCCAAAATCAGGACTCAGGTACCAATGTCCTCCCATGAGCAGGTTCAGACATTTCTCTACACTCTAAAGATTGTTAATATTTTTCATAAATGTAATGCCTAGAGTTTAAAACATCAGTGTTTCAAATTTCAACAATGTTACATTTGCCTCATTATAAACAGCTTGTGTTCTTTAACACATCTTATAATCTCATTCATCTTTTTGACTGGATGTCATATTACTGACTTTTGCACATGAACCAACATCTTCTCTGCTTCATATTTGATTATACTTCATCTTAGTATAATCAACATTTTCCCCAGCCTACCAAAATATATTTAGATCCTGACTTGATCTTCCAGTTTATTAACCCAGTTTTGTATTATCTGCAGGGGGAACTCTTAAGTGAATGATTTATATGGGCACTTACTAAATCTTTTGAAAACGTGAATCATTTCATTCTATTCAATTAAAAAATTCTATTCAATTTATTATTCAAAAATAAGTTGGCACAACAGACTTGTAATATTTTTTTAATTCACCCCACAATCCTATAATGAGCATATTTAGAGATTGCTACAAAATTAAGTGTTGTATCAATCAAATGCCTAAGGGGATATTTAAACAAAACTAAACCAAATTTTTTTTAAAAAATTGTTAATAAGAACAAAAGTCTGGATTCCAAAGAGAAATACTGAACAAAGAGTGATAGTAGAAAAAAACATTTTCAGATATTTAATTAGAAAGTTGATTATCAAAACTATTTGGTTTTGAATTGTGTTATAATGTTGTTACACCATATTAATTATATATACTTTATAATCATACTTTTTAATGTTACATGTGCCACTTCAAGCTTTGCTAGTTAAAAGAAAAAAGAAATTAGAAAAAAATAGGAAAAACATAAGTCAATAATCATATGTTCAACAAATTTAAAAAAGTAAATTTATTGGGAAATAACTTCTATTTGAAAATAAATGATGGGAATATTAGAAAGCAGACTGGAAAAAATTAAGTTTTCTAAAAAATGAACTGAACACTTTTGAAATTATAACAATCAAGATTGAAGTGAAAATCTATTTTCCTCCTTTTTTTGCAAATAGTAGTGGGATATGAATGTTCAAATTCCATGGACTCACTACATTTGCTAAAGTGTTTCTGTGTCTGTGTTCCTGTTTCTGTCTGTCTATGTATTTCACTTGATTTTACTCTCTCCCCTTTGCTCTTACCTTATCCCTTTCCCACTACCTGGAGATCTTTAGTTAGAATTTGTATAAGTTGTGTAGGTAGGGGAATATTTAAAAAAAAAAAAATCCCTTTTTAGGTATGGATCATTGGTTCTGTTAGATGGTATCTGGGGTCTCTTCAGAGGCTGATATTCTATACAGTTCTAGTTTAACATATTTCTTCAAGAAATTAAGCAGTGGTATTATCAGTGTACCTTTCTAAAGGAATGCTGCTGAGTTGCCCAAAAGTATCACATTAGTAGAGTCATTTCTGAAAAAAAAATGACATAGTCCCAACCAAATTTGTTGTTGATTACCCCAGGTGGACAATGTATCAAAATAGTCTATAAGCTGAACAAAGTAGAAATGAAATTTTTAAAAATGAAATTATGCAAGAATAAGGATATTGACATGGGGTAACACATGTCTTCTTTCAGTTATTGTGAGAAAATAGAAAGATTTGGAGTCAGTACACGAGTTTGAATGATGACTCAATGCTGAAAGGATCTTGGGAAAATTACTTTTCTTCTTTGTATCTTAGCTTTCTCATTTCTAAAATCAAGGGATAGGTCTAGGTGACTTCTAAATTTCCTTCCAGCTGTAATCCTACATCTGAATCTGCATACACACATATACTGATGCGATTTATTCAATAAATATTTGTCAGATTCCAATTTTGTTTAATAGCAGTGCATTATAGAAGACCCATTTAGATTTCATGGAGTTCATAGGCCATGAGGGTATAGAGTCTCACCTTCTTATTCCTAGTCTCTATCCTTAGATCCTAACTAGCCTTATCTAACATAGATAAGCAAATGGAATCTCAAGGGGATTTAAAAATGGCTTACTTGGTGTAACTTGAGTAGAAAACAGCAGAGGTGAAACTGCAATTGTCCTTTGGTTCCTGTCAACATTGTTTCCATTGAGAAAATTGCTCCTTTACAATTGCAGATAATTTTAATATATTTTGTCATATATTGCTTCCTCCAAGTACCAAATGAGCAAGTAGAAATGTCACAGATGAAATCAGACACGAGGTACCCAGTATGTCTTTAAAATCCAATAAAGTCTCAAAAAATGAGGAAGATGAAGAAAAACTATTTCAAAATATAGTTTAAGATGATCCCTAAAAATCTAATGTTTTTAAATAATCAAATAATTTACATAATTTCAGGTCAGCAGAAATCTGACTAAATCAGAAAAACAAAACCATACTAAAATTGTGATCCACTATCTCATTTTTTTTTTCATGTTTTGAAAATAAAGGCTCAATAAAGGCTTCTTCCACACATTCAATTTTTTCCCCTTGGAACTTGAGGAAATAAAGCTAATAAATATGAATTGAGATTTATATAAGAATGTGCACATCCAAATTTGTCTATTACAAACTACCATCTACCCCCCTACCACACACATACAAGAAAGTGGCTGACTAAAGACTTCAATATTAAGACCTGAAATTCAAATGTAGATTCAACAATACAAAAGGCTTTTGTTTAATGTTTATCTCTTATCATTTAGTCTCTTTCTTTCTCTTATAACTAATAAATATATTTTTCATCGACCCCAATAATTTCTAATCTCTCCTCTTCTCACTGTTTGCAGGCCACTAACCCTACTTTAAGCTACACTTTCCTTTAGAAATTTTCTGGTGAATCTATTCAATTTTACTATATCCTTTACTTTTGAATTCCTTGCACCTTTGTCATATCATGGCTTACACATTGCCAAACCCCAAACCTTGAATATTTAACTATTTGCCCCCTCCAATGCTGCTCGCATGGAACTAGAGGAAATTACAAATCTTGCCAACTGGGTTCAGTGCAAGTTTATATTATATAGTCTCAATTGGAAACTCAGAGGAAATTTCTTCCAAATCAAATTTCTTGATTTACCCAGAGAAGGGCAATACTTATATCCTTCTCTGTTTACTAACAAAATTTGCTGTTCCAAATCTTCTTTTCTTTTCTCACATCTCTCACATCTCAAAAATTCTCCTCCCTTTGAACTACAGAACTTACTTCATAATTTTAATAATTTAAGGTACTTGGTTTTAGCTTAATGTTACTGAAATAAAATATATATTTAAGTTCTAACCCTGAAGTTGGGATTTTTCCAGGATTGGTACTTAGAATATAACTGTGATACTAAATTCAAGCCTTCAGTGAAGAGACAATTTAGGACAGTGACTACACAATGAAGTAGATTGATCTCAATCACCCCAACCAATTGACTAATTTCAGAAGCCCCCCCAAAAAAGGTCCAAGGCCTTTAATCAGAAATCAGTCAATATTATAAATGATACCTCTTGGCAACAGAGTTCATCAGAGGGAATATAGTACAGCAGAGAGACTGAGACATAGAATTAAAGAATAAGTGACTTCAGTCAATCTATTTGAACTCGACTGTGTACTTTTTGTGAGTTGATTTTTTTCTTATGCCAATTTAGAAATTTCCTCTTTATAACATCTATATAATTGTGTCTCTGGCATGAAGCAACAGAAATCTAACTTTTTTTTTTTGTATATGAGATTTTCAAGGACTCAAACAGTAATCTTAACCCTTCTCCTAAAAAAATCCTAAAAGGCAAAAAACAGACTAAACAAAAAAAAAATCCTTCTATTCTCTATACTATTATGTTTAAACTCATCAACAAATCTTCATGTATAATAATGTCAGCACATAAATGCATTAAAATACTGCAATTTTGTGATTTTATTAGTATACACTAAATCTTTTACTTAGATTTTCCTCTGGTCACAGACCTCTGTCTGTTGGACTGGAATCCAGACTTTAAATATAGCCCTTTATTCACTATCTGGACACTGCTTCTCAATGTGATACCAAAAACAATGACAACAATGATACTTTCATGTGGAGAGTTTTACAATTTACAAAAGTGATTTTTTACAACACTATAAGAGGGCATCTAGGTGGCATAACAAATAGAGCTTTGACTTGGAATTGGAAGTATTGAATTCAAATCCTGCCTTAGACATATAATTATGTGATCCTAGGGAAATATCTGGATCTTTTTCCTCCTCATTCTCCTAAAATATGTATAACAATATCATTAATCTCACATGTTTTCTATGAGAAAGAAAAGAGATGATATATGGAAAACACTTAACAAACTTAATGCACTATATAAATTATTGCTATTATTATCTCATTTAATCATCTCAGGAAACTTGTCACAAAGGTTAACATTTTAAAATGAGGAAGACAAAGTTTTTAAAGTTAAAATGATTGTCCCAAGTCATATAAATAATAATAAATACAAAATAGCAGGGTCAGTAGATGATTTAGGATATAGATAAAAATATTAAATATTATGTTTTATACATAGTTATTTATATATATATGTATACATATATATATATATATATAAATATATATATATATAAAATCTTATCAAATATTTCTTGGATAATGTCACCAATGAATATATGATACTATAGACCATGAGGGTGACACAGTATGCAATAATATAGTAATACAGAACTTGGTATCCAAAGATTTGGGATTGATCCTCAATTCTACCCTGTACTAGCTATGTGACCTTGAGCAAATCATTTAGTCTCCCTCAGCCTCAGCTTCTCCTTCTGTAAAATGGATGTCAATGTGCTACAAAAATAAAGCCATAATGTTGCTGAAATGATCAGGTTAGGGCATGTATATGAATTGTTTTGCAATGAAAAATTGATATAAAATAATAAATTATTTTTATAGTCTTGTATACCATTAAAGAAATTGCAGCATCAGATATACAAAATATTAGCTTTGAATATCATTATATTTCTGGATTCTCAGAGTCACTATTCAATTATCCCCATAATTATATCAGTGTATATTACACCAATTACTATATAATTACTATATGTCACTTTTCAGGGCTCTCTCCTGGGAATGGAAAAATCTCTTTTCCTTAGTCTAAACATTGAATAAGATAGCTTTTTTCATGAAATCTAATTGCAGTATATTTGCAAAAAATAAACAAACAAACAAACAAATAAATAATGAGACAGCCACAATCCTAACTAATATATCTCAGAAATTGCAATCATGAATACTTTCCAATTTTTAAAAGCATCACATTTGGAAATGGAAACTTTTCATTTCTGCTAATAAAAATGTCTGGGACAACACCAGGAAAGTAATAATACTAACATGTAATCAACATATCAGATACAAACTACCATGAAAAAATTTTATGAATTGAAAAGAAAAAGTTCCCATATTTCTTTCACATGTGAAAAAGAATTTTCAGGTCTCATGGCTATAAAAATGTCATTGATTTGTTACTAACATTATATCACACCATATCATAGGTCCAGAGGATGTCCATCATGTGCTTACTGGCACATCCACTGGTTTTCTTATTATGGGTTTTTCCTAAAAGGAATTTGCATCAAACAGAAATCATTTTATTTTTCATTATACTTTTGAAAGCTGGAAAGGGGGAACACATGAAATGCAGGACTTCTTGGAGTACTTATTCATAGATTGGGTTACTCCCAATATAATTTCTTGTAAATAGTTAGCCAATTAGCACATATCAAACCTTTATATCAGGCACTTTATTAAGTGCTGAATGTAAAAAGAAAGGAAAAATTTGTTTTTGTTCTCAACATATATACATTCCAATGAGGGAAACAGCACATAAATAAAAATATTATCAAAGAAGAATCTTCGCATTTTTCATGGAGAGAACAATGTGTACACACAAGCAATTATGTGGTACAGTAGATATTGAACTTGTCCAAGAGTTGGGAACTCCTGGGTTCAAATTCAGCCTTAGATACTTACTGCCTGTGTAACCCTGTAAATTCTTCAATTGTAGTATGGAGATAAGAACAATACTTACTTCAACTGAAAGGATTGTTGTTAATCTCAAGTGAGATAGCATTTGTTAAAGCACTTAGCAAAGTGCCCAAATATATAGTAGGTGTTTAATAAATATTTATTCCCTTCCCTTTTTTCTCTGTAGAGTGATCCAACCAATAGAGCATTCCTGACAAGTTTAAGCAATATCCTGCTCTGAAGGAATTTGCATTTTACTACTCAGATTATATTTAAAAAGTCAGAAGCAGAAGTTGTATGTAAGGACAAAGTAGAATGTCAGGTTCCTGCAAATCTTAAGAAATGAATCTTGGCAGACTTTTGTAGATTGAGGTTTTAATTCCTCAATGCCCCCAAATTATATTTTCATCAAGAATATAGCATGTGGATAGAAAGCAGGAACTAGACCTGGGATTGAATTCCTCCTTTGATGATTATATGTCTTTGGGCAAATTACTTAACATAACTATACTAAGCCAACAACTATGACTTTAAGAAGAAGTATGAACATTTAAAAATGGAGGAAGCTCTTGAGGCATTTAAAATGTCTGAGAAATAATTTCTGGATAATTAGTCATTTTATTAACAACATTTGCATTTTTAATAAAAGCAGTGCCATTGACAAAGACACCCATGGTTGATGGGCTTATGGCTTATATGCTCTTGGAAGTGGAAGTTTCTGAGAGTGACAATCAACTCTAATAGAGGAACAATTAATGAAAGAATAAATATTATAGTAAGGAGTTGAAAGTGACATTATGTCACTTTTGAACAGAAAGATTATTCTTAACCCAGATCAGCCCCAGATTGGGACAATCTAGAGGAAGAATTTATTTCCACTCAAACTTGATGGGATAGAATTCAATTTAGATTAGAGATTCCTTATAAAATAGGGGTGGGGGTCTGTTCAGCCAAGAGGAGAGTTAATTCAAAGTCCTTTAAGAGACTAAACTTTGAGAAAAAGATGAACTCTGGATCTTCTAAATTCATTGGCTAATAATAATCATTTCTCTCATTTCTGATCAAGAGCTCATTACACAAAAGAAATAATAGATCATACACACACACACACACACACACACACACACACACAATTATTTCCATCAATTTTGACATTTAAAATGAATTGCACATTTTCTTAAGTTTTTAAATTGAAATACCTCTTTCATTCCAAGCATAGACCTACTTGTGAAAGAATAAATAAGAACACATTTTAAAAAAGTATCTCATTATTTTTCTACCATCTTCTGAGAAACGATTTCTCTTTTAAAGACAATTGTTCAATCATCAGAGAGAGGATAAAAATTGTATGTAATTTTGCATTGATTTTCATAAATAATAGAGGAACACACACATATAATGCCTTTAGAGAACTCTAAGGTTTTTAAAGTACTATGCAGACACTCTCTCACTTCATCCTTATAACAAATCTTGTGAGATATTTGATATAAATCTTATTTTTATAAATGAAGAAACTGAGGGTAGACTAAGGTAATTAGCTAATAATTCTTTGAAGCAGAATTTGAAATTAATATCTTTCTGACAAAAAACAAATTTCTCCTATCCATTATGCTAACTTCCATATATTTACATGTATAACTATTATATATTGATGTCTGAATTTATATATTTGATATGTGTATAAATGTGTTTTAATAAATTTAGAAAATAAAAGGTGCTACAGGATACTTTCATCTGAACTGTACAACAGAAGTAATATATAATACACACACACACACACACACACACACACAGAACCTGACTTGAAAGGCATTAAAATAAATGCAGAAAAAAGAGAGAATATGGAGAAAGCAGAAGAAATAGGGTTGAGGGGTAGAGTAGAAAAAAATCTTTGCAGCAAGTTCTCTGATAAAGGCCTCATTTTCAAGATATATAAGTAACTAATTTAAATTTATAAAAACAAGAGCCATTCTCCAGCCGATAAATGACTAAAGGCAATCTTCAAAGGAAGAAACTGCATTATCGTAAACCATATAAAAATGGCATAATCAGTTAAAAGAGATGAATTAAAGGCCTATCATGTTCCGCGTACTGTGCCAAGCAGCTCTGAGAATAAAAAGAAAGTCAAAGATATCAACACTTATTAGCAATTTGATCTTGGGCAATCAAGACCCTTGTTTGCCTCCGTTTTTTTTTTAATCTGTAAAATGAGCTGGAGAAAGAAATGGCAAACTATTCTAGTTTCTTTGTCAAGAAAACCCCCAATAGGATCATGAAGAGTAAAACATGATTGAAATGAGTGAACAACAATACCCTCCAGGATTGCCAAATCACCAAGAATTAGGGAATAGCAATTTTGAGATACCACTTTGTATCCAACAGATTAGCAAAGGTGACAATAAAAAGGCAATTATTGGAGTGCCAGTAGGGTAATGGAAATACCAATGTACTGTTTATTAAGTAGTGACTTGGTCCAGGTATTCTGGAAGGCAATTTGAAACTATGCCTAAAAGATCACTAAATTTCAAAGTTTTGATTCAGAAATATCACTAGTAGTACTATATTTAAAAAAAAAGAGAAGAAAAACCTCCATATATACCAAAATATAACAATGTATTTTGTATTAGAAAAATAATGAAAACTGAGGTACCTATCTAATAAGGAAAGCTAAACAAATTGTATTTATGTAAATTCAATGGAATATCATTAAGCTATTAGAAATGATGAAATGGTTGATTTTATAGAAATTTGATAAGACTCTTGAATTTATTCAATGTATGGTGGATAGAACTCAGATACTCATGTAAACAATAAGTACAGCATCTATATTATAAATTTAAAATAATGTCACAAGACTTGAGAAAACTCATCATTTCAGTGACCAACAAACTTCCAAACGACTGATAATCACATTTTGACAGAGCTGTGATGAACTCAAACTACAGTTATTTATGAATTTTTGCTTAGAGTGGGAATATATTATGTTGTACTAAGCATATTTATTGCAAGCATTTTCTTAAAAAACAAAACAAAACAAATTTTTCCTCAATAGGAAAGATGTATGGCAGTAAGAAGTTGTTAATGATAAGGTATTAAAAAAAAAAGGAAAATAAGTCACTAAAATATTTTTTTTTAATGGAAAGAAAAGAAGGAAGGCTATAAACAAGCTTTGATAAGGACAGATTTGAAAGCTATCACACTGTCTAATTATAAATTAAAAAGAAAATATAGTTGTAAATAATGGAGACTACAGTTTAATATGCAAGTTTAATGCAGTAGAGTTTAATCTCTCCTTTAGATTCAGGAAGCCATTTCCAAATGATAGGAATATATTGCATTTCCATAAATGTAACTTTTACAGGGAGGAGCTATCCTGGGCAACAAAAGATTTTGATTTAATTAAAGTTTTTCCAATAATCAGGTCATTTTAAAAGTTGAAACTAAAAGTCACACGCATACTCAATAAGGGTATAGAAATCTATCTTATCCTGCAGGAAAAAAGGAGGGGAATGGGATATGGGGATGGGGAAGGACATATTGGGGAGGGAGTAGTAAGTAGCAAAACACTTTTGAGGAAGGACAGAGTGAAAGAAGAGAGAATAAATGGGGAGGGTAGGAAATACAATGAACAATAGTAATTGTAAAAAAAAAAATCAAAGCAAGTTTCTCTGGTGGACTATTTTGTTCTCTGGAAAATGATGAGCAGGATGCTTTCAAGAAAAAAAAATCTAGAAAGTCCTCCATGAACAAAGTAAAATATACTGTATACAAAATAATAGCAATGTTCTGGGATGACCAGCTATAAATTACTTTGCTATTCTCAATAATATAGTCATCCACAACTATTCTGAAGAGTTTATGATGAAAATCCTATTCATATCCAGAGAAGGAACTGATCAAATATGAATATGAGATCAAAGAATTCTCTATTTCTCTATCTCTCTTTTTATTTTTAACTTAATTTTTGTTGAGGGTTTTTATTTTCATTATGGTCAGAGGTCTGTTTCCTTTCACAACTTGACTTTTGTGGAAATGTTTTGTATAACTTTACACATGGTTTCTTTCTTTAAAAAAAAACCCTTTTTATTGTCCTTACTTTCAAGAAGTTTATATCCTATCATGTATCTATAATGCCACAAATAAAAGATATATTAGGTAGTGTTTTACCTATAAAAGTTAGTAGAAAATTTTTTCTTTCCTTCACTAATCATCAGGACTAAATTTATGCATGAATTTTATAGAGAAAATGAGCTATGAAGACATCAGGGTAGAAAGAATGCCTCAGGTTTTTTATAGGAAAAACTTCCGGAAAATTCATGTGCCAGAAGACCTACAAAATTGAGCAAAGACCCTGCTCCTTCCAATATAGTTTTTATGGAGACCAGACAGTGGTTTTGGTATGATAGGGATCAGGTTAAATATATTGTGTGATAGGATGGATGGTAACAATGAAGAACATGAGTACAGGCAAAGTAAATGAGAGGAGTGACATTGCTGTCATACATTAAAAATTGGGGGCCAAATGTTTCTTTTACTAAATTAAATAGCTAAGTTAATGGGTATTACTACTGGTACAAAATCAAAGTCCATGCAATTCCAGAGACCACACATAGAATGTACTAGAGTTGGAAGACTAAGAAATGATGAAAATGGGTTTCAGACTCTGTCAAAAGTGGTTCATTTTAATTTGTACATGTTAAGATTAACCACACTGAATTTCTATCATTAGATAAGGGGTATCACATAATGGAAACTGGAATCCTGAGCTTATATGAGGTTGGACCTTTTCTCCCTACTGTCACTTTGATTTATTTGGACACAGGGATATACCTTGGGAATAGACCCAATGTGGCTATTCCAATAACATCCTAAATGGTCTTCCTGTCTTTAATATATTCTTGTTGACAGATTGCTTGAATTCAACTCCTGCCTCTAAAGCAGTGTCTGTGTGACCCTGACCATTTAAAGTTTAAAACCAATCTCTATGATTATAAGCTGTAGAAAAAAGTGATGTCTTATATTGGTAGAAAGAGTTTTCTGATCTGGAAATTGCATAGAGAATTTAATTGATGTAGATCAATGAAGTTGCTTGTCCAATTCTCATTCTATCCCTTATTGAGATAGGTAATGAATAAATGAATCCTAAATAAGCCATATGACTTATTTAGGCAATGCTTACAATATCTTCTATGCACTTTCATAGGAGCACTACTAGTTTTTCAGGAATTCAAGATAAAATTGAAATATTAGCATTCCTTCCAAGCTCAGGTAAAGATTGCATTTCAATTTTGATTGATTCAACAATTTTGGGGGAATGGAGAGCAAGGGGCAAAAGCATGGGTTTTTTCAAAGCCAAAAATCCCCAAATTTTTGATCTTCTCAAATCTTGATTTCACTCTGAAAGTATCACAGTTTACCAACGTCTTACCAAAAATATAGTCCTGGGAACTAAATATAGCATTTTAGATATAATTTGAATAAATCATTGAATAGCAAGATTATCATCTCCTTTAGTCTGAATATTTTTCTTAAATAAGTTAACTCTTCAGAATTAGCAAATGATGGCCTGTAGCAGTTGAAGGAGTTTCTTCATCTAAGTTATCCATATGAACTGAATCATATATCCAGTTCTTATCCTAAGACAACTTAGTTTGTTTTTGCTTTTTCTTTGTTTTTGGCTTCCACATTGGCTATTAGCTTATTTGGACTTTCCAAGCCACTCAAATACTTTCATGTTTTTTTTTTTACTGTAGTTTAGATATATACCTATTCTAATCTCTCTGGCATTTAAAATTTGTCTTTGACCCATACTATTTTTATAAAGTTGGATATTTTTGTTGGCAGATAATTTCTTTTTGTTGAAGCTTTTATTTTTAAAATATATGCAAGGATAACATTTCACTGTTGAGCCTTGCAGAACCTGGTGTTCCAATTTCTCCTCTTTCCCCCCACTCACTCTCCTAGATGGCAAGTAATCCAATATATGTTAAACATGGTAAATATATATATATACACATATATAAATCCAATATAGGCATACATATTTATACAATTATCTTGCTGCACAAGAAGAATCAGATCAAAAAGGGAAAAAGTGAGAAAAAAAAATTCAAGCATATAACAAAAGAAGTGAAAATGCTATGTTGTGATTCACACTCAGTTCCCACAGTCCTCTTTCTGGGTGTAGATGGCTCTCATTATCACAAAAATATAGGAACTAGCCTGAATTGTCTCATTGTTGAGAAGAGCCACGTTAATCAGAATTGATCATCATATAGTCTTGCCATGTCATGTACAATGAATTCGGGTTCTGCTCATTTCACTTAGCATAAATTTGTTTAAGTCTCTCCAGGCCTTTCTAAAATCATCTTCCTGTTCATTTCTTATAGAACAATAATATTCCATAACATTCATAAACCATAACTCATTCAGTTATTCTCCAACTGATGGGCATCTACTTAGCTTCCAGTTTATTGCCACTACAAAAAGGGCTGCCAGAAAGATTTTTGAACATACGGGTCTCTTTCTCTTCTTTATGATCTCTTTGGTATATAAGCCCAGTAGAAACACCGCTGGATCAAAGGGTATGCACAGTTTGATAACCTTCTGAGCATAGTTCCAAATTTCTCTCCAGAATGGTTGGATCCATTCACAATTCCACCAGCAATGTATTAGTGTCCCAGTTTTTCCACATCCCCTCCAACATTCATCATCTTTTCCTGTCATCATATCCAATCTGAGAGGTGTGTAGTGGTATCTCAATTGTCTTAATTTGCATTTCTCTGATCAATAGTGATTTAGAGCACCTTTTCATAAGACTAGAAATGGTTTTAATTTCTTCATCTGAAAATTATCTGTTTATATCTTTTGACCATTTATCAATTGGAGAATGGCTTAAATTCTTATAAATTTGAATCAATTCTCTATATATTTTAAAAGTAAGGCCTTTTTCTGAATCCTTAAATGTGAAAATGTTTTCCAAGTTTATTGCTCCTCTTCTGATCTTGTCTGCATTAGTTTTGTTTGTACAAATACTTTTTAACTTAACATAATCAAAATTATCTATTTTGTGTTCAATAGTGAGTTTCAGTTCTTCTTTGGTCACAAATTCCTTTCTCTACAGATCTGAGAGGTAAACTATCTCATATTCTTCTAATTTGCTTATAATATCACTCTTTATATCTAAATCATGAACCCATTTGGATTTAATCTTGTTATGTGATATTAGGTATGAGTCAATGCCTAGTTTCTGCCATACTAGTTTTCAATTTTTCCAGCAGTCTCTGCTACATAGTGAGTTCTTGTCCCCAAAGATTGTCAACTGAAAGCAAACACTAGATTGCTACATGTGTGTGAGAAGTCTGTTGTAGCATAGAAAAAAAAAAGTTTGGAGAGTCAGAAGTAGAGCTTGGTGAAGAATGAAAACATTCATTTCCTTCAGAACATTGATAAAAAAGAAGAAAAAATTACCTAGCCAATTCTATAACCTTTTACTTAAAATAATTTTGGGTTCTTATGATCACCCTGTTAGGATAAGCTTTGTTAGCAAACTGGCTAACAATTCTGTGAATAAAATTGAGGTATTTTGTTAAATTATTTTTTTTTCCGTTTAGCTTCTTATAGTAATACATTTTCACTGTGAAAGACATTTCAGAGTTTTATTAAAATAACTCTGAGTCATTGTAATTTAGTATGTCTCTTTGTGGGTCTCCAGTGAATTTTATTTGTTGACAGATCATAAATTTTTTTGAGAAAATATTTTAAGAGATTTTTTTGAAAGATAAAGTTCCTTATTGTGAAATTTCAGAGAAATACAATGACTGCTTTGCATTTTATCATTTAAAAACTTTTCATTGGATAATTATTTTTGAATATTTTTTTTAATTGGGTTATCTGCTCTTTTTTTTGCAGAATATTCTGCTATGTCTAACAATTTGCTTTGTCTTCTATTAATTGTATTTGGTGTAAATCGTATTCTTTATATTTCTACCATTTTGACATGATATTGACTACTATATAATTTTTTCTTGTGCTCTTTTCACTGAAGATAGAACTTTAATTCAGAAATTATCTCTTTTTGAATGGTGGATCTTCTTTCATTTTCTTCATGTTATTTATTATGTAGTTTAACATGTATTATGATAGGCTTTTTTACTGAGCTATTATTACAATTTTTTTTTTTATGTTTTTTGGGGAGGAGTAAATTCTCTTTACCAGAGATATATGCTTTTCAAAGGTTTTTGCCATTATTATGAATAATGTCTAATGTGATTGGAATCCAAATAAATAGAAGTGAAATTTTCTGAGGATGATAATAAGGTCTTTCAAATATTTATATTTGTGGATAGAAATTATGTTGGAATAAAACCTGGAACATTGTAAAACCCCCTACATGAAGGTCATAATTATATAAAAGTTGGGCCTAATTATTTAACTAGGGAAAAACTTAGTAGTTGAAGACTGTGTATTATTCAGACTACAATACATACATAATTTATAAATTGAGAGATAGAAAGATCAAAAGGTCATTGGATCTATTCTTCCTTCTTAATTTTACAAATTAAAGACAAAGCTAAAAATGACTTGCCCAGTATTATACAAATAAGAAAGTTGAGCTTCTCTTAGTCCATATCAATTCCTTTGCATCTTCCACGGTACCATGCTGCTTTCTGTTATACAGACATTCAGAACTAGTCTCTATTTGTATTCAGAGATGCAGAATTATAGAACCTACATGTGTCAAAAATGGGATTTAAAACTTGGTATTTCTGAGAGTGAGACCAACTCTCTATCCATTATGCCATGATTTCTCCTCCCTTTTCTCTCCTTTTCTCAGTTTTTTCTCCCTCTCTTCTCTTCTCCTTTCTTCCTCCCCTTTTTCTCTTCATCTCCTACCCCCTCTCCATCGCCTTCTTTCCCTCCTCCAACCTTTGTCCACTTTTCTCTCCATCTTCTTCCCTCTCTTTTTCCTCTTCTTCCTTTTTCCCCTCTCCCTCTCTCTCCTTCCTCTATCCTCATCTTTTCTTCTCTTTTCCTCTTATAATTCTCCCCTCTCTTCCTTTCTCTTTCCTTCCTTCTCTTTCTTTTCTTCTCCTTTCTTCTCTTCCTTCTCTCTTTCTTTGTTTCCCTTGACTTTTTTGTATCCCACTCATTTTCTCTCTCCTGCCTTCTGCTTCTCTCTTTTTCTATTTCTTTCCTCCTCTTCTCCCCTTTCCTCTCCTTTCTGCTCACCCTTTTCTTTCTTCCATATACACTAAATAGATTATATGTGCATTATATATAATAGACTATATAAAGATAATATGAAATAATTATATAATTATGACGTGTTGTAGTTATTCATAATATATTACAACTTATTTAACATTATTTAAAAATAATGCAAAAATACTATACCTATTATATCAGTGGTATAAAGAGCTGCCAGATTAAAAAAAAAAACAAAAAACTTCCTTTTCCATTTAAGACCGCTACTTTCTCTGCAATATCTTATCTTGGGAATTGTCTTAGGACAGTAAAATCAAGTTCAGATAGAAATGAGGGCCACTGAACTGCAGATAAGGATCTTTGATTGCCATATATTAACTTTAGAAAGCAACATATTAGCATTATCTATGTTCTGTTGTATTTTTATTTATTTTGTTAAATATTTCTAAGTTATATTTCAATCTTGTTAGGGCCTCACTTCAGAGTGTTGCTGAATGTATTTGAAAACTCTGGCCTAAATACTGTGATTTTAAAATATTTGACCAAAGCCATTGTCACTAGAAGGGTAGCCTAATGGTTTTTCTATATTTTTTCTTTTCTTTTTTTTTCTTTTTTTTTTTTGAAAATGTCCTTGAGAAAGGAAGCTACATACAACCTGCACAAAACAGGCAATTGATTTCCTCTTGATGCATTCTCTTTATATAAAACTTTGAATTTTTTCAGTACATATACTACTTCTGAATAGTAAATCATTTCTCAGAGAAGCTTTCACAGTAAAAATAACATGTCATTTATTTTATGTGAGTTGAGACCAGAATAATGACCTAGTTCAATGATGCATGGTTTTTCTCCCTTCTAAATACAAAGAAGAAATTCAAAAATAAAATGTTTTGAAATATGTTTTTCTCCCTTTCCCATTGCATAAATGACTATATATATTTCTCTCATCACATTTCAGACAAACTTCATTCTAAAATTATTTTTACCTGGCTAGATAGACTACCACCAAAAAGAATAATTGGAGAACAATGTATACCATCAATATCAGCATCCCGTTCACTGCCCATCTGATTTCTCTGAGGATATCAAACTACCTGGGAAAATGGTAACTGCAAGTGTTTTTGCCACTATTATGAATAATATCTAGTGTGATTGGAATCCAAATAAATAGAAGAGAAATTACATTAAATTAATTTATTTGTTAAGTAAACTGACTGGTTTTGTTGCTGTATTGATATAGATTGAAATAATCTTTTCTATAACTACACTAAGAATGAAGAGTAGAAAATTGAGATTTAAAAATCAGCTAATTAAAAAGTCTCAATGACTCAATTTTGTCTCAATTATTTGCACATCTTGGGGGTATTTTGGAGTTTCTATTAATAGTGTTTGACTCAATTCTTCATTTCACTATGTTTGTATAGGTAAGCAATGTCAGACACACGCATCTTCTCTAATAAAGATCAGGCTGTTTGTTGTTTCTTTGTTATAAAAGCTTCATACAGTATAGTGGAGAGGGAGCTAGTTTCAGAGTCAGAAACTAATGAATTGGATTTCCAGTGATGAAACATACTTGTTGTGTGACCTGAGTGAGTTATTTAACTTTTCAGTGTTGTAGATAACCCTATAAAGTCAAATAATATAGATGTGTCTTCAGCAAGTATTTTCCATATTGACAAAATCATGTCTAGTCCTGAAATAATAATGATTAAACCTCAGAATTGGAAGAGATGTCAAAGATCAATTAATCCAGCAATAAGTTGAATGGCAAATTGTGTCTATAAAACACCTGATTCAAACTGGCTTTCCAGTCTTTGATTACACTCCTCTAGTGATAAGGAGCTCACTAAATTACAAGGAAGGTCATTAGTATATTTTGAATAGTTCTAGCTAGGAGGCAGTTTTTTCTTGCATTGATTTAAAACATCCTTTCTGCAACCTATGCTCATTCTTCTTGATTGCTCATTGCAGTCAAATAGAAAAAAAAAGTTATCATTATTCTATGTTACAGACATTTACATTTAAGGCTACTATCTTTCTGTTTTTCCTCCTTCTGCCTCCAAAGCTTCTTTTCTCTAAATTTTCTCCAAACCTTTCAACCAATCCTTTATTGTTATAATCTCAAATACTTTACCACCTGTATGGCCTCAGAAAAATCATTAATCTATCCAAACCTCTAACTTTGTTCCTGAACTGTGGTCTTATATTTACTCACCTTCCTGAACACCCTGTCTAAATACATAGAGCTTGTTAAATTCCCTTTTAACTTTCAGCACCAGGATTGACTATATCTCTTAAATGGACCAGGACAGAACAGGGCAAAGCTCTGTGGAATGAGAATATTGACAATGGATGAATGCTGGTATTTGAGTGATAACCATTGATTTAGTAATAGTGGAATTACTAAATAACAAGATTCTTTATTAGTCTGGGTTTTCCTGTCTTAGGGCATGACATGTAATTAACTCATATTCTTTTGGTGCAGCAATTGAAAATGGATCACTAGTATCCCTACCAGAAGTCCCTTGCATTTAATTCTCCACATAATTGATAAAGTGATATTTCTAAAGCAAGAGATGATCATGTCAGTCTCCTGTTCAAGAAGTTTCTTTTTTTTTTTAATTTATTTTTTCAAGAAGTTTCTGTGACTCCCACTTGTCTCTTAAATAAATTCAAATTCTATCTGGCATTTATGAATCTTATCCCAAGTTATCTTTCTGGACTGATTTTATATCCCTGTATCCTTGCACTTGATATTCCAATAAAATTGACCTAATTTGTATTCACCATGAAATAAATTTCATCTTGTCTCTTCAGCTGTAGAAACAGCTTGGAATGGTCACTCTCCTAAGATATTTGCTTTTTCTCGGTAATATTTGACTCTTTGTAACCCTTTCAGGGGTTTTCTTGGCAAAGATATTGGAGTGGTTTACCATTTCCCTCTCTAGATCATTTAACAGATGAGAAAACTGAGTCACACAGGTTTAAGTGACTTGCCTGCGGTCACACTGATTCACACTGATCATGGATCCCTCAGGCAATATTTGAACTTATGTCTTCTTGAGTTTTGGCAGCTATGTGACACAGTGGATAAGGCATCAGACCTAGAGTCAGGGAGACCTGAATTTAAAGTTATCTTCATATACTCACTAGCTTTGTGATCCTGGGTAAGTCATTTGATCCTGCCTGACTCAGTTTCCTCATCTGTAAAATGAGTTGAAGAGGAAAATGGCAAATTGCTCAAGTAACTATGCCAAGAAAACCCCAAATGAGGTAAAAAAGATCCAGGGATAACTGAAATGACTGAACATCAAGAAGAACAACTCTAAACCTGGGACTCTACTATGTCACTGCTGTCTTTATTTTCTATGTTACAAATATAGAATTGCAGCGAGAACCAGTGATTTCTGTACTGTAACATGATCTTACCATCCCAGAATATACTACCTTGGAAATGGCCTTGAGGGTCAACTGATCCAAGTTTCTCTTTTATGCAGAGAAAAATTAAAACTCAGAGGAATAAAGTAATTTGTTGAAGGCCATATTCCAAGTGACACAAAACTAAACTGTATAAAAACCTCATGAGCTACGAAGTTCCTGGGGCCGTAATATTTCTCTTCTGACAGTTTTGTGTTCCTTCTGCTGAAGCAAAAACAACATCCTACAAGAAAACACACAGTTCACACTCCAAATTCTAAACTTGAAAGATTGATATGACTTTGGATCTCATTATAATCCTGAATAGCAAAATGACCCTTCTCTTACTGTGGGTGGAAATTGCTTGTTATCACTATATGTCTAAGGTGTTTATGATATTGTAAAATTGTAAAATGTGGAAAATTACTCCTGTAGGAAGAAGGGAAGGGAAGGCACCTGAATCATGAGTCATCAAAGTTTAGCAGTAAAGTATGTGGCACTGATAAACCAGACCAAGAAAAGTTAAATGTTTATTGAGTTTAAAATGGCTTCATTATCTTTGTCCTACTAATGAGCTGCCAACTCAAAACACTTCTTAGAAGAAAACCCACAATTTAGTGAGAAGTTCAAAGGAGGAAAAAGTCTTAAAAATGTGAAAACAAAGTCAGCTGTGGTTTGAATCTGACAGAATTAAAGGAAAGTGAAGATGACTAATATTGGTTATAAAAACTGACCTGAGTTAGAAGCTAGTTAGGACAAAAGAAAGTCAGGCATAATTTCACCTGAAAGTAGAATCAAGTTTCAGGAAGACTTGACTGTAGGTCCAGTTAAGTCTAGTCACTTAACTATTAGTTGGTCCCAGGTAATATGTTGTGATTATAAATTATAGTCAAATTTCTCATTTCAGCTGGAAGAAGTTTTTATGTAAACTCCTCTTCCCCAAATATGAGGTAAAAAAAAATGTAGAAATTGTGTTTCTATGATTCAGGATATACCTAGGAATGTATTCTTCTTTTCCCCTTACCCAATCTCCATTTGGTTTATTCCCTTGTTAATTCCTGAGTTAAAATTCTTCTAAAAGGGTATGATCTTTGAAACAGATCAATTTTCCTCAAATTTGGTAAAAAATTACCAAATTTTCAGAAACTTTTTTCTAGTCAGGTTAGTTCCCACCCAGAGTAAACTGGGGAAATTTCTCTTGCTTTATTGGCTAGCTTTCTTTCTCTTAATCTTGGAACACCAACTTATATTAGTGCCTAGTAGTTTACTTAGAACATACAATGGAGATTATCTATCTGTAGAGTGTGGTGGAGCCAACTCATACCAGCTTATGAAAGCTGATTTTAATTTTCAGTATGAACATCTACATGTATATTTTCATATACCTCAAACAATCAGAAAAACATTCAGGGCTTGATTTGTTGTTTTCAACATGTTAGGACTTAGGAAATAGAGGAAAAAATACTAATAATGTTGATTTAACTTAAAATAGTATCACATGTGCACTTTTTTCTCTGAAAAATTAGTTGTTAAATATTTACCATTACACCACTGTTTGTATGCTTTTGGTTTCTACTTTTATGGAAACCTAGACTGTTTATCTTATTGTAAAATCAATCCAGATAGCTTGTTTGAAAGCTGTTTGATCTGCAATCCACAAGATAAGAATTGACATACCCTAGAAGCCCTAAGTAATCAAGTGTTTTACCCCTTGGAGAAACTTTATATCTTTGGGGAGAGGGGACAGAGGGACATTCTGAGTATATTTTCCTTAAGTTAGCCTTCTTGTCCTAGAGAAGTACAAGTTAAAACCACCAGCTAGATTCCCAAATTGTTCAAGGATCCCTGGGGAAATTTTTGGAGTCCAATAGTAACCTATGAAAACTTTATAAAAATGATACCTGCTTGTAAAAATTGTATAACTATGAATTTAGAAGTGAATGTAGTACCCACAGTTACTCTCTATGGTAGCTTTACATACTTATAAAGTAATGTTAACTTTCTAATTTTTCCAGATTGTGAACTTAAATACATGGAAATTGTCAAAATGTACCATAATTGATTGTCTGGGGGCAGTTGATGTTTGACTGAAGGTGACAAGAAAAAGAGATTGGTTCTTTAAAATACATGACCTAATCAGAGAAACAAAGGTTTATAAAAAATGTTAAAGTAAAAGTGAAAATGTGATCATGATAGATGAGACCCTTTATGAGATCTTTGAATCAGTTAGATAAGGATCACCAACCAAGAATGAACAATGATTATTTCAATTGGTTTTTTTTTCTCTTCCTCTCCCTAGGATCACCTTTCAAAGTTAGTTCAATAAGTAGGGTAGAAGACAATTTCAAAGAGAAACTCAGGACCTGATATAAAATGTAGAAGATGCACTGAATTGGGAAAAAATAAAGCCAAGAGACATATCATGAGATTAGCAGAGCAGAACATGAAGAGAGGCAGATATCACAAAGAAGAAATTCAAAATTCTAAAATCATAGTAGTTTGGGAATATCAGGCATGAGGATTAATGGAACAGATGCTGTTCTGAAGCCTCCCTGGACTAGAGATGTTAAGAGGATGCTCCTTTATCCCCTTTTTACTTTCTTCTTGCTCTCTCATGAAAGCTTGAAACATTTCTCATTGGCATAGAAAAAGTATAACTTTGTCTTTATAAACAATGTTAACCATAGATAGATCTTTACTACTCTGTGTGAATTTATTGGAAATGCAGCTAGGAAGAGGCAGTGAAGGAGAAATGGTCTTCAGAGAAGAGTGAAAAATCTTTACACTGAAGTTAGATTTAGCAGTGTCTGGAGCTCAGAGATAAAACTATACATAAAAATCATATATTGTTTGATGTAACTTCCTTGAGCAAAGAAGGAACATTTATAATAGCAAACCCATCAAGAAATATGATATGATAAATATTTGAACTATGTGAAGAAGACTGAGACAGACGTTCTTATCAGAATCCCCTCTGGGCACTAGAGGAATAGGGAAAAGAAAAACTTGATTGACTTCTTACAAACTGCCACAATTAATATTACATAATTAATTATACTGACATAAAATAACATTAATTGAACTTAGGTTTCAGTCTGTTCCTGTTATACACCAGTCTTCTTTCTTCTTGTGGAACTCAGACATGAGTGTTATTTTAAACTCACACACACATGCATTATATTCATATTCATTTCCACCTCCCTCCTCCACCTCCCTTTCTACATGTTTTATGCAAAATTTAGGCTCTCACTTACGACCTCTCAGTCTCTCAAATAACCTTAGTTCTGTGGAATGCTGTGAACAATGTAGGCCAATGATACTGTAAAATTTTTATGATCCTGAAGATTCTCTATCTCCAAGAAAATCTGTGTGGTAGTTGTTGTTTTGGGTCCTTAACTTTCAGAGGGCTGATGATATCATGGGTGATGACTTGACTTGTACATGATTTAGATTTAAGTGAGGCAGAATTGCACAAAGTCATCAGCTTTACTCTTTCTTAGTCACTGAAGTCCAGTGATATGATAAAACTCAAGACAATTGACAATGACCCATTATGACATGGATGACCTTAGAATCTTCAATTTCTAAGTGTTCCGCAGAACCTGTTTTATTCTTCTTAATGGTCATTGGAATGAACTGTTCGTATCTGCCCAGTGCACAACAGACTGTCTTCACATGCTGGGGCAGATATACCCTTACCTAAATGACTTTACCACTTATCCTCAATCTGGTTTAGCCTGTTTGACAAAACAATTTTTCTGGGTGTGGCCATTGAGCACATTACAGCTTCTTAGAGCCACAGGTGGACACCAAATGTGTATGAGCAACCCTGAAAAGGGTATGGCAAGCCCTCACATCAGAGGTGCTTGTTCTCCCAAATATCCCTAATATCTACTATCTAATATTCTAATTCAGCTTGGTAAGGAGGATGAGGAAGAAGAGAATGGAAAAGAAGAAAAAGGAAAGGAAGAAGAAATAACAGACAGGGAAGGAATCCTTCACAAAATATAGAGATAAGGAATAGTAATGGGGCAGAATATTCTTTTTAAGATGTAACTAAATTGAAGTTTTCTTAGAATAAGATTTCTGAGATATAGCATGATAAGAATGCTAATATATATCACAGAATTCTTTATGGCTTACAAAAATACAAACTATGAGATAGATAACAAATTCATTAATTATTTTTGTTTATTTTATTAATATTTAGAGAAAGAGCTCCTTAAAAAAAACTCAATCTTCTTCCTGAATGAATTAAAGAAAGGAGGAATTTGACCATGAGGTCATGGTATTGGGTAGCTTTCATTGGTTTATGGAGAAAATTTCTCCATTTCATAGAAATTTAATAGAAACTGAAATGTGCAGACAAGCTGAACATAGTAATTCAGAGAGAAAAGCTTATACTCTTGACCAAAACTGCATCAAATACTGTAATAATTATTTGCCTAGCTCAATTTGTATTGTGATCTGAATGGCCTTGTATTATTGCAACTTGAACTCTAGTTCTCACCTCTGACAAACCTCTCCTCTTACACTTTGTTGTAAATTCAGGCATTTGATCCTGCTTATTCTTCATGGTTCCTATTTCCAGTTGTCCCATCTCCAAGATTGATCTCCAGGGCTCTTGGTTTATTTTTGCCTCAATTCTGATAATTCCTACACAAGAATTTTTTGGTTGGAAGTTCTTTATAAACCAATAAAGATTTAAGCAAGCTTGTGGACTTAATTTAGCCTTTCACAAAGTTCAAGTAGGGAGGCATAATGCATATTCATGGATCCCCAACTTTCACATTGTCTTACTGAAGATCATTGTTCAGTATCTACATCACTAATGCTATGTGATCATGAAACAGATAAATGCCCTTTTGAACAAGAGAAGCTAACATTCCTGGGATATATTCTTTCATAGTTGTGTATATGGCCTCTTGAAAAGTGACTAATATTACTTTAGGAGCATAGCCATGTCTGACAAGGACTTTTATTGCTCATGATAACTTATAGTCACTTCAGCAAAGATCTGTAGATCAACTACTCTGTATTTATGAACACTCACACAGTGACACATTTTATCCCCTATGCTACTTTTTCTTCTCCCTTTATATACAACAGCATCTAACACTGTGTAGTTAATGTCTTCACATCACATATCACATTAGAGCAGGGTACCAAACTACTTTTTAGAGTTTTCTCATTGTGCAATTCATTCCTACTTCATACTGAATATTTTCTTCTATTCACACAATAATTTTCATTCACAACAATCTTTCAAAAAAAAATACTCATTCCTTACCACAATGCTAAAAGGAATCAGCTATCTGAGGAAGCAAGAGATTTCACAAGAGGTTAAAAAAAAGATAAGCAAAAAATCAAGGAGCCTTTGAGGAGTCCTTATAGGTTTAGTGTCCAGAAATTCCTTTATTCCTCAGAAAGACTGATCCTAAATTTACTGAATAATGAGTAATAACTTCTCTTCTTATTCAGATACTTCAGATACTAAGGCTAGTAGTACACCAATTAACAGCAAACATTTATAAAGTGCTTTAAGGTTTTCAGAATATAGTATAGATTTTACTCATTTTTGATCTATCCAATATGCTTAACAAGTAGATGCTATTTATTATTCCCATTTTGCAGGTAAGACCAAGTAGGCTATTTATTATTCCCATTTTGCAGGTAAGATAATTGAGATTTGAGAAAGATTACTGACTTGTCTGAAATTACATAACTAATAAGTATCTAAGGTGGGATTATAAACTTCATTTTCCTGAATCCAAACTGAATACTCTACATACTGTGCCATAGCTCAGTGAACATTTTTCTCACTTGTTATGATACTTTCTCTATTGGTTTTTACTTTTGTTTGCTTGTTTGTTGGTTTTTGTTATCTGTAAATATTGATCTGACCTCCTTGTTTTCCTGAAATCAGGAAATCAACTCTATCTCCCAATTTCATGTATTTTCCCTAGCCCTAATACCTGGAATTCTCTCCTCTCTTTGTCTCTGCCTACCTTATTTCAAGTCTCAGGTAAAATTAAAACTTCTGTAAGTGTCCTTTTCCACTCTTCCTTAATGCTAGTGACTTCTCTTTAATATCTTGTTTGTGCATAGTTATTTGCATGTTTTTTCTCCCATTTGATTGATAACCCCAAAAGGACAGAAACTATTTTTGGAATTTTTTGTTTTGTGTTCCAGAATCTTAGCACAGTTTCCTGGCACAAGAGGGGGTTTAAATAAATGCTTGTTGACTTGACAGGTGTATCAACTATGCCTTCACATTAAGTCATGGATAAATTTGTTAAACAGCATATAAGTAAGGGAAAATTCTTGGGTCACATTTCTGCAGAATACTCTTTAGGGTAATTTTAATGCATAAATTATTACTCTTCCTTTCCTTCCATTCAACTATTTCCAGATCCTGCCATATATGTGACCCACACCTTTTCCATCTTGTCCACAAATTTGATACGAGAAATTTTGTTAATGGTTTACTGGTGGTCAGTGAAAACTTGACCTAATTTTGTTTTTCTCTAGAAAGCTGAATTAAAGGCTAATGATTAGAAAACACAGGCTGAAATTACCATTCAGCATTTTGAACACAGTTTTAAAGAAATGAGCAGTTAAAAAGTGAATACCAGATGTAGCTAGGTGGTCTATTAGAGCAGTAGCCCTGGAGGACCTGGGCTCAAATTTGGTCTCAGACACTTAACATTTCCTAGCTGTGTGACTGTGGGCAAGTCACTTAACCCCAATTACCTCAGCAAAAAAAAAAAAAAAAAAAAAAAAAAAAGAAAGAAAAAAAAAGTGAATATCAGAGCAGGAAAGGCATTGCAGCAAGATAATATAGAAAAGACCACTAGGCTAGGCTACCGGCATTTCTGATATGGCTTTTTTTAGCCAGGGATATTTTGGGGGAAGAAACAAGGTAAACATCAATGGTAGGTATTAGATTATGGGCAAGGTTTGTATAAGGGTAAGAAGGATCAAGTTGGGATTCCCAGCTCCCTTTTGGTTGTTTTTTTCTGCTTAACACTCCATTTTCTGAGAATGACAGTTTGTCATTATTGTTCCAGAACTGGACAAGTTTTACATAGGATACAGTCATTAGAGTTAGAGAGTGAGAAGGGGTTAGAAGAGATTTAGATATGGCTATCTAAAGGCTAGCATTTATATAGCATTTTAAGGTTTTCAAAAGACTGTAGATATATTATCATATTTAATCTTCACAACAACCCAGTTAGATAAGCACAGTTATTATTCCCATTTCAGAATAGAGAAGACTGAAGGCAACAGAGGCTAAGTGACCCACAAATGAATGTCTGAGTATATTTTTGGTCTTCTAAGTATGAATTACAGCACTCCATCTGCTCATATAATATAAGCAAGCCAGATAGAATTTGGAAGACAGGACTTTAAATATAGAAAAGTAGGGAATGTGGTATTATTTTGGCACTGAAAAATGATGTGGCAAGCCTCCTCATCTGTAACACATCCATTAAACTATTTGCCCTGAGGAATAGATTCTTTCAAATTAATCCTTTTGTCTTTAGGATCTATCATTTCTCCCTAAATGGAATAACCATTATTCTATTAATAGAACTACAAAGTATAATCTTGAAAAGGGCTCAAATAATCATTTATAGTTCAGCTTCCCACTGGAAGTAGGAATCCTTTCTGATGGATTTCTGACAGATGGGTTCTCCTTTTGGTCTCTACATAATAATGTCAACCTATGAAGAGATGTTATCATATTACTACTTTTCTCCCACTCATGACCTCGTGAGGCAGACAGTAACAGGAAGAAACAAAACAAAACTTTTTTGAGAGAGAACAAATTACCTTTAATGGTCTCCTTCATCAGAAAATCATCCCCAGGATAATACACCATGATCAAGTAGGATTTATACCAATCTGAATTTTCATGAGTATGAAGGTAATAATGGATAGAATGGATACTCATTAACTCTGGGATTTAAGATAATATCATTTAGAGTCAGTTTGGAGGAAAGATAGAAAGAAGATATGGAAAAAGCGCATTCTTGAACAATTATTTAAAATGAAACAATGATTGGTATGTCTGTTATGGTATGAAAAAATTAACTGATTTTGATTTCAGGCTATTCAATTGGAATCTAAATTTAAGACAAAGGAAGTCTTTTAGATAATGGAAAGGACACAGAAATTGGTCAGATGTTCTGGGTTCAAATCTTAATCATCTCATTTATTACCTATTAGATCTTAAGAAAGTTATTAACCTTCATCTATCAACTAAGGGTGTTGGATTAGAATATGCCCCTCAGGACAAGTCATTTAAGGGACGTGTTACAGATTAGGAGGCTTGCCACATCATTTTTCAGTGCCAAAATCATACCACATTCCCTGCTTTTCTCTATTTGAAGTCCTGCCTACCAAATTCTATCTGGCTTATATTTTTCCTATATGTATTCCTCTCTTCCTCTTTTCTTTCCTCTCACTGGGAAATTTTAAATTAAAAATAAAGTATTCATTTTACCTTTTCTTGTGATTCAGTGACTAGTTGTACCATAAATCTACAGTTGAAAGATAATTTAGAAGCCATTTAGTATTTTTCCTTATTCTATAAAACAGGAAAAAGTGAAATCTGTGTGACTTCCCCAGCATTACATAGGTAATGAGTATCAGGACAGGGTTAATGGAACCTTATAAAGTTATCCAATTACTCAAAGCTTTCCTCCAATGAAAATCTATTTTGTTTTTTTAAAAAGCTCTCCAAGATGAGAAGAGATCTCAGTCTTGACTGATTTCATTCTATTTTTTAAAATAACCTTGACTGTCAGGAAGACATTCCTTCATTACATCAAGCAGACATCATTCACACTGTAGCTGACAAGCAATGTATGCTTTCCACATTTCAGTACCCAGTCTTCATCTCTCATAATTAGCTTCAATGTAAATCTTTTCTCCAATTCTCTTTTTATTTTTAACTTTCCCTACCAACTTCCTTAACTTACATTATTATAGTTACAATCCTATGTCTTTCTTTTTCCATTTATGTTATACATTTCATATCATAAGCCTATGGAGGGATCATAGTGGTTTTGTTTTTCAAAACATCAGTTATAGTGCCTATGTAGGCATTTCAAGTAGACTTTGGGCATAGCTCATCCTGTCCACTCTATCTTTTTTTTTCAGACCTGAAAATTAGAACTCAAAGAGATTAATGATCTACCTGAGGTTACAGAGTTAATGAGTAATATAGATGAGATAAGAACATAGTTTTCCAAATTCTGTTCTACCCCAAAATCCCATGCAGTGATCTTTCCACTGAACCACAATACAAATGATAGTAAAATGTGTATTAAGAAAAAAAAAGACTTTAAAACTATATTATAAAGTAGCAGTCATCAAAATCATTTGGTACTGGCTAAGAAATAGAATGATAAATCAGTGGAATAGATTAGATACACATGACACATTAATCAATGCCTGTAGCAATCAAGTACTTGTTAAACCCCCAAACTCCACCTGTTGGAATAAGAACCCACTATTTGACAAAAATTGGTGGGAAAACTGAAAAAATATGTCAGAAACTCGTAAAGACCTACATCTCACACCCCATACCAAAATAAGGTCAAAAGAGATACATCATTTGGGTATAAAAGATAATATTCTAAACAAATTAATAGAACAAGGAATAATTTATCTACCAGATCTTTGGAGAAGGGGGGAAATTTATGACTAAAACAGAACTAGCAAACATTATGAAAAGTAAAATGGACAACTTTGATTATGCTAAATTAAAAAGGTTTTCCACAAACAAAAATGAACAGAAACAGTGTTTCTGATAAAGGTATCATTTCTAAAATATATGAAGAACTGTGTCAAATTTGTGAGAATTCAAGTCATTCCTTAATTTATAAATGATCAAAGAATATGAACAATTTTCAGATGATCAAATTAAAGTCATCTATAGACATATGAAAAAAATCTAAATCACTATTGATTATCAAAATGAAAATTAAAACAATTCTAAGATATCACTCACACCTCTGAGATTGGCTAAGATGACAGAAAAAAGATAATGATAAATGTTGAAGAGGATATGGGAAAATGGGGACACTAATGCATTGTTGGTGGAGTTTTGAAATGATCCAACCATTCTGGAGAGCAATCTGGAACTATGCCCAAAGGGCTATAAAACTGTATATACCTTTTGACCCAGCAGTGCCATTACTGGGTTTGTATCCCAAAGAAAGCATAAAGGAGGGAAAAGGATCCATATGTGCAAAAATGTTTGTAGCAGATATTTTTGTGCTAACAAAGATAGGAAAATAAGTAGATGTCCATCAACTGGAGAATGGCTGAATAAGCTGTGGTATGTGAAGGTAATGAAATATTATTGTTCTATAAGAACTGATGAACAAGCTGATTTTTAGTAAGGCCTGGAAAGATTTACATGAAACTAATGCTGAGTGAAATAAGCAGAATCAGGAATACATTGTACACAATAATAGACAGAATATGTGATGATGAACTATGAAAGATTTGTTTCTTCTCAGTGATTCAAAGCAATCCCAATAGACTTTGGAGAGGAAATGTCATCTGCATCTAGAAAAAGAATTAAGGAGATGAATGTATATCAGCACATGCTATGTTCACTTCCTTTTTCTGTCTTTTATCTCTCTCATGGTTTTTCCCTTTTGCTCTAATTTTTCTCTCCCAAGATGATTTATAAAGGAATATATGTAAAAAACATATAATTTTTAAACAAGAAAAAAAGAAAGAAAACAAAGACTTTTTGAGAGCAAAAATAGTTAACTGTGGCTTTTCAAAATTTCCCTATTATTTAAAAAAAATCTTGTTTTTTCAGCTCTCTTCATGGGTACTCAGATGGGCAAAATGCTTCAAGGACTAGAAAGGTCTGATTTTCCTTAAGTATTGCAGTATCTTACTTTAGTCACTGAAACAATACAGCAGGGGATTGTTGATTTCAGTGATTCTTGGACTGGTGTATGCCTTGTTGTCATGAAGTCTTTCTTTGCACCACATAAAACTCTATAAAGCTAACAGTGACAAAAATCACTCCCTTCTTACACAAACTGTCAAGATTCACTTTCAAAGAAAAGCATAGCTTTAACTCAAAGTTTAAAAACAGTGACCAGAACATTGTAACTCCTAAGCAATAAACTTCCATTACCTTCTAAATATCCTCATCAGCAGTCTTTACTACCAAGTATGTCACCAGATCTCAGCTAAAAAAGTGCATCGTCTAATTTGCTTAGTCCATAGGAAAATAAATGAACAAAAAGGCTGTTGGTTTTAGCAATATTAGAAATTTCAATGTTCATTTCTCCCCAAAAAGGAACCCATTAAATACTAAAAATAATCAACAGAATTGCTTTATAATATTATGTTGATGATTCACACTGATAGTTTGTGAATCCAAATAACATTTGGGTTCAAATAACATTTGGGAAGCTAGATGGCATAGTGGATAGACTCTTGAACATAAATTTGGTAAGTTTTAAGTTCAGAACTGACTTCAGATATTTTCTAACAGAGATCCTGGACAAATCACTTAATATCTCCCAATCTCAGATTCCTTATTTGTACAATGGAGATGACAATTGTACCAATTCATAGTCTTATTGTCTAGATCAAATAAAATAACATATGAATCTGCTTTGTAAACCTTAAACACTAGCTTCCATTATTATCATGAGTGTAGAGTTTGTGTTGTCAATCTATTTCCATAAGATTACTACATTGAGCAAAAAAGAAAAAAAGGAGTAACGGTCTCATTTGGTTGAGGAAGATAATAGGCATTTTACCTCATAGCAAATATCATAGGGATGATATTTTTCAAGGTTTTGTTTTTCTGTCCACATGAAAGTAGTTAACATCCTCTCTTTGGAGAAGACAATTCTCAAAATGTCTTCCTTCTAAGGATCTTACTACAACACAAACTACTTACACAGTATAAACATTGGGAAAAAGTCCATCTGCAAATTTCATTTGAGGAAAATAGTCATGATGGGACAGACTTATATTTACTATATTGGTTTGGAACTACATAGCATCCATAAAATAAGAGTTTTCGAAGCAAATATGTCTGTGTATTTGTATTATGCTAACTTATATTACCAATAAGCCACAATAGACTTATATAAAATTGAGTTGTACATAATAGGATTGTATATAAGTCAAATGAGGAGAAAGAGAAAGTGGAGTCAATATTCAAACCCATCTTATATATAACGTTTTATTTTTTGTAAGTCCTAGAAATATGTTCTCCTATTTGATTCTCATGGCAAAAAGTGAGGTATGTAGTACAAGTGTTATAATTCCTATTTTACAGATCAGAAAAGATTTGTCCATGGTCATATAGTTAGAGTCTGGGTCAACTGGCATGGAAGTGTAGAAAATGGAGATAATAATATGTAGGGCAGGTTTGCCCATAACAAGGTAAATTGTGCCATTATAACTAACATCCCTCTGAAAGTGTCATTCATGTTTTTCTTTCCTTTTATTGTTGTTCCATCCTTTTCATTCATGCCAACTTCTTTGCAAACCAATTTGTTTTTCTTTTTGTTGTTATTGTTGTTTTTTGGCAAATATATTGAAATTGTTTTCTACTTTCCTCTCCAGCTCACTTTAATTATGAGGAATTGAGTCAAAAAAGGTTAAATGAGTTGCCCAGGGTTACACAGTTAAAAGGGCCTCATGTTGAATTTGAACTCATGAAGATCAGTCTTTGTGTTTCCAAGCCCACTGCTCTATCGACTGCAACCCTTGGATACTTTTTTCCTTTCTTACCTGTTGCTTTTGTTCCCTGTTTTTGAGTTCTTCCTTTCAAGCACTTCTATTTTCTCCTATGAATCTAACTTCCATTTCTGAATTTTTTCATCATTTTGTAGTTTTCCCTTCGTTATTAGTTAATGTCAGCATACTTGTTATGTGCCAGGCACTGGACTAAATAGTAGAGAGAAAGAAAAATCAAACTCACAATCTTGAGTTGGAGAGTAATTTCATTCTGTCAGACTCTGTTCAGAAGCTTGGTTTCACATCGTTTTCAAGGGAAACTGGGAGAGCTCAAGAAGCTTCCCTGCTTCACTCCAAAACTCACAATCTAGTGAAATGATTTAGGTTTTTTTTTTTTTCCCAGAACACCTCCTTGTCTACCTTTTGCTCAACTTTTTCTTTATAGAATATGTGAAGAAAAGAGGATGGGAGGGAAAGGGAAAGGAAGGGACACACACCAGAAAGGCTTCTGTTGTATTTGATCATCAAATGCCTTGAGATATATTGATCCAGCAACAATTAGGGAAAGATGGAGACAGATAATGAGATAGAGTTTAATGTCATTATCAAACTTAAAATAGTCCTATTAGATGATGCACCAAAGTCACTGACAAGCCTTTTGGAAAATTATAGGTGTCAGTATTTCCATGCTGGGTGAAGCTTCATGTAGACTGGCTTCACTTTTCTGTAAGGCATATTAGTCACTTTGATATCCCCCATTCAGTCCATTCTTATGTTAATATCTATGCAGGTGTAAGGAATTTTAGTTTCCTCTCCCCCTACTTAGTGATGACTCTGTGAATAATATTCATTTTAGCTCAAAGGGAACGAAGATGTTTCAGTACTGGCATATTTCTGTCATATTCAGAGATAAGATTTATTTTCCAGTAATTATATAGATGCATATGTAGATTGACATACATTTTATATATATACATATGTGTGTATATGCATATACACATTTAATTTAAGAGGAAGCTTACCTGGAGTTTCAGACTGCATGGTTATCAAGTAATAAGTAATAATACTATCTTCTCTGGATAGTCCTCCAATTATTATATTTGACCTGGGATTTCAGTGGTGAACTACTGATGAGGATTATCAACTACTGATGAGAAATAACACTCTTTTAAGGTAGAGTTTTGATTATTGTATAAGTTGCTTTCAAATTGCATAGGGACAGTGAGAAGTTGTTACTTTTCCAAATTTAGTATATATCAGAGATAAGACTTAAATCCATGTCTTCCTAACCTTCAAATTATAATAATGATGATGCTGATAATGATGGTAATAACATCTAGAATTTAAATGATGCATTGAGATTTGTAAAGCTCTTTACAATTATTATCTCATTTGAACATCACAACTGTTCTGGGGAGTATATATTGCTTGCAAATAGATAATCAAATCCTGTGTACAAGATAGCAGAGTAAGAAATAAATTGCTGTGACTCTCCTGTAATTATCTCCAAAGAACTATAAAATTATATCCCAAAATAAATTGTAGAATAACAGAACCAGCAAAAAGAAAGGGTGAAACTATCTTTTGACACAATAAACTTAGAAGATGGGTAAAAAGTGGTCTGTCTCACTCAGATAAAAGAGGAAAATAATCTAGGACAGCAAACATTTCAACAAGTCCTAAGTCAGCAAGCCAGCTAAAGATCTTGAGTCCAAGTGAAGCAGAGCAGTCAATTGCCAAGGTTAGGACCTTTCATGAGTGTTAGCATAGTCAGGGGAATGGACAGACTCCAGTTCTAAGAACCACCACTGCTTCAGCAAGACCCTGGGAAAATAGGCAACCTGTCGTAGTCAGACATGCTTCAGCTTACCCCCAGGTAAACAGACAGTCAGTGGCCAGACCACTATGTGCTTCAATGTATTCCTAGGAAATGCAGGAACACCCCACTGGCTTCAGTACAGGTCTTAGCTTAGCATCAAAAAAGCAGAAATATCCCTAAGTCTTAGGCAGCACCAGCAGACTCTCAGCACAGCACCAGACAAGAGGGCATATGTGGGACTGAAGGCAACATTAGTGCAGCACCAGATAAAGAGCCAGGGCTTGCATTTCCTGGCACAAGAAACCTAAGGCAATGTCTCTTATCCCCTAGGAATAGAGGTCAAATTTAAAAGAAAGGAAATAGAATAAAAAAGATTAGCAAAAAAAAAATTGATCACAGAAGGTTATTATAGTGACAGGGATGATCAAAACATAAATTCTGAAGAGGACAACTTTGTCAATACATTTACAGGCAAAACCCCAAAGAAAACTTGTTTCAAGCTCAGGAAAAACTCGCAGAAGAACTAAAAAGGAGCTTAAAATCATATAAGTGGGGAAGAAGAAAAAAAATGGAAAAACAAGAGTGATTCAAGAAAATTATGAAAAAAAGTTATCTTGGAAAAAGAAAACAATTGTTTAAAAAGAAAAAAATGGCCAAATAGAAAAGGATATAGAAAAATGCACTGAAGAAAACAACTCCTTTAAATGTATAATTAATCATATGGAAAAAGAAGTACAAATGCTAAATTAGGAAAACAATTCCTTAAAAGTTAATATTGGGGAAGCTGAAATTAATGACTTTATGAGACATCAAATATCAATCAAACAAATTTAAAAGACAAAATAAAAACCAAAAAAATATATAAAATTCCTTGTTGGAAAAAACAACTTATCTGGAAAATAGATTCAGGATAGATAACACCAGAAGTAATGGACTAGCTGGAATCAGTAATCAACAAGAGGACTTGGAAAACCTCTTTGAAGAAATTATCAAGAAAATTACCCTGATATCCTGGAACTAGAGGGCAAAATAGGTATTATAAGAATCAGCTGATCACCTCAGGAAAAATGTCCCAAAATAAAACTCTTAAGGACCATTATAGACAAATTTAGAACTGATAAATTTTAGAACTATCAGGATGAGGAAAAAAAAATACTGCAAGTGTCCAAAAAAAGGCAATTCAAATATCAAGGAGACACAGTCAAGATCACATAGGACCCGATATCTGCAACATTAAAAAGGTTTGAGTTCATGAAACATGATATTCTGGAAGGTAAAGGAGCTAGGACTGCAATCAAGAATCACTTACCCACAAAGATTAAGCTTAATAAATCAAGGGGGAAAATACCCATTCAATTAACTAGAAAGAATTTAAACTTTCACAAGGAGAAGATCAGTACTGAACATATTTTTTTCCAATATCAAGGCCCAAGAGAAGCCTAACAAATTAAAAAGGTAAGAAAAACATAAGAAATCTGATGAAGCTGAACTGTTTACACCCCTATATGGGAAAATGATACTGTAATTATAGAGCAAGAAAGAATACATAGACAGAGGGTATTGGTGAAAGGTGAATTTGAAGAAATAAAATACAAATTAAGAAATGAGAAAGAGAAATACACTGAATACAGAGGGCAGGGAGAGGTAGAATGGCATGAATTATTTCACATGAAGAGGTATAAGTGGAGAGAAGTATAGAAAGGTAGGAAATGGGTTATCACCTGAACCTTGATTTCATCAGTATTGTTTCAAAGAGATAATAATATACACAACTATTTGAATACAGAAATAGACCTTACTCAACAGAAAAATAGGAAAGGAAGAAATTAAATAAAGGGAGGAAGAGGAATTGACAACTTAGTAGTAGAACAACTACTCTTAAAGACATAAGATTAAAAATTCTATTAATACCCAGAGAAGGACTAATTGGTCTGAATACAAATTTAAGCATTGTCTATTTCTCTCTCTCTCTCTCTCTCTCTCTCTCTTTCTCTTTCTCTCTAATTTTTCTTGAGAGTTTTTATTTTCATTAGGCTGGGAGATCTATGTTTTCTTTCACAATCTGAATTTTATGGAAATGTTTTGCATAACTTCATATGTGGTTTCTTAATTGTGGTTGGCGATAAGGAAAAGAACCTAGAATTTAAAAATTTTAAAAACAGATGTACAGAATAGTCAACTATAGCAATTTAGTGTTTGACAAACCCAAAGATCCTAACTTTTGGGATAAGAATTCATTATTTGACAAAAACTGCTGGGATAACTGGAAATTAGTATGGCAGAAATTAGGCATGGATCCACACTTAACACCGTTTACCAAGATAAGATCAAAATGGATCCATGATTTAGACATAAAGAACGAGATTATAAACAAATTGGAGGAACATAGGATAGTTTATCTCTCAGACTTGTGGAGAAGGAAGAAATTGTGACTAAGGACGAACTAGAGACCATTATTGATCACAAAATAGAAAATTTTGATTACATCAAATTAAAAAGCTTCTGTACAAACAAAACTAATGTAAACAAGATTAGAAGGGAAGCAACAAACTGGAAAACATCTTCACAGTTAAAGGTTCTGATAAAGGCCTCATTTCAAAATATATAGAGAACTGACTCTAATTTATAAGAAACCAAGCCATTCTCCAATTGATAAATGGTCAAAGGATATGAACAGACAATTTTCAGATGATGAAATTGAAATTATTACCACCCTATGAAAGAGTGTTCCAAATCATGATTAATCAAAAGAAATTAAGACAACTCTGAGATACCACTCACACCCAGATTGGCAAAGACAGGAAAAATAATGATGATTGTTGGAGGGGATGCAGGAAAACTACACTATACATTGTTTGGGTGTGAACGAATCCAACCACTCTGGAAGAATCGAATTATCCCAAAAGTTATCAAACTTGCATACCCTTTGATCCGGCAGCAATGAGCTTACCCCAAGGGAGATACTAAAGAAGGGAAAGGGGAAGATGTCCCAAAAATTTTTTTACCCCTTTTGTAGAGGCTAGAATGGAAACTGAGTGGATGCTCATCAATTGAGAATGGTTGGTAAATTGTGATATGAATTTATGGAAATTATTTTCTTAAAGAAAACCACAGGATAAAAGAAGGCTTGGAGAACTTACAGAACTGATGCATAAAATGAGCAGAACCAAGAATCATTATATACATCAACAACAATACATGAAGATTAATCTATGGAAGTGGATTTCTTTGACAAAGAGACCTAATTCAGTTTCAATTGATCAATGTGGACAAAACAACACCCAAAGAAAAAACACGGGAAATGAATTAAACTTTTGCATTTTTTTTCTTCCCGGTTATTTTTACCTTCTGAATCCAATTCTCCCTTGCAACAAAAGAAAACTTTTGGCTCTGCCACATACATTGTATCTAGGATATATAGATATACTAAGGACAACAACTATAGGACTGCTTGCCATCTAGGGAAGAGGGTGGAGGTGGGAGGGAAAACGGAACAGAAGTAGTGCAAGGGGATAATATTGTAAAAAAAAAGCCCTGGCATGGATTCTGTCAATAAAAAGTTACTATAATAAAAAAAAAAAAGATGTAAAAAATTGTTTTGAATATAATTGGGGAAATATTAATTTTTTTTAAAAAAGAAGAGAAGGCAATAGTGATTTACAGAAGCAAAACAACGTTGAGGAGGGAGAGGACAAATAAAAGGGAAAATATGATGGAGGGAAATATTTAATAATCAAAAAATGTGAATGTGAATGGGATGCATTCTTTTATAAAATGGAACTGGAAAACAGATAATACAAAACCAGATTCCTACAATATATTGTTTACAAGCATTTGAAGCAGAGAGACACATAGAATAAAGGTAAGGGATTAAAGCAGAATCTATTTTGCTTCATTTGAAGTAAAAAAAAAATTAGGCATAGAAATCTTGATCTCAGAGAAAGCAAAATCAAAGAAAAAAAAAACTATTTAAAAGAGATAAAGGAGGAAAATGTGTCTTGCTAAAAACTACCAAGACAACAAAATAATATCAACATTAAACATATAGTCATCAAATGCTTCTGATCTTCATGAATTGAAGCAGTGAAGAGCTATTTCTGAGGCTGGATAATCATTGGTTATGAGGGGAATGAGAGGCGCTTAGAAAATCGCGTGTGCCTTCTCTGCCATCTTGGCTCGGCCTACCTATAGTCACCAAATGGAATAGCATCCAAATCCTTAAAGGAGAAGTTAAGTGAGTTATAGGCTCATGAAATAACAAAAGATAGAAAAAAATTATAAAATATAAAATAGATAATTTTATTATTAAATTGAAATCTTTTGTATAAACCAACCAATGCAACAAAGATAAGAAAGTAAGCAGAAAGGCAGGAAACGATTTTTACAGCAAGTATCTCTATTAAAGGTCTTATTTCTCAAACATGTAGAGAACTGGATCAAATTTAAAAGAATATAAGATCTCCCCAATTAATAAATAGCAAATTATAAAGAAATTAAAGACATCTATAAGCATATGAAGAAATGTTTTAAATCTCTTTTGACTGAGATACTATGTCATACTATATCTATGACTGCATACATAGGTATATGTATATAGTCATAGGTAAATATAAAAAAAGGAAAATAATCAATGTTGCAGAAGATATGGGGAAACTGAGAAACTATTCTTTTGTTGATGGAGTTGTGTGTATACCTTTTGATTCAGCACTACGACTACAAGGTTTTCATCCCAAAGATATCACAAAAAGGGCAAAAAAGACCTTCATATTTAAAAGAATTCATAGCAACCTATTTTGTGGTGGCAAAATATTGGAAATTGAGAAAAGGTCTATCAATTGGTGAATGGCTGCACAAGCTATGGTATATGAATATAATGGAATAATATTATGCAATAAAAAATGCTGAACATCAGAGTTCAAAAGAATTTGGAAAGACTTGTACAAATTATTTACATTTGGACAATGTAATATAGACTCTGAATGCAGATAACATACTTTTTTCACTTCATTCTTTTTCATGTGTTTTTTTTCTTCTGAATTGTTTCTTCCTTCAAAACTGTGACTAACATGGTAATGTTTTACATGATAGCATATGATATGTATATATAGCCTACATCACATTACCTATCATTTTCAGAAGAGGGGAGAGGAAAGAAGGGAAGGAAGGAGGAAAAATATGGAACTCAAAATCTTGTAAAAATGAATTCTAAAAATTGCCTTGACATATAATAGGGGGAAAATACAATGCTATTTTTTAAAATCAGATAGACAATTTGCTTTGATTTTTTTGGTTTTGACTCTTTGTTTTTTGTCTATTTGGGCTTTATCCAAGTTCTCTAGCAGCACAAAGAACATCTTTCTTACCATGCATGACTTTATGACAAATTGGGACTTTGATTAATAGGAGAGATAATCACATTGACTGATCTGAACTGAAGACTTAAAAAAATGAATCCTGTGGGACAGCCCACTCAACTTCTCTGATTCCAGCTCATATGGAAGAAAGAACAATTCCTTCAGCTTTTTTCAATGAGATTTCATCAGTACAGCAAGAAGCACCAGTAAATAAGATTTTTTTTTTTCTTTTTTGAAGTGGACATTGACTCTTAATATCACCTGCTTCATACAAACAGGAAAATTGGGCAAAGCTACCACAGAGGTATCAATTAACACCTGAGAGATTTCTGGCTAACTGAAATTAAGAGGGGGGGGGGGGAAATGATTCCAAATGAATGACAACAGGAAAAACTAGACTAGCCTCTCAATTTATTAGTAGTATGATCTTTCCAGGGGGTTTATCATCAAAGAGAGGAAAACCAATGTTGTCAAAGAATAGATATTTTTAATTTATTTCAGAGAAAGGTTAAAGACACAGGAAGTCTTTCTCTTTGGACATCATAAGCTTTATCCTGGCAGAAAGAAGAAAATTAATTGCTTAATTTCTAGGGAACATTAACTCTTTCAAACCCATGGAAAGCTTTCTGGAACATAGCTCCTTCAGGCAAAATAGATAACTATCTTAATGGACTGCAGATATGACTAAAAATTAGATTCAAGAGCAAATTTCTCCTTCCACTTCAGATTGAGCTGCCTAGTGGGTTGTTCAGCTTAGTTGGGATTGGCTATTTTACTTTGAAAGATCTCTCATTTCATTGTTATGTATACTTATATCCCTAATGCAGATTGTAACCTCTATCTTCATATTTCTCAACTTATAATTTGGGTGAGTGAAGATCATTTCTTATGTGAAGCAGAAAGCTCTGGTTTTAAATCTTGACAAAGGCAATTAGAGCTTACTCATGGTGTGATCTTTGACAAGCCCCCACACCTCTCCATACTTCAATTCCACATTCTGAAATGGGGAAAAAGGATGGAATAGCACCTACTTCATAGAATTGTCATGAGGATGAAACAAGATAAGGAATATAGATTCCTTAGATACTTAAAACACTATATGAATATAAGTAATTGTTGTTGGCATTGTTAGATGATTTCCTCCCTTCCTTCCTTCCTTCCTTCCTTCCTTCCTTTCTTCCTTCCTTCTTTTCTTCCTTCCTTCCTTCCTTCCTTTCTTTCTTCCTTTCTTCCTTCCTTCCTTCTTTCCTTTTTTCCTTCCTTCCTTCTTTCCTTCTTTCCTTCTTTCCTTTCTTCCTTCCTTTTTTTGATAAAGCCTTCCTGGGACTAGTGACTACACTATACTTCCTAAAAATTTTCTAGAATTGTTATATAAGCTCTTCTTCTGTAAAACAAGTAAATAGTTGGGGGCGGAGCCAAGATGGCGGAGAAGAAACATGCGACTTTCTAAGCTCTTCTCTTACCCTCTTTATCAATATTATATCGAGCCTCAAAAATAGTCTTGACTGCTACAATTCGTAAAGATAAGAAGTAGAACAACTCACCGGCCAAAGAAAATCTGCAGTCTCGCCAAAAAGGTTGGTTCGGCCAAGGGGAGATCGGCGCAGACAGGGAGAGAAATTAGGTTCCGAGGAGAGTCTCAAACCCAGGGTGAAGGCACAGATCTCAGCACAAGCGCGCAGCCCCAGCCCGCAGTGCTTCTCCTTGGGGCAGTTGTGATCCTGCACAGCAGGAGGACGCAGCCGGGTTAGCCTCCAATCTGCGCAGTGGGGAGCTCGGCTTGGGGCCATAGAGCTTTTCCAGGGCCGATTTGCATCAGGCAGAGACGCTGGGCAGAGTTTGCGGCGGTCTGCGGTCTGTGGTCTGCGGTCAGCTGCTAATACTCACAGTCCCACAAGAGGCTCTGGCCTGGGGAAGTGACACTTTCACCCCTTAGTCTCTAGCCCAGGGCAATTGCTAATCCACTCAGCCCTACTAAGCAGTTTGATAGCTCCGCCAGTGCTGAATCCACTTCCTGTTGGGGGAAGGGAAAACTCTCACTCAGAGCACTCCCATACCTTGGAGCCGGAAATCGGTTTAAATCTTTCCCTGCTCTGCAGAGGAAGCTGGTAACCCCCTTGCCTAGGAGACCTACCCTAAAGGCTTTAAAACATGAATAAAAAGATGAAAAGAACGATCAACAGCTTCTATGCAGAAAAGAGCAGGTCAGCAAACCTGAAGAGACCTCAAACAGCAAAAATGCATCAGACTGTCCTCCTTTACATGATGCTCTCATAGAAGAGACCATTAAAAGTCTCAAAAGAGAGTTAGAAGATAAATGGGGAAAGGAAAGAGAAGCCTTACAAGAGAGCAACAATTTCCTGAAATATGAATTGGAAAAAATAAAAAATTCACTAGAAAGTAGGATTTGTGAATGGGAAAAGACAAAGAACACGCAAGAAAGTAGGATCGGTGAATTGGAAAAAGAAAATAATTCACTAAAAAAAAAAATTAGTGAAATGGAAAATATTCCACAGACCAAAACAATACATTCAAAAACTCAATTGTACATATACAGAAAGAAGTAAAAAAAGCTAATGAAGAAAATAATTCTTTAAAAATTAGAACTGAACAAATAGAAACTAATGATTCATTGAGACAGCAAGAATCAGTCAAGCAAAACAAAAAATGACAAACTGGAAAAAACCATGAATTATCTACTTGCAAAAACGACAGACTTGGAAAATAGATCTAGGAGAGATAATCTGAGGATTATTGGACTTTCTGAAAGCTATGATGAAAAAAAGAGCCTAGATACTATTTTACAAGAAATCATCAAAGACAACTGCCCAGATGTAATAGAATCAGAAGGTAAAATAGGCATTGAAAGAATTCATCGAACACCTTCTGAAAGAAACCCTAAAATAAAAACCCCAAGGAATATTGTGGCCAAATTTCAGAACTATCAGATTAAGGAAAAACTTTTACAAGCAGCCAAAAAAAAACCCATTTAAATACTGAGGTGCCACAATAAGAATCACCCAAGATCTGGCTGACTCTACATTAAAGGAAAGAAGGGCCTGGAATATGATATTCCGAAAGGCACAAGAACTTCAGATGCAGCCAAGAATAAGCTACCCAGCTAAGCTGAGCATTTTCTTCCAGGGAAGAAGATGGACATTTAATGAAACAAATAAATTCCATTTGTTTCTGAAGAAAAAACCAGAACTAAACAAAAAATTTGATCTCCAAGCATAGAACTCAAGAGATGCAGAAAAGGTAAAAATAACTCTTGAGAATTGTATTTCTGTTGTGGATATACAAAAAGAATACATGTATAATTTGATTGTACTGATATAACATAAAAAAGGGAAGTAGATATGGAAAAGGGATGATGGCAGAATAAGGTGGGAAGGAGGGATAAAAGAGGGAAACCACATCCCACAAAGAGGCTAAGGAAATTTATCATATCTGAGGGAATTTAGAGAGGGGAGGAACATTGTGTGAATCTTACTCTCATCAGGAGTTGGCTCAAAGAAAAAATAATTGACATTTGTTTTAGAGAAAATTCTCTGCCTCATTAAAAACGGGGAGAGGAAAGGAAAAGAAAAGAGAATAAGGGAAGGAAGGGGAAAGACTCAAAGGGGGAGGGAGGGATTATAAAGAGGATAAGTATCGTGATACAAGAGGGTACATAAGTTTAAAAGGGGAAAGAGGGTTGGGGAGGCAAGAATAAGTAAAGCACAATCTGGGGTTATTAGGATGGTAGGAAATACAGATTTAGTAATTCTAACGTAAATGTGAATGGGATGAACTCCCATAAGAGGAGGCAGATAGCAGACTGGATCAAAAGTCAGAACCCTACAATATGTTGTTTACAAGAAACACATTTAAAGCAGGGGATACATAGAGTAAAGGTAAAAGGCTGGAGCAAAATCTATTATGCTTCAGGTGAAGTCAAAAAAGCAGGGGTAGCCATCCTTATCTCAGATCAAGTAAAAGTAAAAATTGATCTAATTAAAAGAGATAAGGAAGGAAACTACATCCTGCTAAAGGGTAGCATAAACAACGAAGCAATATCAATATTAAACATATATGCACCAAGTGGTATGGCACTCAGCTTCCTAAAGGAGAAGTTAAGAGAGTTGCAAGAAGAAATAGACAACAAAACTGTAATAGTAGGAGATCTCAACCTTGTACTCTCAGAATTAGACAAATCAAACCACAAAACAAATAAGAAAGAAATTAAAGAAGTAAATAGAATATTAGAAAAATTAGGTATGTTGGATCTTTGGAGAAAATTGAATGGAGATAGAAGGAATATACTTTCTTCTCAGCAGTTCATGGAACCTATTCAAAAATTGACCATATATAGGACATAAAGACCTCAAAAAATGCAAGAAAGCAGAAATAGTAAATGCTTTCTTTCAGATCATGATGCAATAAAACTACATTCAACAAAAAATTAGGGAAATAGACCAAAAAGTAATTGGAAACTAAACAATCTCATCTTAAAGAATGATTGGGTGAAGCAGCAAATTATAGATACAATTAATAATTTCACTCAAGATAATGACAGTGATGAGACATCATACCAAAATTTGTGCAATGCAGCCAAAGCAGTAATAAGAGGGAATTTTATATCCTTAGAGGCTTACTTGAATAAAACAGAGAAAGAAAAGATTAATGAATTGGGCTTGCAAACTAAAAAACTAAAAAAGACCAAATTAAAAACCCCAATCAAATACTAAATTGGAAATTCTAAAATAAAAAGGAGAAATTAAAATATTGAAAGTAAAAAAACTATTGAACTAATTAATAAAACTAAGAGTTGGTTCTATGAAAAAGCCAATAAAATAGATAAGCCTTTGGTAAATCTGATTAGAAAAAGGAGGGAGCAAAATGAAATTAGTAGTCTTAAAAATGAAAAGGAGAACTTTCCACCAATGAAGAGGAAATTAGAGAAATAATAAGGAGTTATTTTGCTCAACTTTATGCCAATAAATTTGATAACCTAAGTGAAATGGATGACTACCTCCAAAAATATAGACTTCCAGACTAACAGAGGAGGAAGTAAATTGTTGAATAGTCCCATTTCAGAAAAAGAAATAGAACAGGCAATTAAACAACTCCCTAAGAAAAAATCCCCAGGACCAGATGGATTTACATGTGAATTTTACCAAACATTTAAAGAACAATTGGCCCCAATGCTATATAAATTATTTGATAAAATAGGGAATGAAGGAGTCCTACCAAATTCCTTCTATGACACAGACATGGTCCTGATACCTAAACCAGGTAGGCTGAAAACAGAGAAAGAAAATTATAGACCAATCTCCCTAATGAATATTGATGCTAAAATCTTAAATAAGATATTAGCAAAAAGACTAGAAAATCATCTCCAAGATAATACACTATGATCAAGTAGGATTTATACCAGGAATGCAGGGCTGGTTCAATATTAGGAAAACTATCAATATAATTGGCCATGTTAATAACCAAATTACATAAAACCATATGACCATCTCAATAGATGCAGAAAAGCATTTGATAAAATCCAACATCCATTCCTATTAAAACACTTGAGAGTATAGGAATAAATGGACTTTCCTTAAAATAATCAGCAGCATCTATTTAAAACCATCAGTAAAGCATCATATGTAATGGAGACAAACTGCAACCATTCCCAATAAGATCTGGAGGAAACAAGGTTGCCCACTATCACCATTACTATTTAATATTGTATTAGAAACGCTAGCTATAGCAATAAGAGCTGAGAAAAAGATTAAAGGAATAAGAATAGGCAATGAGGAAGCCAAATTATCACTCTTTGCCAATACATGATGGTATACTTAGAGAACCCCAGAGATTCTGCTAAAAAGTTATTAGAAATAATCCACAACTTTAGCAAAGTTGCTGGTTATAAAATAAACCCACATAAGTCATCAGCATTCTTATATATCACTAACAAAATCCAACAGTCAGAGTTACAAAGAGAAATTCCATTTAAAGTAACTACTGATAATATAAAATATTTAGGAATCTATCTGCCAAGGGAAAATCAGAAACTTTATGAGCAAAATTACAGACCACTTTTCACACAAATTAAGTCTGATCTAACCAATTGAAAAATATTAAATGCTCTTGGATAGGAGAGCAAATATAATAAAGATGACAGTATTACCTAAACTAATCTATTTATTTAGCTATACCAATCAGACTCCCAAAAACTATTTTAATGACCTAGAAAAATAACAACAAAGTTCATATGGAAAACAAAAGGTCAAGAATTTCAAGGGAATTAATGAAGAAAAAATCAAATGATGGTGGCTTAGCTGTACCAGATCTAAAATTATATTATAGAGCAGCAGTTACCAAAACTATTTGGTATTGGCTAAAGAATAGATTAGTTGATCAGTGGAATAGATTAGGTTCAAGGGACAAAACAGTCAACAAATATAGCAACCTAGTCTTTGACAAACCCAAGGATCCCAACTTTTGGAATAAGAACTTACTGTTTGATAAAAATTGCTGGGAAAATTGGAAACTAATATGGCAGAAACTAGGAATTGATCCACGCTTAACGCCGTACACCAAGATAAGGTCAAAATGGGTTCATGAACTAGGCATAAAGAATGAAATTATTAATAAATTAGAGGAACATAGGATAGTTTACCTCTCAGACCTGTGGAAGGGGGAGGTCTTTATGACCAAAGCAGAACTAGAGATCATTACTGATCACAAAATAGAAAATTTCGATTACACCAAACTGAAAAGTTTTTGTACAAACAAAACTAATGCAGACAAGATTAGAAGGGAAGCAATAAACTGGGAAAATATTTTTACAGTCAAAGGTTCTGATAAAGGCCTCATTTCCAAAATATATAGAGAATTAACTCTAATTTATAAGAAATCAAGCCATTCTCCAATTGAAAAATGGTCAAAGGATATGAACAGACAATTCTCAGATGAAGAAATTGAAACTATTTCTAGTCATATGAAAAGATGCTCCAAGTCATTATTAATCAGAGAAATGCAAATTAAGACAACTCTAAGATACCACTACAGACCTGTCAGATTGGCTAAGATGACAGGAAAAAATAATGATGATTGTTGGAGGGGATGCGGGAAAACTGGGACATTGATGCATTGTTGGTGGAGTTGTGAACGAATCCAACCATTTTGGAGAGTAGTTTGGAGCTATGCTCAAAAAGTTATCAAACTGTGCATACCCTTTGATCCAGCAGTGTTACTACTGGGATTATATTCCAAAGAGATTATAAAGAAGGGAAAGGGACCTGTATGTGCACGAATGTTTGTGGCAGCCCTTTTAGTAGTGGCTAAAAACTGGAAACTGAATGGATGTCCATCAGTTGGAGAATTGCTGAATAAATTGTGGTATATGAATATTATGGAATATTACTGTTCTGTAAGAAATGACCAACAGGATAATTTCAGAAAGGCCTGGAGAGACTTACATGAACTGATGCTGAGTGAAATGAGCAGGACCAGGAGATCATTATATACTTCAACAACAATACTAGATGATGACCAGTTCTGATGGATCAGGCCATCCTCAGCAACGAGATCAACTAAATCATTTCTAATGGAGCAGTAATGAACTGAACTAGCTATGCCCAGAAAAATCTCTGGGAGATGACTAAAAACCATTACATTAAATTCCCAATCCCTATATTTATGCACACATGCATTTTTTATTTCCTTCACAAGCTAATTGTACAATAATTCAGTCTGATTCTTTTTGCACACAAAATAATGTTTTGGTCATGTATACTTATTGTGTATCTAAGTTATATCTTAATATATTTAACATCTACTGGTCATCCTGCCATCTAGGGGGGGGGTGGGTGGTGTAAGAGGTGAAAAATTGGAACAAGAGGTTTGGCAATTGTTAATGCTGTAAAGTTACCCATGTATATATCCTGTAAATAAAAGGCTATTAAAAAAAAAAAAAAGAGATCATAATAAAAAAAAAGAAAAAAAAAAGAAAAAAGAAAATTATGGAATATTACTGTTCTGTAAGAAATGACCAACAGGATGATTTCAGAAAGGCCTGGAGAGACTTACACGAACTGATGCTGAGTGAAATGAGCAGGACCAGGAGATCATTATATACTTCAACAACAATACTAGATGATGACCAGTTCTGATGGATCAGGCCATCCTCAGCAACGAGATCAACCAAATCATTTCTAATCGAGCAGTAATGAACTGAACTAGCTATGCCCAGAAAAAGAACTCTGGGAGATGACTAAAAACCATTACATTAAATTCCCAATCCCTATATTTATGCACACATGCATTTTTGATTTCCTTCACAAGCTAATTGTACAATAGTTCAGAGCCTGATTCTTTTTGTACAGCAAAATAATGTTTTGGTCATGTATACTTATTGTGTATCTAAGTTATATTTTAATATATTTAACATCTACTGGTCATCCTGCCATCTAGGGGAGGGGGTGGGGGGGGTAAGAGGTGAAAAATTGAAACAAGAGGTTTGGCAATTGTTAATGCTGTAAAGTTACCCATGTATATATCCTGTAAATAAAAGGCTATTAAATAAAAAAACAAAAACAAAAACAAAAACAAGTAAATAGAAAAAGTCCAAATCAGTGAAATTGGTAAGAATTACAATAGAAAAAAGCCCAGGTTTAACTCTTTGAAAAATTATCAAGTTTTAAGAAATTATTCATATTTTTCATAAGTCAAAGAAAACGATATAAAACCAATCTTTTTGCTCCTTATAAGGAAAGAAGGAGACCCCCCAGAATATGATATTCTGAATAGAAAATGTAATCAATTTCCAAATTCAGATAAAATACTTTGAAAGTCTAAGCTTCTTTAATTAAAAAAAAATGTTTTAAAGAGGATAAAGGAATTTGGATCTTTTCTATTGAAGAAATCAGATATTAAAAGGGAAATTTTTATGCATGTTTATCAAAGAGAAGGTTGGAAATAAAATAAATTCACATAGTAAAAATAAGTAAAAATGACTGCTATATACTTAAAGGAGTCTACATGGCTGCTGTCTTTTAGAAGCATATATATATATATATATATATATATATATATCATGATCTACATCCACAGAGAGAATTATGGACACTGAATATGGACAAAGTATTTTCACCTTTTTTGTTGTTTACTTTTTCTTTCTTATGGTCTTCTACCATTTGCACTGATTTTTCTTGCAGGTAACAAATATGGAAATGTGTTTTCAAAATTGCATATATTTAAACTATATCAGATTGCTTGCTGTCTTGAGGAGAGAGGAGTTAAGGCAGAGAGGAAGAAAGATTTTGAACCAAAAGCCTTACAAAAATCAATGTTTAAAACTATCTTTGTATATATTTGGAAAAAAATACTATTGATGGAAAAATGTTTAAATAAAAAATAAAGAAATTACTGAGTCACAAATAAGATGACTTTTGCACTAAAAAAAACTTTAAAGTTTCCATATTAATGAAACAGGAAATTGAAATCATAATCTGATTGCAAATAGAAAAATTAAGAAACCTCCCAAAAGGAATTCTTAACTAAAAAAAAACAAACAAACAAACAAAAAAACTTAAAATAATTAATAAACCTCCTCTTTCAGATGGAGTTGAAATTGAATTCTAAAAACATTTTTACAACAATGAATCCTTACATGTGTAAACTGATCTCAAAAGGAAAGGAAGAGGGGAAGTTAGTTAGGTGTAGTGGATAGAACACTAACTCTGAAATCAGGCAGACCTGAATTCACATCTAGCCTCAGACACTTAATACTTCTTGGCTGTGTGACCCTGGGTAAATCACTTACCCTCAATTGTCTCAGCAAAAAAAAAGAGAGAGAGAGAGGAAGAAGAAATTATATGAAATTTTTTACATAAGATATACATTGTCCTGATAAGTAAACTAAGGGAAACAGTGTTAAGAAAAAAATATGTAATATCACACATGTATTGGAACAAAATTATGAAGTTAAATATTATCAAAGATATAAGAGCAATATATAAAATATTATTTGTTATGAAAAGCTAGTCTTTTAATAAGAAGGAAAAGCTGATTCAAATTTTGGAAAACAACAGTAGGAAAGCATAATTCATCATACAAAAATAATGAAATAATTTGTTAATAGAAACTCCTGTGCAAATTTCTTAACTTACTTTGCCTCATTTTCCTCATATTTAAAATGTGTGGGTTGGAATTAATGTTGTATAAAATTCCCTCTGGCTATAAACCTATGATTATTATACATATCAATACAACCCTAGATCTCTTCAAGCAATAAATCCATTTTATATATATATATATATATATATATATATATATATATATATGTATGTATGTATATGTAGATGTGTATATACATATATGAGTATATATAAACTCATATATACATATTTACATGTATATCAGTGATAGCAGCTAAACAAAAAAACTATTTGTTGATTGCTTAAATGGACAAAAAATAAAACAGAAACTGTTTAGGACAAACCAGTCTGTTAGAAAATGAATTAAAATAAGTTTTTAAACAAGAACAGCATATTCTCACATTCTTGACCTTGGAATTATTTTGTCCAATATTCATGGATTAGCAATGGAAATGTAGTAATGAGGATAGGGAGAGTAAGACTGGGGCCTTTGGGCAATTATTAGTGTGCTAATTCCTGCCCACCCTGCTGCTTCTTGTAGTAAACAAGCTTTGGCTAGCAGGTATCCTATGGTGAAAAACGATCCTTTCTGTTGAGACAATGACACTTTCCTTTTTTTTCCCCCTGAGCAAATATGTGGGATATCTTTAATGAGAATAATGAGCTCCAGCAATATGAGTCATTTTAGCTGTTTAAGATGTTTAGCTTAGCATCCTTACCAAATGTTGAATGCATCTTGTAAGGTGCTAACAAGTATCTCTTACACAGGTAAGTATATTGTCCACTGAGTAGTGTATAGTATATAGTATCCACAGAGTACTTATGATATGAGGTACTTTTTAGAATGTTATAAATATTTGATGGAGTAAGGAATTGAAACAACTGGTTAAAATGAAGTTTCTCAAATTATCTATGTATAATTTTCATTCATAATTTTTTGATACATAACTAAAAAAATGGACTTTGGTAAAACCCACAATGATTCAAGTGAAGCTATTTGACTTCCTTTAAAGCACTCTATCACTGATTTAGCCAATAATAAGAACCAGCCCAAATCCTACTTGTTCATTGGTTGGGTTGTTATGGCTCAGGGTGAATGTAAATAGCACTTTTTCAGTTCTGGCAAGAAAATCTGAAAGACTTCCCCTCCCAGAATGACTCTTTTGGGAAGTCAAACTAGGCCATCCTTTGCCTCAATTCTTAACTAAATTTTTAACCACTGAAAGGTTGTTGCCTCAAACAAATTGAGCCCTAAGAAAGACCTTACCTTAAAACAGCTAAGATCTGTGATTTACAGCTAAGATTTTCCAGATCTGTGTCTTGCCATTGGACTCAGATGACTTGAAGAAACAATGTCTTGATAACTTTGCACAGCTTTGTCTAATGTAATTCCAATCTACTTGCAACTCAAGACATGCTTCTCCTATTGTCATTAGTTCTTTTCCAGAACAAAGAATGAACAATAACAATAATCTGTGTTTTTTCTAGAGAACGTTTTGCTTAATTCTTTTGGCTGAGTAAAACTCTACTTTCTCATCCTTTCCTTCTCTGCTCATTAATGCTGTTGTTAATCAGTAGCAAAATCACTAAAAGGCAGCTATCAGTAACAGAATTAGCAAGAACCCAAATACCTTCTTGAAACCATTACTGATCTCCCCTCTAGTGACCAATACCTTGGACTCCCTTTTCAAAAATTATATACCCCATATATGTGTAAATATTATTGATTTGCCCCTCATAAAATGTAAGTATCTTGAGGTCAAGGAATGTTTCAGTTTTGGCTTTGTATTCCTGGTGACTATTATTGCATCAGGTCCATACTAGGAGTTTTTTTTAAAAATCTGTAGCTTACTTTCTTTTCAGAAAAAAAGTGAATAGCCCATGGGATCTCCAGTGATATTTCCAGTTCCCTAAAAATACTCTCTCCCATTAAACTGCCACAATAGCTCACATTTACATAGTGCAATTATGGTTCAAAAAACACAATCTTCACAAGAACCTTGTAAAGCAGTATGGTGTAAATATTATATTTTCTAGATGAAGAAACTGAAACTAAATGACTTTAAATCACCTAACTCCCATTTTTATGTCTTGAAGCCCAGTATTGCTCATTCTGTTACATTTGGGCATTTCTTTCATTATGTGTCAATGTAAGCCCTATCCTTCTTATAAAATGATAAACTTCCCTCAGAATAAGGCCTAAAATTTTCAATGATATCCCAAAGACTATATCAGAGTCAAAATAATCATAATGTGTTGCCTCTATGTAGAGTTTCATAGTTTATATGGACAGGCCACATACACATATTATCTCATTTTATATTTCCACAGCTAAATGCCTCATTGTGAAAGAAAGGTGATTATGGGCTCTCATAAGTTATATCAGCTCTACTATGACCTACAAGTTGGAAAAATACTAAAACCAACCAGATACTATTTTTTCTTTAATCAATGAGCTACTAAATTAGGAGAGGTTCATCAGTGATTGAGTAACACCTTTTCTGATCACTCCAACTTTCCATATGTGTTATGAAGTTGAAGTTTATGTAGTTGCAATCTGTACTTAAGATGAGAATTAAACTGATAAAATCTTGTATTCTTGATTTTATTGATTCAAATATCCTCATATCAATATTCAGTATTTAATTCCCACTTCAGATAAGAAAATAATTTCAGAAGGGCTAAACACTTAAGCAACATTACATAACTAGTTAGGAACAGAACCAAGAGAAAAAACCTAAGGTGACCTGACCACTGTCCATTCTGATATCCCAAAGAATTACCCAGATATATTCACTTTAATCTCAAATATATTATTACAAGAAAGGAATCCATGAAAGCAAAAATTACTGCTGCTGTCATATAAAACATATGTTCTCATAGAAAAATAATACTAGTAAATATACTTCGTAAAAAAATCACTATATTTAAGTGATTCTTTCACATAATAATACAATTTCTCTGTATATAACGAGCAGTCTGATAGCTGAGATTTGTTTTCAGTCCATTGGGAAACAGAAACAAAGCATTTTCCAGGGAGAGTCCCTGTCTAGCCATTGATTAGTGACTTTGTCAAACTGTCTTCTAATTGTCTCAGGTTTGTTAGTTTTGCCTTCTCAACTAGACTATAAATTCTTTGAGGACAGGTCTCTCCAAGGATTATTATCTGCTTCTTTTTGGCCTCCCGCAGGAGTCAGGCACAGAGAAAAGGGCACTTAATAAACATAAAATACTTGGTGATTGATTGAATGCCCTGCACAGCATGGCTCAGCAGAACTCCAGGAAAATGAGATGCCATATCCATCTTTGGAAGTCAGACTTCCCCAATGAAGTGGCTTTCAAGCCTGATTGCCTCTAATGTTTCTCTAGCAAAAAATACTTGCTTATTTGCATATTTCAATGAAAATGACAGATATGTCTTTGAGTCCCAAGGTGAATTAATTATGATTATCATAATTATAAGAATGGAAAACATAAAAAAATAACAATTGTGTGGCATTAGAGGAAGCATTTATTTTTAACTTGGTAAGTTTGATTCTGGACCAAAGATAGCTACAATTCAACAAAATTTAAAAAGCAAGAAAATCTCCATCATCAGAAAGTCAGCAATTTACATTTGGAGATTTCTTTCCTATGATGGTTTTCTTTAGTATGATTAAGTCTTTTATCTGGCATGTTGTCATCTTTTGGTGTTTATTGCCTCCTTTTAAGCATGGACATTTTTCTCCTACAACTCAAACTGAAATTATTAAGATGATTTTTTTGTTTGTTTGTTGTTGTTGTTGTTGTTTTGTAGAATCTAAACATGAAAAAGATAAACAAAACACTGATAGAGACAGCCAGGTTGCAGGTAGAAAACAGATAATTAAGAAAATTGATATAATTAAATATACCTATGCTTAGAATAAAGTGATTAAAATATTTTGGTAATTTCAGTGTGTGGGTGGCTTAAAGTCACTATATACTTTTAGATATGATGCACTATCTTTCTCTAAGTCTCCAATTGTCTTATGTCATTCATATGATTGCTAATAATCAAATGATTTGATAGTCTGAATTAAAGACAATTTCTCTGAAACCTACCTCTATTCTTTGACTTTTACAGTCTGTGAGCATGGGTTCTTTTAAGTTTTTGTTCATCTTTGTATCTAAAGTCCTAACAGAGTATCTGGTTCACAGTAGTTGCTTAAAACATTATAACTTGCTTGAATGATTTGGTGGCTGTTGGATGGCTTATTTTTTTTAATTATTCATGTAATACCTAGGTATTAATACCCCATACTTAACCCAATATATTTCCAGCTTATTCTGCCTTATGTAGAATGAAATTATCACAAAGGCAAGTCAAGAAATTTTCAATTTTTCTGATTTTGCCCAGAAAGCTCTAGCAAATTCCTATATAATTTATAATTTACTATGTTATACCTCTGTACTAGATTTGAGAGACATCACATAAAAAAAGAATAACTGCAGAACGGATAGAAAGTCTGGAAATTGTTAAGGGCATAGAAGCAAGGTATGTGTAAAGTCCCTGGGATCTTTATGTAAGACTTGTTGATTAGCTGAATGGATAGGTAGGATCTCCCAGTACCAATGGTAAAACCAGGAGAAGATTATGAGACAGTGGGGCAACAGATAATAAGATCTTTTAAGCCCTCATCAAATGGTCAGCAGGTTTGTTTGTTTATTATTATCAAATATTTTTCCCTTCTGAGGGGGTTCACAACTCACAGGAGTACTCATCTACGAGAGAAAAAGGAAAACATTGTATATGGAATATTATGTGTCCTAAATGCATTTTGTCATTTTTATAAGAGATGGAGTAAAAGCTGTTTTATATAAGTTATGCATTTGTCAGCTTGACTGTTTTTATGAAATCTGGGAACTTTTTATTTTTGTGTACACATGAATAGAGCTAGATGCAATCTATATTCTTTCTATATTCTTAAATTTCCCAGAAAGAAGTCTGGATGGTGTCAATATAAGACAAAGAGAAAGTAGCATTTATGGAATAAGAGAAAGTGGCATTTATGGAATAACATCAAAAACCAGATTCAAACCTTATAAACTTAGAACTTAGGATATTGGGCCATGAATTACATCTGTAGTAGTATGTACATTTTTTTATGGTAGAATATATAAAATATTAGAGGAGTTCATGCATGTAAAATATTTTAAGGAACTATAATTATGGGAAAGTACTTTGTAAAGCATAAGGTATAATAGATATATGGGGTATTTTTTTCCTTTTGAAAATAGAGGATAGTTGTGTTTGTCTTTTTAGGGCAATTGTATAAGAGGGGCTAAGGATTCAACACATATAGGTGCCACAGCATTTTTTTTTTAAATTTTGGAATTCTTTGCATAGACATTGCATTTTTGGAGATGCAGTAAAGTATTCATATGCACAGATACATCCATTCAAGAAGTGTCAGTGTTAAGAATGGGTGCAAGGTTTAGATAATGGCTAGGATCAGAGCAGGAAATGGCTTCCAGAATAGGTTACTCAAACTTTGGCATTTAAAGTATTAAAAAAAAGTTAAAATATTAAGTAGAAGGGGTTTTGTGAAAATCAAACAAAAACAAAAATTGCACTCGGCTACCATTTTAATTGCTTCCTGTAATGCCTAAAAAAGTTCTGTTAAAACACAGAATATTTTTGCTGCCATGAAAATTGTATTATTTTGGAATAATGTAGAAACACTATATTAGGAATATTGTGTACAGTGTTAGATTTAGAAGGAACATTGATAAGCTACAGAGCAACAAAATGACGCATGATAAAGGGTTAAAAGACCCATATTTAGGAATTATTAAATTGGAGTTCATGGACTTCTAATAGGTATATGGATAGATTTCAGTTAGTCTGTTAACTTGTATCAAAATATTTTTATTGTTCTTTTCATTATTAAAGAAATATTATCCCACGAATAATCTGATGGGCTATACAGATCCAAGACACAAATAAAGGGACCAAGACACAAACAAAAATGGTGGATGAAGTTGGGTAGAAGAAAATGAGGATTCCTAGCCCAGAGAATAAGAGACATAGAAAATAGGATATATTTCTTTAAGTATTTGAGGTAATCTTACAAAAAAAGAGAGACTAAACTTATTTTGTTTTATATTACATGGTAGAGATATGAATAATTGAAATTGAACTTAAGTGCTTCGATAAATTTGGCTAGGTTATGTGTGTGTATAGACTGTCTTCTCATTTTTCTGGCATACTGACTGACATAAAATAGTCAATCATTTAGAGAACATTTGCTGTTACATGGCAACAAACAGACAGTTCAGTGTTCACCTCTATGGGCTTAGAGGACTGTGTAATTATCTTTTTATACTCTGAAAATCAGCCCTTCCAACTCTGAAAAGTCTGTTGTTTAGATGTGTAGTAGAGAAGATATTTGTACAGTAATAGGATAGATTAGATTAGAAATCTCTGAAGTACTTTCCATCTCTGACATTGTGATTTTCTGCACCTTAGAAAGAAAGAAAAAGAACTACTTCAAATCACCATCAATCTTAAATGTGAAACAAAAAATAGATGACATATTTACATAAGTGCTGGATCAAAGAACTGTACATTTAAAATATAATAATGTTTTCATATTTTTAAATCAACCTCTTCTAACAGGGTCTGGTTTTGAGAATAATTTCTAAGTAATAGTTCTGAAAATTTCTTTCATAAGAGAAAAATATATATTTTAATTCTGTTACACATGAACAATTTAAATATTGCATTATTCTAATCCAGTAATCTGAAACATTTAAGAAACTATTTTCATAGAAGAAAGAAAATGAGGGGATAGTCCCTATGTGTGATTAATACATAGTGTGATAAAATACTAATCTTTACATGGGATTTTATAATCCTCTTTTTATAATAATTCACTACTGAAGGACAAAATGGGATGCTGGAAAGCACTAAAGAAATTTAGGGGAATAGACAGTAGGTTTGCCAGATGAGAACTTTCAGTCTTGCCAAGGTTTAGAACATTTATTCCTGGATTTTACATAGTATATGCACATATTTTAAAATACATGGGAACAACTCTGTACAAGCAAAATACCTATTCATTTACACACATATGTATTTTTCTATACATATGTATATAGCATATTCAAATATATGTATATATTTTGTTTGTATGTAGTTTTCATGTTAATAGAAAAGTAAAATTTTCAAAGTAAACTTCTATACATACAACTCACACATATGCATATATACATACATATGTGTGTGTGTATATATATATATATATATATATATATATACACACGATCATTCTATTTACCTATTTATCTACCTATATATAATTGAAGATCATCTCAGAGAGAAAAAAAAAGAAAGAAGAAAAAAGAAGCTATAGAAGTAGACATCATATGCAGAGAAAAACAGATCCTTAACATGTCTGATCTTGAACTTACCTCCCTAGAGATTTACAAAAAGGTCACCTTTTTAACCCTTATCAATCATAAGTCATAGGACTCATATACATAGTTCAGTGATTTAAGAAGAGGCAACCTTCTTAGTGACCTCTACCCTAAAATAGCTAAGCTATTTCCTTGTTTATCCAGACATAGCCTTTCTCCTAACTTACACTCTCACATCTATAACTGCCTATAGGACATCGAACTATATATACTATATATATTTTAAACTCAACATTGCAAAAACAACTCATTATCTTCCTCCCCTACCTCTCCCCTCTTCCTAATTTTCCTATTACTCTTGAGGATACATCCATCACCTTCCCAGCATCTATCCTTAAGATTTAGGTGTTTGACCTCAGTTCTTTATTTTGTTACCATCTCCTGCCTTTTGGTATCCAATCGGTTTCCAAGACCCATCAATTGTACTTTTGTAACATCTCATATAACTTGCTTCTGTTCTTTATTATGGTCATCGTCCTGGTATGAGTCCTCATCACCTCATACCAAAAGTTGCTGATATGCTTCTCTTCCTTCATTCTCTCCCATTCCAATTTATTTTCTACACAGTTATTGTCCAATTGATCTTAAAGCAGAGTTCTGACTATATATCACCCTCATTCAATGATCACCAGATCATTGAAAAAATAAATTTTTCTCTTTAATTTTAAGTCTTCCTAATCTAGCCCATTTCTGCCTTTCCAACATCCTATACTTCACATCCTTCCACACATTCTAAAATCCAGTACTGACTCTCATATAAGACAATTCAGTCTCCTCATTTGAACTTTTTCATTGTCTGTCTTGCATACCTGGAATAATCTCCTTCCTTATCTCTATTTTCTGTCTTCCTTGGCTTCTTTCAAGTTCTGGCTAAAATTTTGCATTTTGCATCAAGTCTTCTCTTTCCTCTTATTGCTAGTGCTTTTCCTCTGTTGACTATCTCTAGCTTATACAGTCTATAACTTTTTTATATGTAGTTGTTTCCATGTTGTCTCCCCATTAGAATGTGAGCTGCTTGATAGCAGGTACTGTTTACCTTTCCTTGAGTCCCCAGCACAATGCCTGATTCATAGTTGGTTCTTAAGAAATGCTAGGTAACTTGGTTTGACTTAACTTGTCTTAACTTTCTTGCTACCAATTCACCATATCTTGCCATTGACACAAGTTCCAGGAACTAGAAAATAAATAACTGTTCCTCTGTGCTTGAGTCCCATGTTATTTATCTGCCTTATAAATTTATTGCACCAGGACTGAGGTCTTATGTGCTCTGCTAGTCCTTTTGAAGATTTGAATTCAGCTCTTTAATCCTAGTCCCTATTAATGAGTCTCTACTACTTGCTATCAGTCTTCTTGGAAATAACTTCCTGCAGATATTATTTCTCCTACTAATTGATGCCAGTCCCCTGATTTGGGGCTCAGCCCATACATCACTACAACAGGAAAGGCAGTTCAATAGAACTATATAGTCAGAAAGGGTGAGGGAGAGTTATTTGCATCTAGAGTGCTGAGGCATTTCTATCCATGCCAGGGCTAAGTGCAATCAGCACATTTAAGCAAAAAATGTAAACACTGTTGGTGCAATCTTTTGCCCAGTCCTTTAACTATATTCATTTGCATATTGCTTTTGAAAAATTCCTATCCCTAGTCTTTAGTACTATCCTTTTCACATAGTAAATATGCAATGATTTTATTCATTCATTTATTCAAAGAAGCCATGTAAGATCTCTACTGTAGAAAGGGATCATTATCACAATTTTTAAGTCTCCTTTTGGTGCTCTCCCTATAAGTTAATTATACATATTACAATGGACAATTTCTAGTTTCTACTCTGTAAAAATGAAACTATTTAGTCATGTCCTTCCTGTTTCTCTTCAGTAAGTCTGATGAATTCATAGCCCCATTTTCCTATTATTTATTCAGATGGGAAGTTTATCTATAAGATACCTATCTACTAGGTAATTTGGTCTACTCTGCTTTGTTTTTGGTAGCACCAAGGTGATTCCTGACTTTATTTTCTATGGGAGCAGTTGATATTTCCTTGTTTAGAGTTATCTAAGGAAGGTGTTAATTGAGATTACTAATTTTCTTTGAATATACTTCTCCACTTAGAACTCCTAAGCTAATTGCTGAGATGATCCATGACTCTTCATAACAATGCAGTTCAACTGACAAGGCATGCAAATATGAGGCTGGGAAAATAATTTAAATTTTTTGTTCAAGGATCAGTCTAGCTGAGTTTGTAGAGGTTCATTAATGAAGATTTTTCAGCCATAGAAACTCTTCTAAGAGTTATTTGGATTGGTCGAAGGGAGTGGGGTATTGTCTATTGTTTGTATAAAGTATCATACTAACAACATTTTAGAATTTTGATGCTTCTTTGAATGATTGAAATGAAGACTAGAAACAATTTCTCTAGTCCTATTTTAATATCAAAGTAGTTCTCACAACATTTCCCAAACACTTCTTTCTCTCTCCTAGTACTTATAAAATGTTTTACTTATTCTTCTCACACTTTGAAAAGCTGTTTACTTGTTTTATATTATGATAGATAATTTTTACCAATGGGTGTTTTAACGAGCAGGAAATAGAATATTCTATTTGGAGTTCAGTTCACTTCAGGCCATGCCATTCAGAAAGAGTCAAACCAATATATAAAAATGACATTAGAAGTGTCAAATTAAGCAGCTCTATCTGTCTGCCTCTTCTGGGAGGAGGAATCAGGACAAGAAGCATCAATGTTCATTTGTCTTGCATTGAAACATAAGGCACCAACATTCTTACGTCAGAGACACAATACTGTTATGGACAATTAAGAAGAATTAGGTAAAATTGAGGGTATGGGGGAATTGAAAGCATGACATATTTCATAATCTTTGACCCTCTTTTGCAAACTTGATTTTCATATGATGATATAATGTTGTGAAAATGATCTCTTAGCAGATTATATTTATCTAGTAAGGACTTAAAGTTGAGGGAAGCTTGCTCATAAATAAAATCAAAAGACCATATTAGCATGCTTATTCCCTAGTGTTTGCATCCAGATATAATTAGTTAACAGTGTAAATATCCACTTGCCTGGGGTTAGAAAAAAACTACTTGATAAGTATAATGTTATCATTGAGTTGTTTAAAATTTTGAATTCTAGAGGAGTGTGTCTTTCCCAGAAAAAACAAAATCCTCCCTGGTTCACTGAATGTGCATTTGCAAAGTATTTTCATAGCTGTATTTGAATAAAATTTCTTTGAGATAAGGATTCCAGATAAGAAGTATTATGAAATAGTAGATACAAAGCTGACTATTAAATTGGAAAGATTTGGGTTTAAGAGCTGTTATTCCTATTTACTAACTGAGTGACCATGGAAATGTTGCTTAAGTTATAAAATGCCAGAAAAATTTCTGAGACTTTTAATTATAGTTCAGCTGTTGATTTACATTTATGAAGAAATTTCCATTTTAGAGAGTAAACATTCTTTTTTTAACTCATTTTGGCCTTTGACACTGTCAACTACTGTAACCTCTTTGATAATTTATTCTAAGTTTTCATTAAACTTCTTTTTCATGATGTACCTAATAGTTGTCTGACCATTCCTTTGCTATATCCTTTGTTGAATTTAAAGCTATTCCATGCTCATTAGCCATGGGAATTAGGCCCAGTGTTTTGGCCTGGACCTACTTCTTTACTAATTCAGAAATCTCATAAACCCCTATCATTTCAATTATCATCTTTATGCAGATTATCTCCAGATCTATTTATTCAATCCTAAACTCTATTTTGATCTCTACTCTCACATCTTCAAGTGGTTCTTGAACTTCTCAAACTGGATATCCCATACACATATTAAACTTAAAAATTATCTTTCAGAGATACTAAAGAAGGGAAAGGGACCTGTATGTGCCAATATGTTCTTGGCAGCCCTGTTTATAGTGGTCAGAAGTTGGAAAATGAATGGATGCCCATCAATTGGAGAATGGTTGAGTAAATTGTGGTATATGAATGTTATAGAATATTATTGTTCTATAAGAAATGACCAGCAGGATGAATACAGAGAGGCTTGGAGAGACTTACATGAACTGATGCTAAGTGAAATGAGCAGAACCAGGAGATCATTATATACTTCAACAACGATACTGTATGAGGATGTATTCTGATGGAAGTAGATTTCTTCAACAAAGAAAAAATCTAACTTAGTTTCAATTGATCAAGGATGGACAGAAGCAGCTACACCCAAAGAAAGAACACTAGGAAATGAATGTAAACTGCTTGCATTTTTGTTCTTCTTCCCGGGTTATTTATACCTTCTAAATCCTATCCTCCCTGAGCAAAAAGAGAACTGTTTGGTTCTGCACAATATGTTGTATCCAAGATCTACTGTAACCTATTTAACTTGTATAGGACTGCTTGCCATCTGGGGGAGAGGGGAGAGGGAGGGAGGGGAAAAATCAGAACAGAAGTGAGTGCAAGGGATAATGTTGTAAAAAATTACCCTGGCATGGGTTCTGTCAATAAAAAGTTATTTAAAAAAAAAAAAAAAAAGAGCAACTATACAATGATCAATTCTGATGGACATGGTTCTTTTCAACAATGAGATGATTCAGGCCAGTTCCAATGACCTTGTGATTATGGGAGTTATCTACATCAATGGAAAGGACTGTGGGAACTGAGAGTGGACTACAACATAGCATTTTCACTCTTTTTGTTGTGATTTGCTTGAATTTTCTTTCTCATTTTTTTTTTAACTTTTTGATCTGATTTTTCTTGAGCAGCAAGATAGTTGTATAAATATGTATGCCTATATTGGATTTAACATATATATTTTACTATATTTAACATATATTAGATTACATGCCATCTAGGGGAGATGGTGGGGGCAAGAGGGGAAACTGGAACACAAGGTTTTTCAAGGGTCAGTGTTGAAAAATTATTCTTGCATATGTTTTAAAAATAAAAAGTTAATACAAATAATAATAAAAATAAACAAAAAAAAATTATCTTTCTCTCTACCCAAATCCTCCACTTTTTTTTTTTAATATCCCTCTATTATATGGGCCATTACCATCCTCCCATTCACTGTGCCTAATAGCCTAAGTGTTATTTATAGATCCTCATCCCATTACACCCAATCTTTTGTTAAATTCTGTCATTTCTACTAATATATTCATTCTTTTACTATTGAGCATCTCCTCTGATGTGACCATCAGCTTAGCCCAAGCTCTCATCAACTTATATTTGTATTATTCCAAAAGTCTACTGGCTGGTTTCCCAGTCTCAAATCTCTCTCTGCTTCAATCCATCTTCCATGTATCTGTAAAATTAGTTTTTTAAAGGCACATCTGATATCATTCTCATCCCTTCTAATAAACTCCAATTTACCTCTAATTATGAGGATCAAATCTTCTGTTTGGTTTTTAAAGCCCTGCATAACCTGGCCTGTGCCTGAGTTTTAGTATTCTTTTACCTTACTCCCCTCCACATGTTCTATAGCCTAGAATACTGGATTCCTTGCAAGTCCTTACACAACACTTCATATCCAAGTTCCCAGTAGATTTACTGTCTATCTTCTTTACCTAGAACATTCTTCCTCTTCAACTCACTGGTTCCTACTTTCTCTAACTTCCTTTATGTTTTGTCTAAGACATATATATCCTATATCAAATTGCTTACTATTTTAGGGAGAGAAAAAAAATGGAACTCTTTTTTTCCCCCTGAGGCAATTGGGGTTCAGTGACTTGCCCAAGGTCACACAGCTAGGAAGTGTTAAGTGTCTGAGGGTGTATTTGAACTCAGGTTATCCTGAACTCAGGGCCAGCACTGTATATACTGCACCATTTAGCTGCCCCAGAACTCATTTTTTTTAAAGTCAATGTTAAAAACTGTCTTTAAATATAGTTGGAAAAACTACTTCTTTACTAATTCAGTAATCTCATTAGCTCCCATCATTTCAATTATCATCTTTATGCAGATGACCTTTAGATCTACTTATTCAATCCTCAACTCAATTTTGACCTCTACTCTCAAATCTCCAAATGCCTCTTGAATATTTCAAACTGGATGTCTGCTAATTAAATTAAAATGCTAATTAAAAAATCTTAGCTAAGTTTTTATTTTCTGTAAAGAAGTCTTTTCTTGCCCTCCTTAATCTTAGTGACTTTTCTTTGAGATTATACCCTATTTATCCTGTCTAAATCTTGTTTATACAGAGCTGTTTGCATGTTATCTTCCCATTAGCTTTTGAGTTCCTTGAAAGCAGGGGCTGTTTTTTTTTTTTCCTTTTCATTTTGTCCTCAGTACTAAGCATAGTATCTGACACATAATAGGTACTAAATAAATGCTAACTGACCTTCAGATTGGGAGATCCCTAAACTGATAGTCATAAAAAGAAAAACAAAATAGCAATATAGTTCCTTTCTTTTGACTAAGGAAAGTGATACACAGAGAACTAAATTAGCTCACCTAAAGGTAAAGAGATGATGAAAATTCTTCTTTGACATCAAGAAATATAATTTACAGTACTAATCTCAAGGACGCCATTTCAATTTTTTTAAACTTGATTTAACCTTGAGACATGGTATTCCTTTGTTTTATTTTGTTTTCTAAACTTTCAAAACAAGATTAAAATAGAGCTTCCAGATTTGTTTGTTTGTGCTTTCTTAGATCCATTAAGTTTGTCTTTCCCTTCCTGATATCTCAATGAACTTTCAAATACAAAAGAAAAAATGGCTAATCTAGTTGTCCACTGGGGAAATGTGGTGATAAGCAAAAAAAAAGTTGTAATAGTTGTTGTCATGGTGATAATAATTGCATCCTAAATAATAATAATATAAATAAGTTTACTAAAAGAAAAAACTTAGAATTCTAAAAACAAAAAAATGCTCAGGTCTAAAATAAATGTTTTTCCCTCAAGAGATCTCCTAATTCTACCATTTGAAACTAGGAATGTATAATATCTGAGCTGCTTTCAAAACTTCCATGAAAAATAAATTTGTGCGTGTGTGTGTGTGTGTGTGTGTGTGTGCATCCATGTATGCACATGTTTTCATATTTGGAAACCACTTTCAATATGAAGAAGTTACTTGCCCTCAAAAATTTATATTTGCTCTTTAGTTAATGTCAAAAGAAGTTCAGTTCTCCTTTTAAAATTCAGTACCTAATCAGATGCAAACTCTCACTCCAGACATTCACATATATAATCAGTTCCAACTAGTCTATGGGCATGCATTTATACTTTATCACCTCTTTGTTCAAAAAGTCTCAATAGATTCAACATCAGTTAAAAAAAAAAAAAAAGAGGAGTAAGACCTGTGCTTTATCAGCTTTGCTCTCCTAACCTAAGAAATGGGATTTATTTCTATTATAACTACACTTAATTCAGGTTTTGCTATAATCATTATGCATATTGCTTTCCTGGCTCAATCTAAACCTAAATTGATGGATCTGCTCATTGATCTTTCTTTCTCTAGACAATTATCCTCTGCATATTACTTATCCCTATTTGAAGATGCATATTCACAATAATTATTATCAGTATATAATGAATATTCTATACAACTGATAGAGTTAGAATGAGTATGAGGTGATATGAGGTCTATTGTGAAGAAAAAAAAAAATGTGAGCAAGGTACTGAATTATCAAACAGGAAGAGTGTATTTGGAGGTTCAAAAATGACAAATTCTTCTCTGCACAGGATGAGGTGAAACTGAATGTAGAAAAGTTGACTTCTAAATGATAGTTGCAGAGAGAAGATATAAAAGCAGCAGTGAAAAATAATCAGTCTAGCAATCATTTCTGTCAGGGAAATATGAGATTAGGAGCAGCCAGTCTTGGAAAGAGTTATAAAATATTTGGTATCTTTTGGAGAAAAAATGGAAGCAATGTGGGAGGAAGAGGCCTAGCTTTAGGAAAGAATTATAAAATATTTGGTATCTTTTGGAGAAAAAATGGAAGCAATGTGAGAGGATGAGGCCTAGCTTTCTTTTCCTTTTTCCTTTCCTTTTTCCTTTCCTTTCCTTTTTCCTTTCCTTTCCTTTTTCCTTTCCTTTCCTTTCCTTTTTCCTTTCCTTTCCTTTCCTTTCCTTTCCTTTCCTTTCCTTTCCTTTCCTTTCCTTTCCTTTCCTTTCCTTTCCTTTCCTTTCCTTTCCTTTCCTTTCCTTTCCTTTCCTTTCTCCTATTTTTGCTATGCAATTTGAGTTAAGTGACTTGTCTATGATTACAGAGCTAGTAACTGTTAACTATCTGAGGTCAAATTTGAACTCAGAACCTCTTAATTGCCAGAGGCAGTCTTCTATCCATTGCACATCTATGTTGCCATCTCCCCACTTCCCTCCATTTTTGACAATGTATTTTCTTTATTTTTGTATTCCCTTTCTTTTGACAATTGTATTTCCTTTCTTTTTGTTTTATTTTGTTTTCTTCTAGTTCTATAGCTACCCTGTTTGCTTATATTTATATCTCCAACAGTTGGAACACTGCCTGGAACATAGTAAATGATTTATTAAGCTCTATATACTATATCCATTGATATCCATCTATCTGTCTCTGTCCAATGGAAATGTGCTTCTATAATACTTAGCTCATGTTGCCTCTTTGTCTCTCTGAACACTGTGGGGAAGGGGAATGATTAGCCTTAGTCCTTCAAAGAACAAGCAGGGACATTAGAATATAGGCTGTATCCAAGGTAAAAAGAAAGTCTATGGTTTCTTTTAAGGTTTTCTGCTGGTTATAATATTTGTCATGTTGTAAAAAAAAATTATATTAGTATTAGCATGATAATAAAGTTGTGTGTAAATCATCATAACAGAATGAAAAAATAAAAATAACTCTATTTCTACCTTGTAAATTAAACAACAAAGAATATCTAATCCCATGCCACCCCTTCTCCCCACACGCACACACATATAGAGTAAAGACATAATTGTAACAGAGTAAAAAGCGAATTCTTTTATCTATATGGATAAGGCTTAATTGAATGAAAATCTTGTCCCAAAGGATCAATTGCATAAACTCACTTCTCATAGATGCAATTAATCATCCAATGTCCCATGCCTTTGTGAGGGTCAGTGTTGAGTTGAAGAGATTGAGAGAAAAGAAAAATACAAGTTTTCTGGTTTCCATATATGAGAGAGATTCCAATTTCTCTTCAGATTCAGACTCTCTCTTATAGTTGAAATGAATTATGTCACTCTTAAAGGAGTTGCTTTCTCAATCTATTATATATTCTCTTATGCTCTTATATTGCTCTCAACCCAGATAATTGTGTTTATTTTCTATTTGCCAGGTGTGTTCATTGTGAAACTGGCATCTGATTAGATGAGGGTTGTCTCCTACTTCATTTCTTTCAAACTACTCTATTTTAGACTTCTTTGAAACTTTTCATCATGCCTTCCTAACCCAGGAAATTCATCTTCGATAAATCTAATTGTGCTGCAAGAATGAATCTTTCTGATATTCATATCTCATTAGTATCTTCTGCCACTCTTACTGGACCCTTTGACTAGAAGACAGGATCATAGGGTCTAGGGCTTACACTGCTTTTGGACTTTTTGCAAGTCTCCATCATATCCCATGCATCAGATACTTCTTTCTCCAGCACTTATTACATGAAAAACTCCTTAAGGGAACAGAATATCTTTTTTAAAATTTGCATCATTATTCCCTATGTTTAGCATAGTGTCTGGAATAATATAATAAATATATATTGATTATTGACTATAGATATAAAGTAAGGGACACTCCTTTCCCATTAAGGAATAGTGATTAAGGGCTTAGCTTGAATGTAAAATTACTTTTATTAGACAGGAAATAATATTCAAGCAAAAGAATGAAATTTGAAAAGACATTTAATAGTTTGATGAGACAAAACAACCCTTAAAAAGCAAAATTGGCCAAACTAAAAAGGAAGTACAGGAGTTCACTGAAAAAAGAATTGGTTAAAAATTAGAGTTGGGCAAGTGGAAGCTAATGACTCCTCCTATAACTCATTTAACATCTTTAAGAATTTAGATACTTTAAAGGGTGGAACCAATATGGCAGAGAAAAGCTAGGAAGCTGCTGGAGCTCTCCCAAGTTTCCCTCGAAAACAGCATGAAACCAAGCCTTTGAACAGAATCTAATGAAATGAAACAACACTCCAGCTCAAAATAGATTGGAAAAACTTCACAAAAGGTCAGTCTCACTGGGGCGAAAAAGGTGTTCACCACAGCTCAGACACACTCTGGGAAAAGCCGGTGAGAGGGTTTTAATCATAACAAATCAACAACTAAGACCATCAGTCCTGTCTCAGTAGAAGAACGAATCAGTTGGTCAGTCCCAGCTTAGAAGGCAAATTTTGGGAAACCAGGGGCTCATGTGTTTACACAAAGGCAAGCTTCATAAGAAGCTTGGGAGAGGGTCCCTTTTATTCCAGGAGCAGAGCTCAATCATAAAAGTAAAAAACGAGGAATTACCAAAAGAAAGGGAAAGAAAATGAATAAGAAACAGAAAAAAAGTCTTGACCATAGAAAGCTACTATGGTGACAAGTGAGATCAAAATACTAAAATGAGAACAAAATGCCCATAGAGGAGATCTCAAAGAGTGACATGAATTGGTCTCAAGCCCAAACAGGCTTCATGGAAATGCTCATAAAAGACTTTAAAAAGCAAATAAAAGAGGTAGAAGAAAAAATGAGAAAGGATATGAAATGTATTCATGAAAGGGTCAACAGCTTGGAACAGAAAGGAAAAAGTGACTGCAGAAAATAACTACTTAAAAAATACAATTGGCCATGTTAAAAAAAAAAAAAAGCCACTGAAGAAAAAAAAAAAAACTTCAAAAGTAGAATTAACCAAATGGAAAAAGAAATACAAAAGATAACTAAAGAAGATCAAACATTAAATACCAAAATGGGACAAATAGCTCTGTGAGATAGCAAGAAGCAGTAAAACAAACTAAAAAGAATGAAAAAAAAGAAGAAAATGTGAAATAATTCATTGGAAAAACAGTCAATTATGTAAATAGATCCATAAAAGACAATTTAAAAATTATAGGCATACCTGAAGGCCATGAAACAAAATAAGAGCCTGGATAGATTAGACACACATGACACAATAGTCAAGGCTATAGTAATCTATTATTTGATAAACTTCCAAACTCTAGCTTCTGAAATAAGTGCTCACTATTTGACAAAAATTGCTGGGAAAACTGGAAAATAATGTCAAAAACTTGCTAGAGGCCTACATCTCACAGTCCATACCAAAATAAGGTTGAAATGGATACATGATTTGGGCATAAATGATGATACCATAAACAAATTAGGAGAACAAGGGATAATTTACCTCAGATCTTTGGAGAAGGGAGGAATTGATGACCAAAGAAGTAGAGGCCATTATGAAAAGCAGAATGGATTTTGATTACATTACATTACATTTTTTTTTTTTGCATAAAAAACCAACAGAAATAAGATTAAAAGAGAAATACAAAACTGGGGGAAAAATCTTGACAGCCAGTGTTTCTGATGAAAGTTGTATTTCTAAAATATATAAAGAACTGTGTCAAATTTATAAGAATACCAGTCATTCCCCAATTGATAAATGTTAAAAGGATATGAACAATTTTCATATGACAAAATTAACTTCAACTACAGTCATTTGAAAAAATGCTCTAAATCACTATTGATTACAGAAATTCAAACTAAAACAACTCTGTGGTACCACCACACACATTTCAGATTGGCTAAGATGACAGTAAAAGATAATGATGAGTTTTGGAGGAATGCAGGAAAATTGGAACACTAATGCATTGTTGGTGGAGTTGTAAACTAATCCAACCATTTTGGAGAGCAATTTGGAACTATGCTCAAAATGCTTTAAAACTTTTCACACTCCTTTGATCCAGCAGTACAATTACTTGTTCTGTATCCCAAGGAAATCATAAAGGGTAGAAAAGGATTTCTATGTGCAAAAATATTTGTAGTCCCTTTCTTTGTGGTAACAAAGAATTGGAAAATGAGTAGATGCCCATCTTGGTTGAACAAGTTGTGAGACCTGAAGGTAATGGAATATTATTGTTATATTAAAAAATGATGAACAAGCTGAGTTTAGAAAGGACTGGAAAGATTTACATGAACAGCAGCTGAGCAAAATAAGCAGAACTAGGAATACATTGTACATAATAACAATAAAAATGTGTGATGATCAACTATGAAAGACTTGTTATTCTCAGTGGTTCAGTGATCCAAAGAAATCTCAGTAGGCTTTGGGCAGAAAATGCAATCTATCCAGAAAAATAACTATGGATCTTGAATGTAAATCAACATGTTGACTTCTTTTTTTGTTTTTTTTTTCTCTTTTCCACAGTTTTCCCCTTTTACTCTGATTTTTCTCTCCCAACATGATTCATAAAACATCCATTAAAAATTTGTAAATATTAGTAATATTATAATATAATTGTAAAAATGTAAATACTATACCATTTATGCAAATGTGTTAAATATTTCCTTTCTTATCTCTTTTAATTAGATCTATTTTGCTTCAGCTTTTTCTGAGATCTTGATTGCTATCCCTACTTTTTTACTTCAATTGAAACAGATTCTGCTCCACCCTCTTATCTTTAACTATAGATAGATAGATAGATAGAAAGATATAGTCTCTGTCCTTCCATCCTATTGTCCCTTTCTCCCTCCCTCCCTCCCTCCTTCCTTCTCTCTCTCTTTCTCTCTCTCTCTCCTCTTTCTCTCTTCCATTTCCTACTAAACAAGTCTTTTATTTTTGAACATTGCCTACCCCTCAATCCTCCTTCCTTTCTATAAGTCCCCCCTCTTTTCTTATTCCTATCCCATTTTACTTCTCTGTCTGATAAGATAGACATCCATATCTAATTGAGTGTGTCTGTTATTTCCTCTTAGAACTAATTCTAATGAGAATAAGGTTCAAGTCTTGCTTACTATTCTCTCATTTTTCCTCCCACTGGAATAGTTTTTTGTTTTTTCTGGTGTATATGTGTCTCTCTTATGTGAGATAATTCATTCCATTCTGTCTCCGCCTTATCTTTTCTCCCAGGGCAATCTTCTTCCTCACTCTTTAATTTTGTTACAAGTGAATTCTGCCAAATATTTAATAAACAATGAATCCCAATACTATATAAGCTATTTGAAAAATAGGTAAGAGTCCTATCAAATTCTTTTTATGACATTAGTATGATTATGACATTAGTATGATTATGACATTAGTATGATTAGTATGACATTAGTATGATAATACTAAAACTGAATGCAAGCATTATTTGTAATGGGGATAAATATGAATCTTTCTCATGAAGATGAGGTGAAGCAAGGTTGACCATTATCACCACTATTATTCAATATTATTTTAGAAATGCTAATTATAGTAATAAATAAAAAGGAAATATATGAATAAAAATAGACAATGAAGGAACAAAACTATTATTCTCTGCAAATAATATAATGGTATACTTTGACAATCCCTCTAAAATTGTCTCTGTCTTCTACCCCACTAGAATCTATAATCTTTGGCTATTTGGTTTTGTACTACCAGAAACTAGCACAAAGTGAGGATATAATAAATATTTGTGAAATGGAAAAATAGCATAAAATAGAATGAAATGGAACACAATCTAGTAGTGAAGTTGTATAGCCTCCACTAGAGGATAGAAGTGAAAGGAGGTGATAGAAAGAAAGAATTTTTCAAGGCAGAAAATGAGACTCTTTACTAGATGGAAGAGAAAAAGGAGAGAGATACTTTTGTGCTTTAAAATCTAAATGTTAATGGTTCCAGACACAGTCAACTTGGAAAAAGCTTATTTCAGGGTGAGTAACCTGGTTCTACTTTATTTTATTTTTCATATCTGACAGAAGGATGATTCACATAAATGGAAAAGTTCAATATGTAGGTGAAGGAAAAAGGAATAGAAATATTAATATGGAGGCAGAAATATAGAGTCATGATAGTTGACACCTGAAAAAAAATGAATGAGGTCAACTTTTAGAAAGAAAGGTTAGATGGAAGACCAAGGGCTAAGCCTTACAACATGCCCACAATAAGACTGAATGAAAGAGAATAACATCTAACCCCTTGTTTCTACTAAACAATTTGTAGCTAAATTTGCATATTTTTTTTCTTTGTTCATAAAACTAGGTTTTTCCAAGTGCTGAAATAACTTTGCTTCAAATCTATCTAGATTGAAATTATACTGATAATCCAAATCAGATGAGTTCTCAATTTGGCTAAATTAATTCATTTCTTCTTTCCACAGTACACCATTCTTTACCTCCGTATGATTGATTTTATTTTTGTATTGCCAACCAAAAATCAGAGGTGACTAATGACTTTGCTTTCATTGGTACAAAAATAAACCCACCAGCCTGCCAAACTCTTGCTCCACAGAGAAAATAACATAATTTATGCTTACAAAATTCCCAAACTCAAACAAACATTTATCTTTTTAATTTATTTCACAGTAAAATAAGTTTCAAATTTAAACAGCAACTGAGACATCTCAGTGTAAGCTCTTAAAGATGGTACCCATTTCTAAGATAGTTCTTAACATGTAACACACACAACTTCAAATTCAAGTCAGCATATCCAGGATATCAAGAGCTTAAAGATAAATCACTTGACTGGAAGTCAGAAAAATCTAGTTAAAACTCTATAGTACTTAGTAACTATTGGTAAGGTATTTAAACTCTCTGAAACTAAGTTAATTAATTGATAAAAGAAAGATGTAACAAGTTTTATTTTAATAATACTTTGTTAACTGTAATGTTCAATGTAAATGTGAGTTTTTATTGTTGTTAGTTTTGCAAATTAATATTTTAATCAAAGTACATTGTGCCAAATATTGAAGATACAAAGAAACAATCCATATTCTTAAAGACTATAAAAATAATCATTCATTATGGACTATCATTTGCTCATGCACATACATTAATACAGACAACAATGAGTCAGAGAACCATAGTAAAAACTATACCTACATATTTTGTTGAAATATAGCTGAAATAGAAAATGGTAAAAGAAATTTCTAATATCTTGGATCAGTTAAAGAGAGGTACAAATATTTCAGAACAAAAAAATAAGTAATGATTTCCCCAAACTTAGGTTTAAATATCATACCATAACATTTATGATACTATAAAACTATTAAAAATGATACTATAAAAGATACTATAAGTGCTAAAGAAGACATCCATTAAATAAATAGACAAATAAAATATAAGAAAGAATCTACAAGTTTAAATAAACAAAAAATAAATTGATATGTGTATAGATAAATGAACAATACATACATATTTAAATGCATAAATGAATGGATATATAAACACTTGTATACATTAAGAAATTGTTGTTTGTTTGTTGTTGTTTGTTCTTGAAAAGGTGCATGACTTCAGGGAGGTGATATTATGATATGCAAGTGATTTGTAGTTCATTGAAGGAGGGATATGGAAAGTCATCAGCCTTACTTTTTTATCCAGAATTATATGGATCCAGTAGCAAGATATAAAGCAAGATGATTGGAGATGGCTCTGGATATAATGGGAGACCTTGGTCTTTTAAAAGGAAGGTCTTTTAACATATTTCAGTTCAATTCAGGCAATGCCCAGTCAGTAATTAAGGCTAGGTAAGAAATGAGAAAGACTTCTTTTACTTAGTCAAAAAAAAAAAATCAATTTGTGAGGGCAAAACCCTTGGAATTTCTGTCCAAAACAGAAACAATTGCTATTTGCATTCATTTTGAACCAATCAAGACTGAAAGAAAAAGAAAGGGAAAGGAAAAGCAAAAGAAATGGAAAAGAAAGAAAGGAAAGTGAATTGAATTTAATTGAGGGAGGTTGTACAAAGTCACCAGCCTCACTTTCTCCTCTGGAGCCATTTGAACCCAGTAGCACAATACAGATCAAGATTGGAGATGATCCTAGATGCAGTTGGGGACCTTGGCCTAGTTTGATGGAGGCAATCGGTGTTAAGGCTAAGTAAGAAATTAGCCAATGCATGGCCTCTTATACCTACTAAAAACAAAACAAAACAAAATAAATAAATAGCAACAACTACACACACACACACACACACACCAAAAACCTCCCAGAAATATTAGAGCCAAATTCCAGAGCTCTCAAGTCAAGGGGAGAATGTTGCAAGTAGCCAGAAAAAAATATAATGTAAAAAGTGGAGCTACAGTCAGGATAACACAAGATTTAGCAACTTCTGCATTAAAGGACCAGAGGGATTTGGATATGATATTATTTCAGAGGACAAAGGAATCAAAATTACAACCAAGAATCATCTACCCAATAAAACTGAGTATAACCCTTTGGGGGTAAGGGGAAGTGGATATTTAATGAAATAAAGGACTTTCAAGCATTCTTGATGAAAAGACCACAAATGAATAGAAAAAAAAATGACTTTCAAATGCAGGATTCACGAGAAGCAAAAAAGATAAATAGGAAAGAGAAATCACAAGGCACTTAATAAGATTAAACAATTTACATTCCTACATAGGAAGATGATACTTGTAACCCATAAGAACTTTCTTATTATTAGAGCTATTAGGAGTATATAGAGGACACAGATGTGTGTTGATTATAAAGCATGATATCTAAAATAAATAAGATTAAGGAGTGAGAAAAAGGAATATTCTGAAAGAGAGGAAAAGGAAGAGATAGAATGCTAAATTATCTCACATAAAAGAGGGAAGAAAAAGTTTTTAAAGTGGAGAGAAAGAGGAAGGGAGGGACAAAATAAACCTCATTCTCATCAGACAAAGGGAATAACATACACACTCAATCGGATATAAAAATCAATCTTACTTTACAAGTAAATAGGAGGGAAAAGAAATAAAAAAGAGGAAGAAAGTGATAGAAGGTAGGGCAGATTGGGGGTACAGTACTTAGAAGCACACTTTTTGAAGAGGAATGTGGTGAAAGGAAAAAGAAGAACAGAATAAATGGATAATTGTGAAAAAAAATTAAAGCAATTTTTTTGTCTGATAAATGCGCTCAAATATATAGGCACATGAGAAGATGTTCTATATTGATTGAAGGAATTGAAATTGAACCAATTCTGAGATACTACCTCATATTTGTTAGATTGTCTAATAGAACAGAAAAGGGAAATGAAAATGTTGGAGGTGGTGTGGGAAAATGAGATATTAATGCACTTTTGGTAGAGTTGTGAACTGATTCAACCTTTCTTTAGAACAATCCCCCAAAGGCAATAGAATCCCATGTATCCTTTGAACTACCAGTGCCACTATTACGTTTGTCTCAAAAGAATTTTTAAAAAATTCTACAGAGAAAAGAACCTTTTGGTACAGAAATACTGATAACAGCTCTTTTCTGGTGGTAGGTAGTGGAAAATTAGGGCAGGGTGGGATGTCCTTCAACTGGGTTGAACAAATTGTGATATATGATTATGATGGAATATTGTTGTGTCATAAGAAATTACAAGCAGGATACTCTCAGAAAAATATGGAAAGAATTATGAGTGGATGCAAAATAAAATGTACTTTGTACAAAATAACAGCGAGATTGCAAGATGATAGCTGTGAATAACTTAACTAATCTCAACAATACAATCATCCACAGAAACTCTGAAGGACTTAGGATGAAAAATGCTATCTGCATACAGATTGAAGCATACTTTTTTCTTTTTTTTATTGTTTTATTTTATAATGCAGCTAATATGGAAACTCTAAATTGAAACTTTGGGTTTTAAAACCAAATGTTAAAAATTGCTTTTACTTGTAATTGTGGAAAAATAAAATGCTAAAAATTCAAGAAAATGAAAACAATAACTTCCTCCCCTCAAAATGAAACATGACTGATTTGATAGAATTATATAGTGCTAGCAGTAAAAGGGCCTAAGAGATCATTCAGTCTAACATCCTCAAGCTAAATATTTAGTTGTTTTAGAAATTGCTAATATTATATTTTTTAATGAGGAGAGAAGATAGACATTCCTTTACTAATTGTGTGAAATGTAAAACAATAAAAATCTCATAGATGATCTATGCCTAATACTAGGTGAGCAAAAGTTTCTGGTTTTTAATTTTCAAATGCTACCTAGCAGAAATGATAAATGAGACTATGATTTAGACATTTCTCTCTAAATCCAATTAACAGTGAAAATACAAATAAGGAATTCATTTTATGAGATAAACATGGTTTCAAGTTCACTGTGAAAATGTGCTTTATATTGGGGTAGAGGGAAGAAAGACTGCTGGATGGGGTATATGGAGGGTTGGTAAACTTCGCAGAAATTCTTCTAAGAGGCAATCAGAATTTTAGTTTATCTCTCTGACTTCAGGAAATTGAATATCACTTGGATAATTAAATCAAAGATGAGTATGAAAAATTGAAAACACCAAACATATTAAAATTTATCTTTTGGAAAACAATAAACATTTATTTTAAAACCTTCCTTTGGAATTATATTAAAATATATCAAGGACTGGTGTTTTTTTCCTTCTCCTGATAAGCTCCTGAAACAGTCTATTTGTTTCTCCCTTCAATAATGCCAAATAGCATACCTTGTGACTAAATCTTTGCGTTTTTATATTTGAAGTGGCTTTGTTCATGAAGTTTAGATATTTAGCGTGAACTATTAAAAAATAGTATCCAAAAACTTCAGATATTTGGCTGCCATTTCCACAGTATGAACCACTGGAGACAAACAGAGAGAAGAAGAGATACCCTTTCTTGTTTGTACTTTTTTACTTCTCTTGAGTCTTGTATATGAAAGTAAATTTTTCTATCCAGCTCTGATCTTTTCATAAGATTGTTTAAAAGTCCTCAATTTCCCAGAATATTCATCCCCTCAAAAGAAATTATAATCAGTTTTGCTGGGTAGGTGATTCAGTCTAGCTCTTTTGCCCTTCTTTTTCCTTTACTTCTCTTCCTTGAATTTCAAAATCCTTTCTGAACCCTTGGGAGGGTTAAAGATAAATTCTAACTTTTCTTGGAGGCTGGGGATATAGGAATTTTGAATTTGTTACCTTGTTCTGAATGAGTGTTTTGATCTTCCTGATCAGTATAGCAACTTTGTATGTTCAGAATTTTTTGTTGTTGCTGTTTTGTGATTTTGTCTACCTACACCTTGACTTTTTTTTTTTTTTTGTCAAAGTACAGCTCTATTTCCTGGATAGAAGGTATACTGTAACAAGCTTCAGGCTTCTTGTAAAGTTGTTTTCAAAGTTAGGTACCTGTAAGTTTTCAGTTCTTCCAAGTTGACATAAATGAAAGAGAAGTATTTTCTACTCTCCTGCCTTGGGTTATGATGTGTAAAAGATCACAAACACTTTTTTCTGCCCTAGAACTATGACAAGGGCTCTTGGTCCACTGAGGACTGCAAACTCTGTTGTGCTAGGGCTCTTCCTTGACCTGGGATTTCCACCAAGGACTGTGATCCAGATCTGAATATGTGCAGAGTCATATGCTAGTACTAGCAAAAATATTTCTGTAATCTTCTGATCTGTTGTTACACTGTGGGGTGAGGGCTATAGATTCTGTTGCTCCCATGGCCTGCTCCTGGTTTGCTGGGGTCTGGTTTGTTCTGACACAGCCTTCCCTGGACTGTGCTCTCTCTCAGATGTGACAGACCTTTGCTGCTGAACTTCTAAATAGTGTTTGGCTGGAAGATTATTTTTTGTTGATTCTGCCACATCAGGAATTGTTTTATGGTATCATTTATAGGTGTGCAGAAGGATGTCGGGGGAGATGAGACAAAAGTCTGTGCCTTTTCTCCATCATCTTGACTCTACCCCCAGTGGATACTCTTGAGAACAGATGTATAATCCAACCTTGAACAAACAATTTTTAGGGAGCTTTTAAAGACTCGCAAAAAAGCATTTAAAAATTGCCTCACAATTGTTAATGCTGTAAAGTTACCCATGTATATATCCTGTAAATAAAAGGCTATTAAATTAAAATAAATAAATAAATAAATAAATAAAAAAAATAAAAAAATAAAAATAAAAATTGCCTCATCATGTTTTTATATACAACAGAAAATTTTAGTATAATTTTATTACTCAGGGCAAAAGAAAAAAAAAAGAAACATATTGAAAGAAATAAGGAAAATAAACGCACATCAGAAATAATATTTTCCTTACTGAGCAAATGAAAGCAAATATCAAAAAGCAAACAAGATGTCATGTCAAAGAAAGATAAAGAACACATTTTAAAAAATCAATATTAAATAAAATGTAACCTTACTACTGAGATTTAAGATGTAAAATGAAACCCCAGATCAGAAAGAACACTTAAATAGAGAGAATATGGAAAATTTCTAATATATTTGGATACAAGAAATCCAACACAATAAAAATGCAAATTAGATCAAACAAGATATTCTTTTAAATGTGCAGTTCATTAATATAATGAACAGCAGAATAGTTGTCTCAAGCTGAGAGATTGAAACTCTACCTTCTCTGTAAAACTTGAAAGTGATGAAACAAAACAAAGCCATGATTATTGACTCACATGTTTCACAATGGTGCATGAATTACAAGCATAGAATATTATCAGATTCATCAGCACAGAAGAGATAATTGAATCTATGGGAGCTGATGAAATTCCCAAGTGAAAAAATATAGAGAAGAGAGAAGAGGGTCCAGGACAGAGACTCTTTCTAACCAGCATTAAAGGATATGACCTGGGTAAAGATCTAGCAGAGGAGAAAGAGTGGTCCAATACTTTTTTTGAAAGAAGAGAACCAAGCTAGCATAATGTTATAGAAACCTAAGAGTAGAGAGTATGAAGGATACAATGATTGACAGTATGGCTTCCTGATTGAAGAGGAAATTGAAACAAATTTCTTAAGAATCATTTGGCAAACATAAGTAACATCAGACTCAGTGCTCCACTGAACAATACATTAAATAGCTCTGTTATTTTTTTAATATTCACCCAGTGTCAAAATATCAATTGACTTTAATAAGTGTAAAATGTTTAGTGCATAAGAGACTCAAGTTTTTGAGCTTGAATCTGGAAGTCACAATGGATAAAAATTATACCTACAAATACTTTGGTTTTCCAGCATTGATCACAATGATATGAAGATGGCTGTCAATATTTTGAGACTTAATAGCATCCAAAAATCAAAGAAAAATTAATATATGAAAAGCAACTAACACCTTTTTAAAACCAACCTTGTGGTATAAATTTCAAGTTCTAAAACTGAGCCTATTAGATTTGAAAAATATGATAATAATAAAATATAACTAACAAAAATTCATATGATATTAATGAAATATGAGGTAGAGTGAAGGACAAACACATGCCAGAAGGAAGGAACAGAATTAATAAACATTCTTAGAACACATTCAAAGACTTGTAGAGAGTGGCCTTTCTGCTTGGATATAAGAAAATAAAGTCATAAGGGTGAAAGTCCTATTTCTATGTGGTTTATGTTTTCTATAAAGTTAAAAGGCTCAACACACACATTATAAAACCTGGTGGTTTCTGTTTCATCCACACTATTGCAATAATCTCTTGAAGTGAGGACATTATCAATAGAGCCACAGAATATTCAAGGTTTTAGGATCAATATGTCTGAAGTAATACAATTTTCAAAGAAGGATTTTTCAGTTGCCTCAGAGGAAAGTTGTCTTGCTCAAAATATTTCTAGGTAGCCAACTTTCTCTTTGGAGACAAAAGTCAGAAAAGAGGGGCCCCATTTGACTTCCTATCTTGGTTCTCCTCACTATCTCTTCTAGTTATGCATTACCCTCTGTGGTTAGAATCATTCTAGAACCATCAGTGCTACACTCTAATCTGTAATTCATTTGTACATATAGAACGTAGGGATGAAGCATCAAGGAACTATTACTATTTTTCCCCCAAAGAATGATTAGCAGGGATGCCCAGGAAGTAAATATGAGATTTGCTCTTTTCCTATATGTTCATATATACATATGTATATGTATACAGTTAACCCTTTCACATCACAACTTTTCACATGGTAGTTTGAAATATTGTGGGTCAACATAAGACATTAAAATAGAATTTGGGGGATAATTTTGCAGAATTCAAGGACGACATGCAAAGACCTTTTACATAACACAGAAAACATTTAGAAACTCAGAAATGAATAAAATATATATATATATTATATTATATATTAACATATTTTTTCTTTTAATACCATAATAATTCAGACTTCTTCTCTGCTATGAAAGGAGGAATAAAAACTTTTGTATAGATTTTCCAGATCGGGGTGGAGGTACAGATGGTGCACACCTTTACCTTCTGTAATATGGAAGGGAAAATTACATAGGCATGTGAATGTGTGTGTGTATATGTATGTATGTATGTATATATATATATATATATATATATACATACATATATTTATGTATAAACACACATATGAATGTATCCATTTATATATGTATTACAAACATTTATTCATAGTTAAATATATGTGTGTGTGTGTGTGTGTGTGTGCACGCATACACACACACATATATTTGCACAATACACACAAATACATGTACCTAGACTAATATGTTTGGGCTTTATATCATTACACTTTATATTTATAAATGATATAAATAGGAAAATTTATTTAGCCAAACAACAAGCTTAACAATTAGATCCAACACTATATGTCATATTCTATACATATAGCAACTCACCCCTTCAAAGTTACCTGCATTAATTAAAAACTAAATGTTGAAGCTATATTCTTTCTTCTAATACTTAACATATGCTCCAACAACAATTTCATTTCCTTTTTACTTTGTCTTCTTCTTGGTCTTTTCTTACTTTGTCATTAACTCTCTCAGCAAGGAACATGTTTGTTTACTAAGTCATAGTCTTCATATTTCTTATACTTCCACTTATAGCAAAATTTTACAGTTGGTTCCATCTACTTTACTAGACTATTTCTTTACCATATGACTGCATTCAGTTCTCATAGTCTAAGTATATTATCAATTATAAAGCAAATACTTTGTTCTCTATGTTCCAGGTAAAAGATGTGTCTACCATTCATGGACATATCTGAAACCAATCATGTTAGATTTAAAATAGTTTAGTTGTATACCTGTACCATTCATTCATTCATTGTCTTATTTACTCCTTAAACAAAAATAAATATTGAATCCCCACCCCCAACCCTCCTTTCTTTACCCACAATGAACAGAAGGAATACTTTTTTTTAAAGCTGTTGATAAAATTGCCTTAGGCTTGCTAGTGGTGCTTTTGCTAAAGAAAGCCAAACTTTATGTACTTGATATTTTGAGTTTTACATCTTAATAACACAGTAATAATTTGGCAAATAAATAACCTTCACAATTAAAAAAAAATTTCTCCATCTCCCCTAGGTGTTTCAAATAAAAATCAATGCTAAAAGTACTACAGACTTGAGGTCTGAAAAATAGCTCAACATTCAGTAACTTGGCTAAACTCCATATTTTCTGAAAGTAATTTTCCGTAAGGAATCTTATATAGTATAAACACTTCTACAAAACCCTGAAGGCTCTTGAAATTTGAGACCCAATATCCAAATAATAGTCGTTAACTGGAAAATTCAGTATGTGTTTATATCTCAAAAACTAAAAATAGAGGCAGTAATTTAGCATTTCACACCTCTTTTCCCCATTAATTGTGCTTTTCCTTGCCTAAATTTCAATTTATGAGTGAGGAAAAAAGCAGAGAGAAAATTCTCTTTTAATACCTTATAATGTGGCATTAATTGGAGCTATTAAATGAAAATAATATAAAGATAAGTCCTGATATGAACAATGAATGGGTAAATTAGTTTATTGTTTATATTACATATTTATGTTGGCTGGCTTTGGGATATTTCTATGGGCTTAAAAATTCTTCAATAGAATGCAGAACAGTTATGAACTTCACAACTTTAACTTCACACATGATCAGTCAAATTTGAGGAAAAACCATTCAGTTTGATGGAATTAGTCAATTAGTTGTCTGATGAGTAAATATTATTTCAGAGCTTTTCTCAGTAGACAGTATAGTTTGAGAACTCATAATTTTAGTGTTTATCTAAACAATAAAATTTAGAGAGTTATCATCCTCTCAATTTGTGATATGAAATACATATGTATATATAAATACATATATTCTACCTCATACATATAATTAACATATTTATGTTATTGTTACACATAGATATGCCACATGATGAACATATATTACTCATATATATTATATTGTTTTATAGATTATTATATTATGCTATTATTATTGTTGTTTTTTATTATTATTTATAAATTAACATCTCAAATTATAGAAGACCTGGGTTTGAACTTCATCTTTGACTTTTACTCTGTGACTCACCATTTAATCTCTTAACTGTATATGGCAACTCTGACTTCATGTAGAGACAGTATGAATCGGCATTAATAGAGGAAATAATTAAATCAATAATTCAATTATAAAACTATCAGAAATAAGAAAACAAGCTGTATCCCTCTTAAAGATATATAAACTTCTTTCTGGAAGAGAACTATCAAACCATCTATTTCATTTCCTTCATTTTATAGATGAAGAGGTTATAAAGAGGTTACTTGATTTTCTTAAGGTCTCACTATGAGTTAGTAGCAGAGCTAGGTCTGAAACCCAGACATACTCACCTTTAGTGCCATTACTTTCCACTACATAAAACTGCTATTTACACAGAGCTAATGGGTGTCTAAATGTAATATCTCTTAAGAGAATCTAATTTGCACTGTTTTCATGAACATAACTTGTACCTTAAATATCTTCCAAATATATGCCACTGTGCATATGGCTCCTAATTTATCATAATTTATGAAAATAACCAAACAAATAAAACAACTAAAGGAATGAGACCTTGAGAATTAATTGAATTTTCTTATAGGAAGGACATCCTGGAAATCTAGAGACTTCAGTTCTAGTTATTAACTCATTTCGCTTCTGCGGACATTAGCACTGATATAAAAATTGACATTGGCATAGCATTTGTTAAGGGAGTTCATGAGAAGATTCTCTGATAAAATTGAGGATTATCCAAGATAACTTGAGAAGATTATAAGGTGCAAGTTGTTGTGGAAGTAAATAAAAGAAATCCCTCAAATTCATGGTTTATAGAATTGATCTTTGAATGAAGGCGATTGATGGGACACAAGGAACTGCTAGCAATTTGCTTGAAGGAGACTCAGTCATTACCCAATGTGAACCATAAAACTAAGATGCTTTGCTGTGTTCACTGCCAATTCTTGATGATTTATTTTTTTCACTTTTTCCTTTGTACTTCATTCCAAAGAGCAGGGAAAAATGAGGAAAAACATATTTCTCTCATCTTTCAATTCAACTTCCCACTCTCTTCTCCTATCAACCAATGAGCCAATGTCATAGAATAACAGAATACATGGTAATAATCTTGACAGGGGGGTGAGGGAGTAGGTGGATTTTTCCAGTCTTGGTGATTGCCTCATGGCTGGAAAATTGTTCATATTAAAAGTTCATGCTTTGGAACATCATGAGAGAGAAAATTTCTTTTTTTTTTTTTTAATTGAAGTTTTTATTTTCAAAACATATACAAGGATAATTTTTTTCAACATTAATCCTTGAAAAACCTTGTGTTCCAATTCCCCCCCCCCTTAGCCTCACCCCCTCTCCTAGATGGCACATAATCCAATATATGTTAAACATAATAAAAAAATGTTAAATCCAAAATAGGTATACATATTTATACAATTATCTTGCTGCACAAGAAAAATGAGATCAAAGAGGAGAGAGAGAGAGAGAGAGAGAGAGAGAGAGAGAGAGAGAGAGAGAGAAAGAGAGAGAAGGAGAGAGAGAAAGAAGGAGAGAGAGAGAGAGAACAAAATTCAAGAGTATCACAACAAAAAGAATGAAATGTTATCTAACCCACCCTCAGTTCCTCCCCGTCCTTTCTTTGCATGTAGATGGCTCTTTTTTTTATCACAAGATAATTGAAACTAGCCTCAAAGTCACATCTATCAGAACTGATCATTGTATAAATATTGCTGTTGCTATGTACAATGATCTCCTGGTTCTTCTCACTTCACTTAGCATCAGTCCATGTAAGTCTCTTCAAGCCTCTCTGAAATCATCCTAGTGATTGTTTCTTATAGAAGTAATAATATTCCATAACATTCATATACCATAACTTATTCAGGCATTCTTCAACCAAAGGCCATCCACTCAGTTTTCAGTTTCTTACTACAAAAAGGACTGCCACAAACATTTTTTGCACATGTGGGTCCCTTTCCCTCCTTAATGATCTCTTTGGGATACAACCCCAGTAGAAACACTGCTGGATAAAAGGGTAGGTACAGTTTGATAACTCTTCGGGCATTGTTCCAAATTGCTCTCCAGAATGGTTGGATCTATTCACAATTTCACCAACAATGTATTAGTGTTCCAATTTTCCCATATCACCTCCAATATTTGTCTTCTTAGCCAATCTGGAGTGTGTAGTTATATCTCAGAGTTGTCTTAATTTGTATTTCTCTGATCAATTTTTCATATGACTAGAAATGGTTTCAATTAATTAATCCAAAAATTGTCTGTTCATATTCTTTGACCATTTATCAATTTGAAAATGTCTTGAATTATTATAAATACTTAAATTCTTATAAATTATTCAATTCTCTCTATATTTTAGAAATGAGGTTTTTATCAGAACCTTTAAGTGTAAAAATGTTCTCCCAATTTATTGCTTCCCTTCTAATCTTGTCTGTATTAGTTTTATTTACATAAAACCTTTTTAATTTAATATAACCAAAATTATCTATTTTTTGTTCAATAATGATCTTTAGTTCTTCTTTGGTCACAAATTCCTTCCTTCTCCACAGATGTGAGAAGCAAATTATCCTATGTTATTCTAATTTGTTTATAATATCACTTTTTAGGTCTAAATCACAAACCCATTTAGAACTTATCTTGGTTTACAGTGTTAAGTGCGGGTCAATGCCTAGTTTCTGCCATACTAGTTTCCAATTTTCCCAGCAGTCTTTGTCAAATAGTGAGTTTTTATCCCAAAAGCTGGGATCTTAGAGTTTATCAAACACTAGATTCCTATAGTCATTGACTATTATGTCCTTTGAACCTAACCTATTTCACTAATCTACTAGTCTATTTTGTAGCCAGAAGCCAATACCAAATGGTTTTAATGACTGCTACTTAATAATTTAGGTTTAAGTCTGACACAGCTAGGCCACCTTCATTTGCATTTTTTTCACTAATTCCTTTGATATTCTTGACTTATTGTTCTTCTATATGAACTTTGTTACAAATTTTTCAAGACCTACAAAATAATTTCTTGGGGATTTGATTAGTATGGCACTAAATAAATAGATTAATTTAGGTAGTATTATCATTTTTATTATATTAGCTCTGCCCACCCATGAGCACTTGGTATTTTTTCAATTGATTAGATTTTATCTTTATTTGTGTGGAAAGTGTTTTGTTTTTTTGTCCATATAGTCCCTGCCTGACTTTGCCTTGGCAGATAGACTCCCAAATATTTTATATTATTGACAGTTTTTTAAAATGGAATTTCTCTTTGTATCTTTTTGCAGTTGGAGTTTGTTGGTAATATATAAAAATGCTGACATTTGATGTAGATTTATTTTGTATCCTGAAACTCTGTTTAAGTTGTTAATTATTTCTAGTAGTTTTTTAGTTGATTCACCACATCATTTGCAAAGAGTGATAATATGGTTTCCTCATTTCCTACTCGAATCCCTTTCATCTCTTTTTCTTCTCCTATTGCTAAAGTTAACATTCCTAATAAAATTTTTAGTACTTGTGGTGATAATGGGCAACCATGTTTCCCTCATTATCTTATTGGGAATGATTATAGTTTTTCTCCATTACACATGATGCTTGCTGATGGTTTTGAATAGTTGTTACTGATCATTTTCAGGAAAAATCCATTTATTCCTATGCTCTCTAGTGTTTTTATAGTGATGGGTATTGTTTTTTTTTCAAACACTTTTTCAGCATCTATTGAGATAATTTTATGATTTTTATTAGTTAGTTATTGATATATTCAATTATGTTAATAGTTTTTCTAATATTGAACTAGATCTGCATTCCTGGTATACATTCTACTTGGTCATGGTGTATTATTTTGAGGATGACTTTCTGTAATCTCTTTGCTAATATTTTATTTAATATTTTTGCATCAATATTCATTAGGGAGATTGGTTTATAATTTTCTTTCTCTGTTTTCATCCTATCTTGTTTAGTTATCAGTACCATACTTGAGTCATAAAAGGAATTTGATAGGACTTCTTGTTTCCCTATTTTTTAAAATAGTTCACATAGTATTGGAATTAATTATTCTTTAAATGTTTGGTAGAATTCACATGTAAATCTATTTGGCCGTGGAAATATTTTTCTTAGAGATTTGATTAATAATTGTTCTATTTCTTTTTCTAAAATGGAACTATTTAAGCAATTTATTTCCTTTTCTTTTAATTTGGACAATCTATATTTTTGTAGGTATTCCACCATTTCATTTAGGTTATTAAATTTATTGACATAAAGTTTGTTTAATTATTGCTGTAATTTCTTCTTCATTGGTGAAAATTTCTCCCTTTTCATTTTGGAGACAATTTGATTTTCTTCTTTCCTTTTTCTAATAAGATTAACTAATAGTAGTTTATTGTAATGTCCAGGCTAGCTTTCTTGAGGATTTCTTTGGAGTCTGTAGTCTGAGATCGAGCTCCAGCACACTTTCACTAGAGTCTTCTTGAGCCTTCTCTTTCTCAAGTCCTCAGGGCTCTTATATACCTTAGTGCAATTACATCACTATAACACACTAAGCATGTGCCAACGGTAGAATCATTATATCACCATACTAAGCAGTAAGTATATGTGAACTAGAGAACCATCATCTCATCAAACACACTGAGTTAACACCTTGCTGTAAGTATCTTTGCTTCATGTATATTTTTCTTAGTGTTCTCCAATATCTGTGGTCCTCTAGAATTTATCTAATTTTTAAAATAAAACCAACTCTTTATTCTATTTATTAATACAACAGTTTTCTTACTTTCAATTTTGTTAATTTCCCCTTTTTATTTTCAATATTTCAAATTTGATATTTGATTGTTTTTTAATTTGTTCTTTTTCTAGTCCAATTCATTGATCTTCTCTGTCTCTATTTTATGCAAGTAAGCATCTAGAGATATATAATTTCCCCTAATAACTACTTTGGTTGCATCCCACAAATTTTGGTATGTTGTCTCATTATTGTCATTCACTTGAAACATAATAGTTTCTGCTCCAGCCTTTTAGCTTTTCTCTGTATATAGCACTATGCTTTAAATGTGTTTCTTGTAAACAACATATTGTAGGATTCTGGCTTTTAATCCAGTCTATTTCCATTTTGGGGAGAGTTCATCCTATTCATATTCACAGTTGAAATGACTAATTCTGTATTTCCTGCCATCTTATTTATTCCCTGTTATGCTTTTCTTTTTCTTTTTCCTTTTTCTCTTCTCCCCAGTATTTTGCTTCTGACCATCACCTCCCTCAAAGAGTCTTCCCCCTTTATATCCCTTACACTTTTCTTATACCTTTTCCCTACTACTTCTGTTTTTCCTTTTATTAGCCTCTTCTCCTCCCATTTCCTTATAAAGTGAGAGATGTTTCTCTGTTAAAACAAATATCTCTGATATTCTCTTTTTGAACCAAATCTGATTAGAGTAAGATTCATACAATGTTTTCTCCCCTACATTCTTTCTCTCTATTATAGTAGATCTTTGTCTCTTCATGAGATGTCATTTCCATCATTTTACCTTCGTTTTCCTCTTTTTCTGGTACAATTCCCTTTCCACCTCTAGATTCTTTTTCATATTATCACAATAAAATCAAATTATATCCCCACTCTCTAAGAATCCCCATAACATAAATAGAGTTCTCAAGAATTCTTTCCTTTTTACCTTTTTATGCTTCTCTTGAGTTCTGTGTTTGGAGATCAAATATTTTTTTTTCAGCTCTGGTCTTTTCATCAGAAATAAATGAAATTCACCTATTTCATTGAATGTTCATCTTCTTACCTGAACGATAATGCTCAATTTAGCTGGAAAATTGATTCTTGGGTGAAATCCAAGTTTTGCCTTTCAGAATATCAGAAAGGCCCTTCAATCCTTTTAGATGGAAGCTGCTGGTTCCTGGTAATCTTGTTTGTAGCTCCTTGTATTTGAATTGTTTCTTTCTGGCTGCCTGAAATTTTTATTTTTTTAATCTCATAATTTTGAAATTTGGTTATAATATTCCTTGGAATTTTCATTTTGGGGTCTCTTTCAGGAGGTGATCGGTGAATTTTTTCAATGGCTAGTTTATCTTTTGGTTCTAGGACATCAGAGCAGTTTTCCTTGATGGTTTCCTGAAAGATGCTATCTAAGATCTTTTTTTCATCATGGTTTTAAGGAAGTCCCATAATACTTAGATTATCTCTTGATCTATTTTCCTGGTCATTGTTTTTTGAATAAAGTATTTTATATTTTCTTCTATTTTTTTCTCTCTTTTTTTTTGTTTTGTTTGATTCATGATATCTCATTGAATCATTCATTTCTATTAGTTAAATTCTAATTTTTAGTGAATTTTTTTCAGTTATCTTTCTTAGTTCCTTTTGTAGTTGGTCAATTGTATTTTTAAATGAATTGTTTTGTTCACTGCATTTTTTTTTATTTCTTAAATTCTGTTTTTTAATAAATTGGTTTCTTTTTCATATCTATTTTGTAAGGATTTATATGCTTTTTCCATTTTATCATATCTGTTTTTAGGGAGTTTTTGTCAGATAATTTTTGGTTTTCCTTTTACATGCCCTCTTGCAAAAATCTCATTTCGTTTCCACATTTTTGTTTGAACTCTCTTTTAAGATCCTTTTTGAATTCTTCTAAGAGAGGCTTGTGAAATTGGGACCAACTTATATCACCCTTTGGGGTTTCATCTAGAGCTGGTTTGCCTTTAGGAATCTTAGGGTTTGAAGTCTGTTCTTCACTCTTTCCATAAAGCTGTTTATGGTCAGAGTTCTTTTTACTTTTCTGCTCATTTTTTTTAAGGTTGAGTTCTGCTCTTTAGACCAAGAGGCACAATTGTTGTAGTTTGCCCTGTAACTGGTGTTTCTGACTGACTTCTGGTGGTGGGTAATCAAGGCCATGTTCTGCATTCTTGTGTCTGAGTGGCTTACAATTTGCCTTTTTGGGTGTCTCACAGCAACCAGCTAAACCACCAGAATATATATAGGATTAGAACTCAGGACTTCTTGCCTCCAAGGCTTCTGTTGTATGCTTTGCTATGCTCTGCCAGGTTCTTTGAAAGGGAGTAAATGATGTAAAACTTTGTATCTAAATAAAATTATTATGGTAGTATATAATATTACATCATTTGAGGGCTATAATTCTCTTTCTTTTTAAATATATATATATATATATATATATATATATATATATATATATATTTACAAAAATATAAGAATGGGTAATTTTTCAACACTGACCCTTGAAAAACCTGTTTATAATTCTCTTTCTAATTGGGCCTGCAACCCTTTCCCTTTTTTGGAAGGGAACAAAACCAAATAGAAATGTAACTCTTGAATTAGGGCATATGTGAGGTGGAGCTCTCTTACCCTTATTATATATATCCAGGTGAGGAAAAATTGAGGAAAACCTGGAGAATGTACCCCAAACAAAGACACACTTTTTTTTTTAAGTGAAGCTTAAGGATCATGAATATTTAAGGTAAATTGACCGGGCCTTTCTCTAACTGGTTATTCTTCATAAACCCTTTTGGCTGACTGGAAAAGGCTATAAGATGCCTCAGAATAAATTTTGATATCCATGAGATAAAACATATAAGATTAAAAGGAAACCAATTTTAAAATGGAATTTGTTTGTTTTAAATTAATGGATTCTATGTTAATAATCTCTGACCTAGGCAGAAGTCCATTCAGAAGAGAGGGTTATAATGAGATGGAAAGAGGTAAACAAAAGGACTGTCCCTGATTTGAATTAAACATGACAAATAACTAGGAGTTTCCTGAACAGTGAAGTTTCAACTGAATGTTTTATATTGAATTTTGCAGCCTTTTCCTGCAGTGTTACTAATTAGTCAAGGCTGAACAACTTTAAAGAAACAACTCAGGCTTCCAGATTTTATTTCCAATCTTATTTCATACTAATCCTCTAGCTACAATCAGTATAATATTCCAACCAATGTAAACTATCCTCTATTTCCTCTCTTCTATATTTTTGTCTACTTTAGCAGAGAGCCTGGCACATTTGAGGCACTTAATTAATGATAGCTAACCAACTGAAATCTTTTTTTTTCTTAAAAAATCTAGTTTGACTATCATTTTGATCTTTCTAGTTAAATGTTATCACTCCTCAAATTTTCTTATAGCATTTTATTTATATTTCTTTGTTATTTTTATTTCTACTTTGTCATTTTTATATCTTGTGTCATACTTATTTAAGTACATGTCATTCTCCCATGCAATGCAATAAAAAAAAAATCTTCTTAAGGGCAAAGTATATGCATGTAGAATAGAGTTTTACATAAGGAAGGCACTTAATAATGCTTGTTAAATTGAATGGATTGAATTTACATATGCGCCTTGTACACATGCATGTATGTGTTTATAGATATATACTTACAAATTGGTACCTACCTGTGCCTTAAACTGAGGAAAAATATGTTAAGAATCAGAAACTCTATTGTTGCAGCAGATATCATTTAAAATATAAGGTTATTATTTGGTGACAATAAAAATAGTTCAAACCTTAATATACTTTAAATTAATAAAGATTATTTCTTGATCTTTCCTATTTGTTTCTGTTTCAGAGCAGCTAGTTAAAACTAAATAGCTAATGCTTAAGGAGAAATGTTATTCATATTGTACAACACATTCTTAATGTATATGAAGAATATAATTTTCCAGTAGCTTTGTTTAAAACATGTAAGTAAAGAACTTCTTAATGGATAGATTTAATAATAGACACATTTCAGAGATATCATCATGTACTTGAAAGAACTTTGGACCTAAAGATATAAGCCCAGGATTAAATCTTGTCTCTTCTAATATACATGTTTTTGGACAAATCACAACATCTGTAAACTTCACCTGTAAAATAAGGACAGTAATATTTCTTCTATCTACTGTAACTTTATGGCTTATAAACTGCAAAAAATAATTATGCTGATATTATTCTTCCTTGAATTGGAAAAAATGTCAGACTGACCAAGCAAAATTTCCAAAATGGATTTTGTTTACAATAATAAATCTATCAGGAGATTAAACATATTCTAAATTTCACTATTTTCAGCAATCATTGAGGCTTCTATAAGCTTTTTGTAAACAAGTTAGTCTTCAGACCCAATTGTAAGCCTCTGATGATAGCTAAATCTCTTTGCTCATTAGGAATATGAAAGCATGCATCATGAAGATGAAAGCTCAGCTTTGTTTTCCTTGCCCTTACCTTCCTGTTGAGTACTTGGGGATTCATATTTCCATCAATGCATTTGATCTTTTCAAATTAAATTATCCTCTTGTAGTGAGTCAGATGATAAATGACTTTTATTAAAATGAATGTCCTTCATCTTTCAAATATGAACTGTGTTTTTTTTCTTCAAGATTTGTTCATCTCCTTCCACTTCCAGCCCCACCTCCCAAAGAGTCATTGAAGTTTTTGGATTAATATTGGTAAACAGCAACCTACTCTTTTACACGTGTGTGTATCTTTAAATATATTTTATGTTCTATATAATGATTTTGGCTTCAGCTCTTTTAATATATTACTCTCTTTTCTAGGAGGAGCAGCATGATGTTGTTGATAAGAAGCTAACCTTTAAACCAGGAAAAACTGAGTTCAAATCTTAAACATGATTTATTTATTATTATGTGAATCTGGATAAGTGACTTCACCTCTTAATGCTATGGATAACTTTTTGAGGTTGTATGTTGCAGACAAAGTGCCAACTTGCATTGGTAGGGAGATTTTCTTTACTTGGAAGCTTATACCAATGAAATATCAATTCCATTCCATTTTCTTTGTTAGCTTCTGTACCCATTCCCTCTTCCCACAAATAAGATAAATCCGTAAATAATATTTGTATCATGTACCCAGACACATCTGTTCAATTTAGTGAACTTATTTTGAAATATACATGATTCAGTATGTTAACAAGGAGAAATAGCTATTTGAACAGAAGTTCTTTGGTGGGAAGATTACTAGAATCTTAGACTTAGAACTGGAAAAGGCTTTTAAAATCATCCCATCCAACTCTCATTTTACAAATGAGCAAATTAATTGTTAGAGAAGAGGTGTGATTTGATTAAGGTCAGATAAACATAAATGGAAGTCAGAATTCACACTCATGTGCTCTGGCTTCCAATCCAGAAATTTTCCTGCTGTACTACTCTGTCTTAAATAATTGTTCTTTGATTTTTGCTTTAAGTTATATGTGAGAAAGAATATAGTAACAACAAAAACAATTCCATGGCCTTGACATTCCTGAGCTATGGAACTCTGGACTAGTTATTTAATCTATCTCATTTATAGCTTCATCAGCTACAAAATGAGGAATCTGAACTTGTCTCAATTGCATTTCTTGGTTTAGTAAATAGTAATATCTTTTTAAAATTTTTTTTTCTATTATAGCTTTTTATTTAGAAGTTATATGCATGGGTAATTTTATAGCATTGACAATTGCCAAATCTTTTGTTCCAATTTTTCCCCTCCTTCCCCTCTCCCCCTCCCCTAGATGGCAGGTTGATCAATACATGTTAAATATGTTAAAGTATAAATTAAATACAAAATAAGTATACATGTCCAAACAGTTATTTTGCTGTACAAAAAGAATCGGACTCTGAAATAGTGTACAATTAGCCTGTGAAGGAAATAAAAAATGCAGGTGGACACAAATAGAGGGATTGGGAATTCTATGTAATGCTTCTTAATCATTTCCCAGAGTTCTTTCGATGGGTATAGCTGGTTCAATTCATTCCTGCTCCACTGGAACTGATTTGGTTCTCATTGCTGAAGATGGCCAGGTCCATCAGACTTGATCATCATATAGTATTGTTGTTGAAGTATATAATAATCTCCTGGTCCTGCTCATTTCACTCAGCATCAGTTCATGTAAGTCTCTCCAGGCCTTTCTGAAATCATTCTGTTGGTCATTTCTTACCGAACAATAATATTCCACAATATTCATATACCACAATTTATTCAGCCATTCTCCAATTGATGGGCATCCACTCAATTTCCATTTTGTGGCCACTATAAAGAGGGCTGCTACAAACATTCTTGCACATACAGGACCCTTTCCCGTCTTTAAAATCTCTTTGGGATATAAGCCCAGTAGTAAAATAGCTGGATCAAAGGGTATGCACAGTTTGATAACTTTTTGAGCATAGTTCCAAATTAAACAGTAATTTCTAAACTGGATTTTGTTTAAAACAAAAATCTGCCATGAGGAGAGTAAACATATTCTCATTCTCTTAGTAGATAAATGGAACATGCAACACTATTTTTCAGCAATTAATGCCTTCAGGGTCTAAAACTTATGATTCTACAATCCTATTAAGTACATGCTTAAGCATATCAACAAATCATTTAATTGGGATTCCCAAAAGTTTATGTTCTTGCTCATTTATTCCATAAGAATATGGGTGTCCTTGCTTTTCAAAAGTTGTTTCACATATTTTTACAATTCTTTTGTATTACAAATATTTAAATATATCTTTCAGAAGGATTCAGTCCATCCAGTCTGTCCCTGGACTTTTTAGCACCTAACACATGCTTCTGTGTGAACATGGGCAAATTATCAGACTTCAAGGTGTAAAGGGAATTTTCAAAGTATCCAATTTATAGAACATGTGCCAAAATACTTTGGAAAAGAAAATTTCCTCACCAGGCACTCCCTATACAAACTAATACACAAGTCCAGTAAGGGAGTATGGGGAAAGGACCTACGGTATAGTACTAAATACTAAGTAAATGTTTCTTGATTAAATTGCATTTGGGAATTGGAATAAAGCATGCTTGAAAAGAAAACTCCAAATCCTATTCACCACAATCTTTGTTACAAATGGTACAGGAAATTTAGCTCAAAATTCTAGTGGTAACACAGCAATCTCTTCTTCTCCATTTCAGATTCTCTACACAATACTTTCCTTTTCCTCAGATACTTAGATCATCTGCCAATCTGAAGTGACATATTTTCATGTAGTCAATATCACCTTCCTTCTACAAAATTCAATAAAGTTGTCAATAAGACGAACATATTCAAAGCTGGTAGGGATATACTTAGGCATTCAACACCAGTGGCCATTGCTATGATCTTAATTTCCAAATAAACTTCATGCACAGAAAAATGAGTTCTGAACAAAGACAAAAATATTCTCAGAGTAACAAAAACAAATCCTGTGAAAATCAAAGAAGAATTTTCCCAATTTGATAAAGCACTTTGTTGTTTTGATCTCTAACTAGATTTTTGGGTATAAAAAGTTAGTTTATAGGCATGTGAGGTTTACTATTACTATTGTTGTTATTTCAGATAAAGAAGCAAGCAGACACTTACCTACTCATTTACTTTCAGCACAGAGAAAGAATACAAAATGAAAACCAAAAAAGGTTTTAAATTTCAGCTTTAGAACTGAAAGATTGCGTGAAATTCTCATGCAAAAATTTCTTGCTTAAAGAAAAATCACCAAAAAGGTGTTTTGTTATTAAATGTACTCAAATATGTTACCAGATGTTGATAGTTATTATCAGAAGGTTTTGAAAAAAAGGACTTTTATTATTATGAAAATTAATGAGACATTCTGAAAAAAAAGTTGTAATTCCTTTTTTTTAAAGTATACATAGATTCTGGTAATTGATATATTTATTTTGACAAAATTGTTTAGGAAATTATTTGCATGTTATTTAAGGAAACAAATACTCAAATTGGTCACCAGATGCTATATTTTTTGAGAATGATGCTATACACAATTACATGGATGCTAGTGTTCCTCTTCATCTTTTCTGTGAGAGTACCTGTTATCTCTTTTTCTGTAATGTTATCACTAGTATCTTTCCTAATAATTGAACTAGGCAGCTAGGTGGTACAGTGGATAGAGTGCCAGGTCTGAAAGTCAGGAAAACTTTTTTTCATATGTTCAATTCTGGAACATTTGATAGCTATTTTACTCTGAGCAAGTCATTAAACCCTGTTTGCTTCAATTTTCTCATCTATAAAATGATCTGGGGATACATCTCCACTATCTTTTCCAAGAAAATCCCCAATGAAGTCCCCCAAAATTGGACAGGATTGAACAAGAAGTAACTGAAAACTGAATTACATTTTCAGATATCTGTCTACTTAACACATCTTTGTTGTCTATCTCTTTAGTTAGATGGAAAGAGTTGAGAGGCAGGTTTAAGATAAATTCTGAATTAGAAGAGACCTCTATCTATTTAGTCTAATCCTCTCAGTTTTCTGATAATGAATCTGAGGCTCCCATATTTTTCAAGCTTTGTCCTTATCTCTTCCTGTCATAATTAGCCAATCTGAGAGGTATGTAGTGGCATATAACAGTTGTCTTAATTTACATTTTTCTGATCAATAGTGATTTAGAGCACATATTTTTTTGATTAGAAGTGGTTTCAATTTCTTCATCTAAAAATTGTCTGTTCAAATCCTTTGACCATTTATCAATTGGAGAGTGGCTTGAATTCTCATAAATTTGAATGAATTCTTTATATATTTTAGAAATGAGGCCTTTATCAGAGCCCATGAATATAAGTTTTTCCCTGGTTGATTGCTTCCCTTCTAATCTTGTTTGCATTGGTTTTGTTTGTATAAAAAGTTTTAACAATATAATCAAAATTATCTATTCAATATTCAATAATGAACTCCAGATCTTCTTTGGTGACAAATTTCTTCCTTCTTCACAGATTTGAGAGGTAAACTATTTGTTCTTCTAATTTGCTTATGATATCACTAAGTCTAAATCATGAACTCATTTCGACCTTATTTTGGTGTGTGTGTGTATATATATATATATATATATATATATAGTGTTAGGTGTGGGTCAATGCTTAGTTTCTGCCAAAATAATTTCCAATTTTCCCAGTAGTTTTTGTCAAATAGTGAGTTCTTATCCCAAAGGCTGAAACCTTGGGATTTGTCAAACACTAGATTACTATAGCCATTGACTATTTTGTCCTACTTTTATTTTCAGAATTTCAAATTTGGTATTTAATTAGCGTTTTTTAATTTGTTCTTTTTGTAACTTTCAGTTACAAGCCCAATTGATTGACCTTCTCTTTCTCTATTTTATATCTAGAGATATAAAACTTCCCCTAAGAACTGCTGGCTGCATCCCATACATTTATGTATGTTGTCTCATTATTGCCATTCTCTTGGATGAACTTATTGATTGTGTCTATGATTTATTGTTTCACCCATTCATTTTTTAGGATTAGATTATTTGGTTTCCAATTAATTTTTGATCTATTTTCCCCTGGCTTTTTATTTCATATAATTTTTATCGCATCATGATCTGAAAAAAAAATGGGCCTTTCTACATTTGATTTTGAGGTTTTTATATACTAATACATGGTCAATTTTTTTTTTTATAGATTCCATGTACTGCCAAGAAAATGTATATTCCTATTATTGCTCTATAAGAAACAACCAGCAGGGATGATATCAGAGATGCCTGGAGAGACTTATGTGAACTAAAGCTTGTTGAAATGAACAGAATCAGGACATCATTCTACTTGGCAACAAGAAGATTATATGATGATCAATTCTGATGGACAAGGCTCTTTTCAACAATGAGATGATTGAGACCATTTTTTAGTAATATTGTGATAAAGATAGACATCTATATCCAGAGAGAGAATTTTGGGAACGAATGTGAATCACAACATAGCATTTTCACTCTTTTTGTTGTTGACTTGCATTTTGTTTTGTTTTTCCTCATTTTTTTCCTCTGATTTTTCTTATGCAACAAGATAATTGCATAAATATGTACACATATACTGGAATTAATATATATTTTAATATATTTAACATATATTATATTACTTGCCATCTAGGTTGGAGCAAAGCAGGGGGAAATTTGGAGCACAAGGTTTTGCAAAGGTCAATGTCAAAAATTTGCCCATTCATGTTTTGAAAATAAAAAGCTTTAATAAAAAAAGAAAACAAGTATATTCCTTTCTGTCGCCATTCAATTTTCTCCAAACATCTATCATAACTAACTTCTAGAATTTTATTTACCTCCTAACTTCTTTCTTATTTATTTTGTGGTTTGATTTATGTAGTTCTGAGAGAACAAAGTTGAAATCCCCCATTAGCATAGTTTTGCTGCCCATTCCTTCTTGCAGCTCTCTTAACTTCTCCTCCAGGAATTTGGATGCTATACTACTTGGTGTATATGCGTTTACAATTTATATTACTTCATTATCCATGGTACATTGTAGTAGGATGGGGTTTCCTTTCTTATTTATTTTAATTACATCTATTTTTTGCTTTTGCTTGATCTGAGATCAGGATTGCTACCTCTGCTAATAGATTCTGCTCCAGCTTTTTACTTTTACTCTGCATGTATCACTCTGTTTTAAATGTGTTTCTTGTAAACAACAAATTGTAGGATTCTGGTTTTTAATCCAGTCTGCTTTCTGCTTCCCTTTTATGGGATAGTTCATCTCATTCACATTCACAGTTAAAATCACTAACCTTGTATTTCCTCCTATCTTGTTTTCCTCCAGTTATGCTTTTCTCTTGCCTTTCCCCCTTTCTCTCCTCCCCAGTATTTTGCTTTTGACCACCCTCTCCTTCATACACACCTCCCCCTTTACAGCCCACCCCTTCTTATTCCTTTCCCCCTCTACTTATGTTCTCTCTTCTATTAGCCTCTCCCTTTCCTTTCCCCTTTCCCTTCTTACTTCCCTATAGGGTGAGACAAGCTTCTCTGTGAACCTAAATCTATGTGATAGTCTCCTTTTGAGCCAAATGTGATGAGAGTGAGATTCACCCTTAAGTATACCCATAAAAAAATACATATTTCAAGAATTAAACATATCATCTTCCCATATAAGGATATAAGCTTTTTAACTTTTAAAAGAAAGTTATTTTTTCTTTTCTCTTTACCTTTTTATGCTTCTCTTCAGTTCTGCATTTGAAAATCAAATTTTTTATTCAGCTCTGTCTTTTCATCAGAAATAAATGAAATTCACCTATTTTATTTAATGTCCATCTTTTTACCCTGGGAGATAATGTTAAGGTTTGCTGGATAATTGATTCTAGGCTGCAATCTAAATTCCTTTGCCCTTTGGAATATAAGATTCCATGCCCTTTGAGTCTTTAAATTGGAAGCTGCTAGGTCCTGGATAATCCTGAATGTGGTTTCTTGATATTTGAACTGTTTCCTTTTGGCTACTTACAAGATTTTCTTCTTAATCTGAAATTTAGTTATGATGTTCTTTGGAGTTTTTATTTTTTGGTCTCTTTCAGGAGGTGAATAGTGAATGCTTTTAATGGCTATTTTATCCTCTGTTTCTAGGACATACAGGCAGTTTTACTTAATGATTTCCTGAAAGATGATGTCTAGGCTTTTTTTTTTTTTATCATGGTTTTCAAAAAGTTTAATAATTCTCAGATTGTCTTTCCTAGATCTAATTTCCAGGTCATTTTTTTTTTCCAATGATGTATTTTATATTTTCTTCTATTGTTTCATTTTTTTTTTTTTTTGGTTTTGTTTGACTGATTCTTGAAGTCTCATTGAGTCATTCACTTCCATTTGCTCAATTCTAATTTTTAATGAATTATTTTATTCAGTTAGCCTTTTTTATATCCTTTTGTATTTATCTAGTTTTTGCATTTGACCAATTGAATTTTTAAATGTGGTGTTTTGTTCAATGAATTTTTTTTTTCAATTTCACAAATTCTGTTTCAGTGAATTGGTTTCTTTTTCATATCTATTTTGTAATGAGTTATAGGCTTTTCCCATTTCATCAAATCTGTTTTTTAAGGATTTTTCTTTAGATTATTTGCTTTTCCTTTTCCAAACTCTCTTACCAATTTCTCATTGAATTTCCTCATTTTTTCTAAATCTCTTTTAAGATCCTTTTTGAATTTTTCCAAGAGAGCCTTGTGAAATGGGGA